>NW_027223336.1:602500-1202500 GCF_030449975.1 Polyergus mexicanus
TAGATCCAAGCCTCAGTGTCGAAACGGGTTAATATCCCTGAGCTAAATCGGGTGCAAGCGAGTCTGAACGTGTAAATAAATCAACCATTCATTTCTCGCGTTCAATGCTTTTTATTACCGCGACGTTCTCAATTGGCAGAAAGACGAGAGTCGCGAAACATTCGTTCGGAAAAGAATGTAAAGTCGACTAGTAACTACTAAAACTAGTAAAGTAACTAGTAAAAGCGAACACGCACGCACGCACGCACGCACGCACGCATAGGCACCGATCAACGGGTCAACGCGAGATCAACGATAAATCTCGCGGGACCTTAATAGGAGCAACGAAGCGATAACCTAGATATATATTTGAAAAGCGAGTATCGTTTCACGGATACATCCGGACTGGGACGAGTCTCGAGTACGCTTTTAATCCGCGTGACTTCGTTATATGCTGCCGCGGCGTTCCTTCGTTCTCGTCACTTTTTGCGAATGCATATGACATAATAATTAGTTTACGATGTCGCCTCATTGCTGCACTTTAACAATGATGAAGGACACGCGCGCGCAGCATATAACGTCAGCAATCGGCTGCTGCCTTCGTCAGCGATAAAATTTGAACGCGATCGAATTCGCCTGAGATATCATGTGATCGTAGAATCTTTCAATTTAATTTAACAAAAAAATATTTAATATTCAAATATATCATTTAATATACGAACGTTACATGATTATTGATTATAAAATGTAATACTTGTGAATTTATAAATTAAAATAAATATGATAAATATTATTTATATGAAGAACATATGAATCTTTCATTTTAATAAACAGTAATTATATATATATTTTTAAGAATTAAAGAGAGAGAGAGAGAGAGAGAAAGAGGAAAAGAGCGATAATAGACTTAACGCACATGTGTGAAATATTTACAGAAAACGCACAATGTGTATACATGTCACCCCGAAATCCGGAACGTAAATATCCCGTGACGATACCATGTATCGGCGTTCGGTTAATAAAACACGAGTATTTTCGAGTCATCCGTGAGTTAAACACATTACGCTCACCGTCGAGCTTCAATTTCGCCTAATCGCATTCGAGATATTCACGGTTTGTTAAGTCAGTATTAGTTCATGAATTTTGCAAACGAAGAACAATCAACGTATATTACGTTTTTTTTTTTTTTATTTCTCACTAGCATGAAAAGACCATTGATAATAAATATAGTTATGTTATGGAAGAGAAAAACCATAATCCACGAATAATTGGCGGAAACTCGGAATCCGTATCCATTTTCATGAAATAATGATTATTATTTAGATAAAATTAATTTTCTAAAATAATATTTCACTGAGAAAAAGAATTAATATAAAATGAAAAGAAACGCTTATATAATATTTCATATATACGTTACAGTTATTTCTAAATTTCTATCCAACATGTATCAGTAACATATTATAAATATCTTCATATATCAATCTTAATTGAGAAAGTGAATATCGTATTCAGATTTTAATACATCAAATTATGAAGAAACGATAGATGAGAACTGGCCATTCGATTGATCGATGTCGTAATGTACATCCAAAAAGACTTCTAATCTTATCGAAACAGTCACAATTTTCCGCGAAAAATTGTGTAATATTTTATTTCGACGGCTATTAATACACGTAACTACGTCTAGACTGAACGTGAGGAGAGTTATAAGTTTCTACGTAACGGGTTAGTCTCGTCTCGTCTTCTCCATACGGGGAAGTCCGGATGCTGATTCGCGACCGCCGACATCATCTCGACAGCGTTACAGCGCGTTCGCGATGCGTCGCGCGGTTCTTCGGAAAATAAACGCGTAGCAGCGCTCATACGCGCAATGTGCGTAGGAATCGCACGCGCGGCACATGGCCCCCTTTTTTTATCGCGCCGCTTGTCGACGTGGGCGAATCGTTCGCGCGAGCGGACAAAAGGAACGAGAATATTATTTTAACGAATATACAATCCACATATTTCGAATATTATTTAACTTCATATTATTTAAATTTATATAAAGACAACAATGAATGATCGTACTACGCATGGAATCTATAATATGCTGATTAATCAATGTGCACAAATATAGACTTTGATAATTTTAATTAAAGTTATTATGCAATAGAGATGATCTAATGATAAAACAAATGCGACTTATTTCAATACGCGTTGAAATGAAAAGCAAATTAATATGTGCGAATATATGTATACATATATATAGTTAGGAAATTATAATAAACTTTATGAATTAAAATTGATGCATGTGTGAAAAAAAAAAGAGTAAATATATATTGATGAGAGAAGAAAAATATAAAAAGAATTGCGATTTTATTAATCGGAGGCAATATGCAGGCTTATGGAAAATGTTGATAAATGTTCTATCAATGTAATATAAAATAATGTAGACAAAGTTTTGGAAATACGTTGTTTTCAATCTTTCGTCTGCTTAGATCGATCATTACGCCCACAAAATATAGAATACCATAAAACTTGGAACATCAGGAACTCGTCTTCCCCATGTTCGAGTGCTGGCTCCACCAATGCGGAATTAAAAGTTAACTAGTTTGCTGACGAGATATTCGAGCTGAATGCGTTGATTCGATTCATCCAATTACTCGTTCAATTTGCTCATCGAGGACATTTATACGCGAATTAATATCATTATGAATATATAAGAAATAATATAGGATATATATACACGTATGTAGCTTCTAATGAAAATTATTTACAAGTTCATTTCTATGAAGTAATTCTGCAAAAATAGAGTTGTAAAAATTTATTGCAGGAATTATTTAATGCGATGAGACGTAGTTTAATCAAGTTTTTGCAGAGTTCAAGAATTATTTCATTTATAATAGAGAGAATTAAGATTTTCAATCTTATTATTCATTTTTGAAACTTATTTCCAAGGAATCATACATATCTCTGTATTTTTTTACGAAGGAGTAAATTTAAAAAAATAATACGTTTGTAACAGTTTTTTATCGATCTTAGTCTTGAACTCTTGCATATCGTGACATGAGAAAAGGTCGAATGATTGAGTTGATTCGAAATAACAATATCACAGAGAGCATTACTGTTCTACTTTAAGTCGTTTATATTAATAGAAAATTGCAAATATCATGCTTTACGCTATTTTTCGTATGCAAATTATTTTTTTCCTCATTTATAATTCAATAGCATTTAGTAAGTGACGTAAAGTATAACGTATAAACTATAAATACAAACGCGAGATTTTTCGTTAATAATTGTAAAATGATAATATCTTTCTTTTCCAAGTCTCCGCATAATGACAGTACCTTAACGAACAAAGGATGTTGGATTTCCGTCCCAGAAAGGACACGATTTCCAAGTAATATATGACAGGAGATAAGTTAGTTGTGGATACGCCCACTGATATAAAATATCCATCGTACGCAGTTCTGTGATTCAAACTAGCACGTACAAAAATTAATGAGACGTTATTTGCTGGCGCAGTAATTTAATTTCAAATATATTATTTTCGTTTCAATCAATTTATTTGACTTGGAATGTAAATATATATATATATATATTTATTTATTATTTATGTATTGACGCGCGTGATAAAAAGCAGAAATTCTAAAGAAACTTCGGTAAAAATGAAAGATGTTGAAATGATCCCTGAAAAGGATCCCTTATAATATAAAATGGTTCTTTTATATATCTAAATTCTAGCCGCAGGAGCAATCTATTGTCGATCTATTCATTTTCATCCGAGTCCGTATGTGATTCTCTCGTAATTTTGACGCGTCCAGGTATAGCTGTTTGTGTCGGATACATAGTATATGTGAGTCCGTACATATATACCAATTGTAAGTGTTTGACAACACATATATTTTATTACCTCTACTTTTAAAATTGTAAATGTTACTATTACGTTCCTCAGATAAAGATCTAATTAGCTTGAAACATTTCTATATTTCTTTACGTTTTAATAGAAAAATATGTTTTTTATACATATAATAAAACAGCAAGTTCGGTTATCAAAAAATTGTCCAGATTAATTAATTTAGATACAGATTTTATTTTATAGATATGAAACTAATTGTATTTTAAACGTAAAAACTGGGGTAATATCCGCAAGATATCGTACAGTAAAAAAAAATCAAGCGTTTGGATATAAATGATAAATTATCTTAACATATTAATTATCACAAGTAACAAAGAGTGATCGAAAATATTTTAAACATAGGAACCGCACGATAAAATGATAAGATCTTGACAAGACGAAAAGTCACAAATTGATCGTACCTCGCGTTGGCTTTCCTCGCAAACCGCTTCCTCCGTTCACTCGAGGTGTCCCTTTCTCAAGAAGATTCGGAAAGAGAAACAACCCTCCAAATCGGTCGCTGGACCGTTACTGACTGCGTCCAAGGCGCGTCACATCGCGGCATCACGCCGGAGCGCGTGGTCGGAGAGGAAGATGATCTCATCTCTTGCGTGCATTTTTTCTTTTTTTCTACACCCTCGTCTGATCTTTCCGCCGTACGCGCGTATGCGTATATCCTACCGTCACTCTTACGTGTCCGCCTTACGCAATACGTACAATCCGCGAATAACCGATTGTCTCGACGAAATCTCTACTTTCCTCGGGTTTCCAACTCGATATTGACTTTTGAGAATTACTTGAACTTCTAAACAGAAATTTCGCTACACTTTGATAAAAGTTAACGGGAACTTAACGATCGAATCAGAATCGTATTAAATCGTTTTAATCATGCCTATTCTTAAAAAATTATTGTATTTTAATCGAAATTAGAAATTCACGTCTTGATATCAAGATTGAAAGAACTGAATAATCATCAGTTATGTTAATCGACAGTAATTTGAAAAATTAAAAGAATCTTACTTGCATTATATCTATTTCTATATTAATAGTAATAAAATTTAATTTATATATAAACATGATTATATATTGTACATTTCGCATAAATGTATCTATACATATACATTATCCTTGGACATTTTACTCTCGCGATCGTCATCAAATGACTATTCCGTAGCAATTTCGGCAAAACCGATTGCATTCACCGAAAATTTGACTTTATACGCGAATCCAACTAATAAAATTTGTACCAAAATCAAAGGTATGTTGCGTGTTAAATAAAGAGATGCTATAAAAAGGATTGGTGTAGTAAGGTAGATATATGTATTATATACTAAATGCAAAAAGTTACAATACATCTGATGTTTGTTCTTTTTCATTTTTTCTCTTTAACATTTATCTTTTTTTTTTTCTCTTTCCTCTTTATCGCAGTAATGTTATTTTCAATTAGTTGGTACACGCAAACTGGCCTGGCAGACCGAAATAAAAATGTATGCTACAAAATTCATAACTTATTAATCGCCATCTTCTAATTATTATAATTACATTATTATAATTATTTTTTCTGCATATTCTTTCCTTCGTTTTCATTATTGTATATATATATGTATATATATTTATCTTTATTATTAATATTATATATAGTTACTTAAAAACGAAAACATATTCACACTAAAAATTTGCAGTACTCTCTTTCAAATATGTAAAGCGATGATTTCGCGTGAACTACGGCTTTGAACACGTTGTACTTGAACACACGGATATGCACATGGACGAGAGGACGTAATATGAAGTCAAACGGTGTGAGAATAGACGTGTAGAACATTTTGTAGTAAGTGGCGGGCAAAAATTTCGGAAGTCATAATCTGCGATTGCAAATATTAAACAACTACTATATTATATCGTCCAGCGTAAAATATTTTTTTCTCTTTGAATACGTCAATTGCGCTGACTGAAATAGCTATATATATATATATATATATATATATATATATATAAACCGGTCTCTTAAGTTGGAATAAAAATGATTCTGGAGATATCATCTATTTCCAGTGAGCTTTAATGTACAAGATATAATATATAGAATTAGAGACGATCTTTTTCTCATTCATACAAATACCCCTTTAAATATGCTCTACATATGTATACAAAGTCAAAGAACAACTGGCATTTTGTTTGAACTCGCTCCTTCTAATGGCGCATCATCTCTCGCATACGGTAAAGGGGAAATATTTTACCACCGCAGTATTGTACGTGGATTTTGTCTAAATCAATAAAGTGCAATTTACTTTTTTGCAAAAATTTTGCATTAATCAAGCACTTTTCGCATTTAATAATCAGCACGCCACATTCGCATTTATTCTTTTAACACTGTTTTGATATTAATTGTATTTCCTTGGGAATTGGCACAGGAAGCATATCATATATCATTTTACTTTCCGTTTTAATTTGCATTTGTATTTACCGCTCATATTATGAATAAGCGAAAAGTAAGATTCTCTCTCTCTCTTAATCTAAATTATATCCGCTAATGTCCATGATTTCCAAGGAATTACGGGTGTAACTTCAGTCAAAATATTAAACGAGTTATAGTTTATAGTAAGGTAACAACATGTGCGGTAGCAACGTGTTCCATTTGGTATGTTTTTATATGGTTTTAAGAAGGTGTCATATGTAAATGTTATAAATATCTTACTTTTTAATTTTCGAAGATGTATAGGCTACGGAATAGGATGATCTCGAAAAAGGATGTTTCTTAATATTTTAATTAAATCCACATTTTAATGATATTTGAAATGAAAGCTAATTATAATTGATGTACAAACACACAATATGTAAAAGATGTATTATTTAAATTAATATTTTTTCTGTGTGTTATGCTATACCTTAATTCTTTTAAGAATTCTATGTAGGTATTATGAATTGCTAATCACATATGATAAGCGTTTATCATATCTTTGAAAATGAAAGCGATACGAAAAAATCTATTCCTCTGCATTTCGAGATCCTCTTTTAGAATCGCATAAAACACACGTAATATATTTTTTTTTTGCCGCAAGGAAAAAAGAAGTGTTAAAGTGCTTCACATCCTGTATTTTTGTTTTAGATTTAATAATAAATTTTTCTTTTCTTTATAACAATACTAAAGTGCCAATTACGTGATAACTATCGACAAAATTCCGGAAATACGTTTCTGCGTTACTAAATATCTTACAAAGGATTTGATGGATTCAATCTTCATTATGTTTTGTATAGCGTTTAATATCTATAACGGAATATAGAAATAGGTTTAAAATTGAAACGTGTTACATATCTAATGAGGATGCATGGAAGAGGAAAGGACACTTTTGCGACAATTTTGTTCTTTTTTTGTTTTTGCTAATTATCGAAAATAACAAGCCGCAGAAGTGTATCCACGCAGAACCTATCTCTTTGTTCGCGTCTGGATCAGAACAGCCGTATCGTCATCATCGTCGTCGCCGTCCCCGTCCCGGGCTCTGTTAAAGGAAACATCAATATCGCGCGTGAATATTACTCACTATAGAGGTTGCATGTTAAAGAAACGTAACATCCCATACAGCACAGAACATTGTCGCAATATTGCGGCAATGTTACTATTCTCGATAATTAGCAAAAACAAAAAACAAGAAAAAAAAAATGCCGCCAAGCATCTTTCCCTCGAACGTGCGTCCTCGTTGAATGAGTTTCAATTTTAAACCTATATTTACGTATATTCCATTCTAGATATTAAATGCAGATTAGTAACGCGGAAACGTATTTCCGGATTTTTGTCGATAGTTCTGCGCTGTATGGAATTAAACGGATTAGGATAGGACCTCGAGCAGGCGCGCCGAGGAATTGCGGGAACGCGGTCGTCATGTCCCAGACACGAGGTATCGCAACACATTTTCTTTTTATTTTCGATTACAAACTACTGCGATTCTGGAATCACGTTCGTGCATGATCAATGTTAAAAATCTCCATAATAATCTCGACAAAATGCAAGCTGACAAACTTTCTTTCTCTCTCTCTCACAAACACACACACACACACACACATACACACATGCGCATAGACACAAATTTTCGCTTTCTCTCACATGCTTTTTGTCGACATCATAAATTTAGCTATTGATTGCAACGCTGTTCTATTCCTCATCTTCCGACGCGTCGATCTTTTACATATATATTGTTGTATCGCCTCGGTTCTCACGATTCCGATTGCTCGATATTTTCGACTGTAAAAATCGTACATTAGTTTCGTAGAGGTAGTGAAGCTGATAGGCCAGAATAGACGCATTGCCCAATCACTAATAATCGCAGAATTCCTTTCGCATACTGCATAACTGTTGCTGACTAGAAATCTCGCGCATTTTGCTTGGTATTCTAAATAATTTAACGTATATAAACGTATTGCACCGAGAAATATGAATAGATTATATTAGCAAGTGAAAAATTAAAACATGTCGTAGTCCAAGGAAGATGCTACTTGTACAATTGTGTATGTATTCATCTAATTAAATTATGAGACTTTTACACATAATAACAATCGCGACTTCTATAACAACACTAGCATAGAATGTGTGACGATTTTACATAGTTTATAAATCTATATAAACTACACATACTATTTTCTTCGACAATATTCCTGACTTTACAATTAGATTCAATATTGCATTTTGTATATTTTTTTTCTGAAAATTCAGAGTACAATCAAATACTCTAATAGAAATCGTGATGTAATTAAGCAAAAATCCCATAATTCAATTAAACAAATATATATCCAATAGTATAGATAGTATCTTTCTCGGAATACGATATATTCTAATTATTATCGATGATAAACTCGCGGAGGATTTTAATAAATGGTTGAGTTAAGAAAAAGCTATTGTGCGTAAACTATATATAGTTTTTCTTCGCTGTGTCGAATATATTTTTTGCTGATTGCAGTTCGTTCAATGTTCGGAGTATCGCAACTCTGCGATAAACTAGAAAACTTGACTCTGGCCGAAATGCTACCTCGCGATCGAAATGCTACTTAGCGATACAACGTCAGATCATGCTCGTGCGCGATTCTTACTAATTTTACCTAAACAAAAGTAATAATAAGTATATATGTGAAGAAAAGGGAGGTAGATGCCAGAATAGAAAGATTCTATAAAAGGGAACAGAATCGTAGCGTAGAAAAATATTGGGAGAAATAATTGTTCCTAGAAGAAAACCGGGAAAAGAGAGGAAGGAAAAGGGAGAGACAAGAAAAAGATAGGCTTGAATAAAAAGTTCTGGACTGCAACAAGACGAAGCCAGCATTGCGAGAAAATGGCGAGACCAGATGCTGCAGTCTAGAAGCATCGTCCTCTTTGCGATCGATACCGGTCGATCGATAATCGGTAACAAGAATAGAAAATAGAACGTGTAGGAAAAAAGAAATAAAGTTTTTCTTTTTCCTTTTTTTTTGTCGCGTGCAACTGGGATACAACTTTAGGATTTTGTGTAGTCGGAATTTTCGTACAACGGAATTCGTTCTGCGTTATCTATATAAATTCTTCGCCTGCGGCAATGGGACGATTTCATTGACGGTTGTCGAGTCGACTCGAAAGCGTACAAGACTACGCCACAGACTATGCCACTCCGTTGCCTTTTTTTCCGATGCAATTTCATTTGATTGCCCCGTAGATATATGGTGCGTGCAGCGAACTTTGTTTTGCTGTTGTTTTGTCTTGCAATTCAGTGAGAAGAAAACACGCAAAATGACAAATGCCGCGCAATATTCTAAAACCTCACAAAAAGAGAGTTCCGACACTATTTCCCGATTTCAGATCACGTCCCGTCGCCTCTTCTCGTTTATTTAAATTTTCCACACTCCGAGAACGTTCTACGTTAAGCTTCCTTTGGACTTGTTGCACGGCTGCACGTGTCTACGTTTGCGCTCCATTTGTATGTTTGACGTTGCAGTCCTGCGAAATTGCCCGATTGTCGATGTACGAAGGACGAACTCGAACCGATGATCATCGGCTCTTTAAACTTACAACACATACCACTGAGCTCGAGGTCTCACGCAAAAAAAAAAAAAAAAAACGTAACCCTCATCTGAGATTTTGACGTCAGAAATCGTGTCTTTTGATGTTCGAGATCGTGTTTCGTACGACTCCTTTTTGAGCTACATCATCTAGTATCGGCTGTTGTTGTTGCTTGTCGAACATTGTTGCAAGCAACATTTAAGCGTATGAGGGTGACGCCGGTGATAAGGTCGTGCGGCATACGAAATAGTCTTGGATTCCGTTTCTCGAAATAAAGATGGCAGATGCATGATGGTACTGGTGTGACTTTTACTCAATAGAGAGGAAATTAGGAGGTTGTTGCGACTGTTGCGTACTGTGGTCGGTATTAGCGACGGTTCTGGTAACCAACATTGCTTGGATTGCCCGGTTGTCGCATGCCACCGCCGCCCCTACCGCCATCGCCGCCCCGTGAAAACCCTCCACGACCACCTCGCGCGCCGTGTTGTCCACCTCTCATTACGCCTCCGGGTCCGCCTGATATTAAATCAATAACGGATTAGTAAGTTAAAAGTTCTACTAACCTCAATAAATTGGAAAATTAATTTAGAGATTACCTGGTCCACGTTGCTGTTGTTGTTGCTGCTGCTGCTGGCCGCCCATGGAACGCATACCACCATCGCCAGAATTCAATCTTCCGCCGCTTCCGTCCATCATCCTAGGCCTCACCTTCTTTTCCTCCACATTCAATTTTTGTCCACTTTCATCAGGATAATAGATAGGCTAAAACAAGAATCACATGGTAAGATATCAAAAAGATCCATTTTTATTAAACATTTACTTAAGGCGTTGCCGATGTCTGTCTAAGAGACGAACATACCAAAGAGTTCAACACTTTTGTCACAACTTGTTGATCTTCGAACGTGATAAATCCATAATTAGGCACTCGCGCAGTGTTGTTTCCGCCTTGAGGACCCTTGCATCTGTCATTTGATTTACTGTGCACGCGCAATTCAGCGACTCTACCATAACGCTCGAATACTTGGCGCAAATCATTCTCGGAAGCGTTGTGTGGTAAATTACCTAAGAAAAGTTGATGAGCGTCACTGTATTGTCCTGGTCTTGTGCCACGACGTTCTCCATCTAAAAAATATTATCATACATAACAATATAAAACTAAAATTGTATTTTGCAAAAAAAAAAAATGAAAATTAAGTGATTAATATAATATAAAAATAATCGAATGTGTGTGTGTGTGTGTGTGTGTGTGTGTGTGTGTGTGTATATATACATGTATATTGTATATTTGTAAATCCTATTTCTATATTATTAAAACAAGATTAACATCCTTTATTAATCATGTTTTAAGTTGCCAATATTATTTCGCATTTCTTGTTACCTCTTTGTACTAGTCCTCCTCTCAGACCACGTTGCTGCTGGGAATGTTGTTGTTGCGGTGACTGTTGATTTCCGCCCACTCGATGCGCCTGTTGTTGAGCCACGGATACATTGTTGGAAACAGATATAGAAGTCGGTACGTTATTTGTAGGATGCAACGGCGATCTGTCGTCCAAACGTAAATTCGTCATAGGTGGCTACAAAGAAAAGTTTATTATTCATCATACTCTTCAGAAATTTCAATGTCATATTGAAACGACAGTTACCGGAGACATGGACAGTTTAGGAGCTTGAGGGCTAGTAGCACTGGTAGTGCTTGGGAAAGACTTTACTAAGTTAGCATATGTCTTAGGTCCGCTATTGTTGACAGTAGTATTTGAAACCTGATGCTCGGGTTCAACCTCTTGTGCAGACGCGGTAAACTCTTCTGCTTCGGGCTGGTCATTCCTTTCCTCCGTCTGAGTCTGCGGTTCACTTTCAATTTGTTGGTTTTGCTGTTGCTGTTGCTCACCATTGCTCAATTCTGCCTCCTGCACAAATTGGGTCTGTGTAGTTGGTTCAGTTATGTACGAATGTTGCTGGGCAGGAGGAGGTGGCGGTGGTTGTTGTTGCTGCTGAGGTGGCTGCTGATTGATCACCTCTTCATGCACTGTTCCATTCAGGACTTGCTGCATTACTGGATGAACCTGAACAATGGACGTTTGCAAATAAAACTATATTATAACCTATGGTAAACTGTAGAAATTAGGCAATGTGCAAAATCAATTTATTTTCAAATTATACAATTCTCTTCTTCAACAACGTATATATCCTAGATTTCGTTTTTGCCCTTTCCTCCTTTCCCTCAATAATTATTGTGCATTATACAGAATGTTTACTGCATCTTTAAATAATTTTTAGCTTTTATACAATACTAATGATGTTTCTTATACTAACATGTGGTTGTGGAGGTGCAGCGTAATACATCGGTTGTTGTTGCTGAAGCGGAGGCTGCTGTGCCGGAATGAGAGGCGGTTGAGCTTGCTGCTCAGCCGCTTGAGCTGGAGCCGATAACTGTTGCGCCTGAGTCTGGTGTTCATCTTCCTCAGGTTCGGATCGACCAATTTCCTCAATCTCTCTTTCGCCAGTTTCACCACCGTCTCCGCCGCTCACATCAGCCTCATCCTCCTCGGGGAATATCAAGTCTTGGTAGCGGAAGATATCGTTGTGCACATAATAAGTTTTAGGTGCTTGCACCGCCAACACGAAGGTTTGCGTGAATCGACGCATTGGTTGCCCGGCGTTGGACAATTCTCCGGATACCTATATAATGAGATAAATATATAATAATAATCACATTGAGATGCTCTTAAAACTGCAGGTTCTAAAAATTAATTATTTTATCTTACGAAAATGTTATTTTAAATAAATTGAAGCAAAATGCATCTATCACATTTATAATACAGAGTAATGAAACTTTAATATTAGATGGTAATATAAAAATGAAACATTCAATATATTATATGTATATATTTATTATATTTATTTCTCTTAATAAGAGAAATAAAATACAACTGTATAATTCTTTTCTACCTCTGATCTAATTTATATAAAGTTGACATAGAGAATTTACCTGGACAACAACTCCATTTTCGAGAGTAAGCTGAGAATCGACTTGACTTATTTTGGCATGACAATCGCGAAAGTTCAGTTGTTGAATTTTCTGATGTATCTGTTTTTGACCAATTGCCGGAATACATTCTCGATTGGAATCCAATCCGCCATGCACAAAGGAAGAATGTTGATTGTAGAACCTAATTATAAAATTCATGAAAATTGTAGTTGTGCATTTGAAATGACGATTAAATTAAAAAAAATTTTTGGCTCGAATAAAATTCAAATTAATTTTATGTTGCTTCAATTGTAATAAGAAATCTATAACACTGATAAATCTGGAAAAAAAATGATAGATAATTCAAGCACCTATGAAGATGGGCAGGAGCTTGATTCAGCAAAGTGTAATATTGTCGGACAAACTCACGACCTACACTCTGTGGAGAAGGAGATGCCTCCATGACCATTTTCTTACTTTCTAACTTTTAAAGTGATATTTTGCTGGAAACAGCAAATTAAATGTTTAGTTGTAAAA
The DNA here is from genome assembly GCF_030449975.1 of Polyergus mexicanus. Classification (NCBI taxonomy): domain Eukaryota; kingdom Metazoa; phylum Arthropoda; class Insecta; order Hymenoptera; family Formicidae; genus Polyergus; species Polyergus mexicanus. The sequence continues at coordinate 615,878 of NW_027223336.1, forward strand.
TCTTAAAATTATTAAGGCAGATATCTGAAACAGATAAAAATGCATTTATTAGAATGTTATAACATCATGTTAATATAATATTCAAGAATTTAAGAAATTATTACAATTATGAGCATATTAATCGAATCGATATATATATAGCAAAGAAGTTCTTTACGTAGCAATATAATATTCTAACAAGATAAAATTCATGAAACTTTGTCGATACATATTAAAAATTATATATATTATTGTCAATTATCCGATACCAAAATTACAATATAAAGTTGAGCACGCAAGCCAGAATATATATGAATATAATTTCTTTCTTTTTATGTCTGTGTATTGTTTTTATTAGAACAATTAACATTAAAATGTCAACTTATTATGTTAATTACACATATAAAAATTTCAGAGAATAAAATGCTCACATAAAATTTCTTCAGCATTATTTTTAATCATATACACAATCATATACGCAAATAATTTTGCAATATAAATAGATATTATAAATATATACAAAAAAGTATGCATCAGTTTTTTTTTCAATCATTTTGACATTTTATTTGAAAAAATATATAAATATGTGTGATTCATACATATTACTCATTATTTAAGTTTTTTTTTTTTTATTCATTAATATTTCATTACTTAATGCAATCTATAGGTTTTAAAAAACAGATTGATTTTATTAAACTGCTCATATCATTGTAATGTAATAAATATGCATTATTATGATAAAAAAAAAATGCAGTAGTTTTTAAACGACAACCATATAATCTGAAATGTTCAAATTTGAGATTTACGTAGTTTTTTTACATATAAAATCTCTGCGGATATCCTTAGCTATCTAAATTGTCACGAGCGCCGGAAAATGTTATTCAAAATCCATTTTATCTCGTATGCACGCAGATAATCGGAGCGATACAGCATGCGGCAAACACAAAGGGACTGGCACATGGCAAAATTTTCGCATGCCATCTTCTCACTTTTCTTCTCTCCTCTCCCCCTATCCACAAGTTCTGTTTCTTATCTCTCTCTCCTTCTACTTAGAAATCCCAACCACGCTGCAACTAATGTACATATTCCGTAGCACGTGTCTCTCTCTCTCTCTCTCTCTTTCTTCTTCTACCCCGAATTTACCTCTAACAAATTCGCTTTTCGACGTTTGCATCCGCGACACGAAGACGAGACGAGACGAGACGAAACGAAACGAAACAAAGAAAGCTGGGGTCTGGGGAGAGCAGCTTTGAGAAGAGCACGGGAACGAGATCGCGTCGCTCTCGCTTCCATCTCGTGGATGCGAGAGTGCGCGGTCGCGCCCGGTCCCCGGTCGCTCGCGCAAGCATGGCGATATTTCCCGATGGGCCGCGACACGGCAACGCGAACGCGAACGCGAACGAGAAACGCGGCATTGAACGGACGAGTCGAAACCGGGATCACCGACGACACCTCGGAGATTCTCCTGGTAGCGGAGCACGTCTCGTCCAAGTCGGAGTCACGATTCGACAACGTGCTCTGATCAGTGTTCCTCTCGCGCTCGAGTGTTTCTTGGGACGGCGGAGCGCCACGAGAGCGAACGTGCGTGCGTATGATAGCTTCTCGAGGGATAGGAGTGATAAACAATGGCGATTATAATGATAATATTAGCGCGTCTTTACCTGACTTGAAACGCTCTCGCGTTTGCAGCACGAGAACGCAGCTCTGGCACCTCGACGCGGCCCGGCAGCGGTTACTTTTGTCGCGCGGGAAGCCGACGAACGAACGCGGTAAACGAGGTTTGCCGAGAGTTGGGACGCCTCACGCGCGAGCAAGCTCCAAGAACACAGAGTCCACGGTCGTGATATCAATTATAAAAACAGTTCGCAGCGTCGTATATATAATCTTATGTGCGCCAATTACTTTTACTTCTATTGTGTAGTGATCGTAGCGGCACTGTGTCAGCAAATGCAGCACGCACAGGAACCAGCATCATACGGAGGCGTCATTGAGACTCAGATGGGCATACCAATTCGGCGTACCGTACCGGAAGTACTCGGGCGCTAGCGGCGAAAACGGAAACTATGAATTTTCCGAGGGCTGCGGTCGGGAAGACGCTAGAAATGCTTGGAAGCGTTTGATTGACTAATCAGGACAAAAAGAGTAAAGAGTTCTTTATTTTGATTGGTTAATGAAATGCTTCGAAGCATCTCTAGCGTCTTCTCGACCGCAGCCTAGATTATGGAATATTTCCCGCGCATGCGCCTTCATTGTTTCTACCATTTTTGTATACCGCATTCATTAAAGTTTATAGTTTATAAAATATTTTTTTACAAAAGATAGTTTAAAAGAGTCACGCGTAAATCATAGACCACGTAATATCTAGTTGATAAACTCGTGCTTTGTCCAACATCCTGATTGGTTATGGATAGAGAATTTCTAAGGTTTTGAAAGAATTATGATTTTTTCCGTGTGTCTACCAGGAGCACTAATATATCAGAGAAAAACCTGAGAGACAGGATGCAACCGAAATTGTGCACATTTATTAATTCGTGAACATTGGCTATGTAGTTTAATGTCCACGTTTCTATGTCCATAGAAGTCGTACCATTTACAGGGATCACTTGAAATCGGGCCGTAACGTCTCTCCTCTCAGATTTCTCTCTATTCTCTGCATCGTCGATCGCGGCATGCGTGAGTTTCCTCGAGAGCTCCTCGACTCCGGGCTGTGTCGTGTAAATCGGAGCTCGAAGTAAATTAGCAAGCAAGTGGAGCAAGTGGCATAAGTCAACCAAGAGTAATCCGTCAAACGGAAAGCTAGCAGAAATGTAGCTTGCAACGAATCGAGCAAGCTCCTTCGTGGCTTTTTAACATAGGAATTAGTTCGATTTAATAACGATATAATAAAGGAACCCGCATTTGTTCCATGACTTCCCCACTCGATCATACGTGAGTAAATGTATGCTGCATTCAGCATTTTATTCCGCGACACAGTTTGACGCAGTTCAGTAAAACGTAAACGAATCTTGCAAAGAAATGCATGAAAAAAATTATATTTTAATAAGGATTCCCGACGTACGCGAATAAGCGAATTGAATGCAGGGAAATCCCGCGCAACGGGATACGTCTGTTTCCCGTCCATCTGTCAACGCACTGTTTGTATCACACAGTTTATGATAAACAAATCTCGTGATATTTTAGGTTGACAGAAGATGACAGTATTAGAAACGGAGGAAGACGCAGATAAACGCTCGATTCCTCCCAGAAAGAAGTTCTGCCTGTCCCTATCGGGTCGCAGACGTGCGATTCCCATCGTCGTTTCGCAGCCCCCTCGTACATCTACAAGAGGGGGCCTTCTGGATACGTCAAATTATTCATTGAGTATGCAAGTTTTCTTTTTAATAACGCTTAATTACATATTGCATGGACGAGCAGTAACATATCTTAATTACGCAATATGATTCCGTCTGCAAAGGTACAAGCAAAATGTTGAATGGCTACCGAAATCAGCTGAGCGATCACCAGGATGGAAGTTACGATTTGACCGGTGGTAGTACAGAAGGATTTAGGATAGCTACCTTGTGTAATCTAGGAAATACCTGCTTTCTTAATAGTGTATTATATACTTTACGATTTGCGCCATCCTTCCTACATAATTTACATCATTTAGCTACTGATTTGTCCAACCTAAATGATAAGCAACTTCAAACAAAAGTAAGTACTAGATAAATAGGTTGGATGTAAAGAAAGGGTTATATATTAGATACATTCAACTAAAATGTGAACTAAAGTCATTGTTCCATAAAAGCCTCAGTTTACGTTTCAATTGAACGTATCTAATATATATATTATATTGCGCATTGTTTACATGATCAATTATGATTACTCGCAGCACTCATGCTTACATTTGCAATTCTCAATAAAAGAAATATTTTCGATATAATACACAATAAATCACAATAATTATAATATGATAACGACAATTATAATTTCTGTGTAGAAAATGTCACTCAATTACGAGACATTTGTTCAGTATTGTAAATTATGTTAAACGCAATTGTTTTCTTTTTTATTGGCTTGTTGTCTCGAAGATTTAATGATATCTGCATGTGACGCAATTTTACTTTTGTAATTTTTTATATTTATTGTATTTTCAAATTGTTGAATATCAATGTAGATGAAATATATATTAAAATCTCGAGTTATTAATATTTTTCTTTGCAGGCCAAATCCTCCTCATTAGGTAGAACTGGTGTATCATTAACATCGAGCAGTAGTCGTAGTTGGAGCAGTAAAGATTTATTGGCACTGGCTGGACCAACAGTGGAAGCTAATAAACCACATATTCAAATAGCCACTGAAAAGTTGCATGAACTCTTTATGGCATTGCGAGCATCAGAGGCAAGAGAGAATAGTGAACCATACCAACCGGATGCCTTTTTACAAGCTCTTAGGTATATAGTTTGTTATTATAAAAATAATTTATTTTATATTTATATTGCTTCATCGATTGTTATAGAGAGGTAAATCCGATATTCGAAGGAAATCAACAGCAGGATGCTCATGAGCTTTTGGTTTGCTTACTTGATAACATTAGAGAAACTTTCCAACTGTTGGTCAGACACAGAGAAAGCCAATTTGGTCAGAGCAACGGCGGCTTTCGCGATTTCATCGCAGATCACTCAACGGATGCGCAAACGGAAAGCAGTGGTTCCGGGAAGAGGAGTATTCGTAAAAGAAAAAAGAAGAAGTTTCCGAGTAGGGGAAGCTCGGTATGTCTTGTGCAGCCAAACGCAAACGGTGTCGCGACATCTGCAAGATTATATGAAAACGGTCATGCCGAATTCACCGAGAGTAACGGCGAAATAAGGACGCGCAAACCAGAGAGCAAAAAGTGCTTTATCTCAGAGGATTTTGAAGGGATCAGTCTATTGCGTACAACGTGTCTCGAGTGCGAACATGTGACAGAACGTAAGGAAACGTTCTGCGACATATGCGTACCCATCGACATTGATCGTTCGAACGATGAAGGTGCGTATTTAATCGATTAAATGTAAGACTTATTTTATAAAAATACGCGATATAAAAAGAGATACTTTTATATTCTTTGCAGATGACGACGGTCGATCGGTAAATAGCAGCGAAGTGTACAAACGCGCCGTAGTTACCAGCGAATTGCTTTGGGGTACGGAGAAATATTGGTGCGCACGTTGTCTACGATATAATGAAGCTCGTAGAGCTGTGTGTTTTCCCTCCTTACCGAGACTTCTCATCTTGCAGTTGAAGAGATTTTCCACTGCTGCTGGGTAAGTTTTGTGCAATATTTTGATCAGGATCATTAAGGTTAACAGAAACACGTTACATAGAAACTATGTAATTAATATCTCGAAGTTATAATTAAAACTTTGAGAAATAATTGTTTGCATATTTTTGACATTTATTTAAATATAATTATAAAATTACAATTTTTAAATATTAAAATAGTCCACAGAAACGCTAACTTGTTTTTTAAAGTAATTATATTTTTGACTCTCTATATTTATCTTATGTTGAAAAGTTTTCTTTGATATCCCTTTTATAATCAAATATATGTTTGCAGTTCAATGGAGAAGATCAATAATCACATGCCAACACCGCTTACCTTGCAATGCTTTTGCGAAGAGTGCAGCACCGATCAGACCCGCGGGACGACAGCTGGTGGTGGAACAGAGACGCGGCACGTGTACAAATTGTATTCGGTCATAATGCACCAGGGTGCAACGATGACCGCCGGCCATTATGTCGCTTACGCACGTCTACCGGATGAATCCGCGTATGCGGAGTACTTTCACTGCGATCGTGATAATAAGCGGCAGAACTCGGGCCATGGTAGCGTTACGAGTGCGAATTCATCGTCGTCATCATCCTCCTCTTCCTCTGACAAAGCATCAGGTATACTTAAATACTTCAGGAGCAAACCCAGCACGAGCGAGAATAAGGAGCAATTGGTGAATAGAATCGGGTGTCGCAGCATGGACTGTTGCGGCATCAAGCGCAACAAGCAAGGCGTCACCTGGTTGGAGTGTGACGACGAAGCAGTGCATGTGATCCCATTGCGAGAGCTCGAAGATAAACTGGCACCCAATCCGCGAAATTCTGCCACTCCTTATCTCCTGTTTTACGTAAGGTCGACAACATAAGCCGGCATACTTTGTCTTCCCCCGCATCGGAAATGTATTAAAATGTATCCTCTTAGAATTTCAAGCGAAGCAGCAGCGAGCAGTACGATGATAAAATGGGCCTCGTTCTTCTCACATTGTTCCCCCTTTTCTCTCTTCGCCTTCTCTAACAACCGTGCTGTGATGTATCACACATTCCAAACCTGAATTCTTTTTCCTGTGTACGTGCCGCATTACGCGTTTTAGATGCGTGTATAATTTCATAGACAAAATTGTCCGCCAAACATATTATGTTAAGTTTTTAGCGATCGGACGGTATACAAGAAATCGATATGTATACATGTAATGAAATATCAACATAAGGAATCATGGAGCGAGTGTCCGCGTGTAGACTATTTTAGCCTTAGTTGGGACGTGGAACGTTTTATTATTGAGTTAATTGTAAGATAATAAAAAATTATGTATTCTTAATACGCACTTATATATTTGTCTTCGGGCTATATCGCAAGATGGAGGTACCTGACCCGATCTGCTCATCGCTGCGCACGATAGACGTCATTACGACATAACTTGAATATTTTAAAACGTCGTTTATTGCGAACATCCGTCATTCCCCTTGAGTCCTTTCCGATATCAATCGATTACGTGCTGGAAAGCAGTACAATTCACTTCTAGTTTTGGGCCTAAATAAAAAAAATCGCATAACGTTTGATGAATGATGCGAATATACAATTTATAACGAAGAGAATTCTATCGATAAATTAGGAGATTATATATATTTTAACATTATTATATGACTATATATGAATTCACGGACAAATTATTCGTCAGAAAAATAACCGGCGGGATTTGTCTTCACCGAATATGCGCACACACGCTCGGAATGTCGTGTGTACATATACTGAAATATTTGTATATTGTCAGCTCAATCATACGTAACTACATCCATATATCGATTATTTCTATAGGGGGTCAGTAGTGGAGTAACGTTACACCTGTCAGTCGGACATATAGTAGTTGCTACTACTTCCGGACGTGATACATTCAGTAGTTCGTATCTCTTAGGTAGAATACGTTCTATACGGCTATGTTCTCGTCGACACTTTTCGAGTAAGGCAAAGGGTAAGTGAATAAAATAATTGAAATGTTTAAATGTGCTTTTGCATTTGAAGATCTAATTATCTATAATTATTAACAGTAATTCGTACGTCACACATTTTTTGCTCTATTTCTGGTCACATGTGGGTCACAATGTCTTGTCGCAGTTTTTTAGTTGTCTCAAAGTACTTGAAAAAAATCTACAAAAACTTATATATATTAATACGTAACATCTGTAGAAAATGATCATATACGACAAAAGTTAAAAAATAAATTCTAAACATTTTTTTATTTTTTATTGATTAAGGCCTTCGAGAGAGTCTATTGTTAAAATATTGATAGAGCCTAAATAACCCATATGTGATCTTTAAAGATTAAGTACATATTAATTATACAATGACGAATGCAAAACTAAAAACTATAATGAAAGATTTTATATATAACGTTACGTTTATCGAGCTTGAAAAATTGTATAGTGCCAGTAACTTTTATCGATAAATGATCTTTATTTTTTTATTTTTACTTTATTTTAAAATTTATATTAATGATAGTTTATATTGTACATATATATGTATAATACTTTGTAATTAGAAGAAAAGTGATTGCTGTATTAATCTGGTACGTTAATGTTTTTCCATATATTTTTTTTGTTTTATAAATTTTTGACAAACCTTTGTGTGACCTACATTATATTTTATTGGATATTATTTAAAGCGACACTATTACTAGGTAAATCTTTCACATAAAAATTTTATTCTATTTCTATAACTATTTTAATAACAGTAAAATTTTATATCCCAAGCACTCTTTCTCGCATTATTCTTTATTTTGAATTTCTTAATAAATTTTCTTTTTTATGTGCATATAATTTCTGAATACACAACGTGATTCCGAGATTCGTCCGTAATTATTAAACATCGAATTCATTATCGTTATGGTGAGTAAAGTAAAATCAAATAAATTAATTATATATTGACGTGAATACGCGTATAATTTATGCAATCGAAACCACGTAAATTGTACAGACACAACTTTCGGTAAGAAATCCACTTCAAAAACACTTAAAACACGCAAAGTTTATCTTCATGCTTCTCTTTCGACATTTAATATTATGTATAATAAAAGTCCAAGAAATTTCCAGTTTCTCTATAGTGTATGTGTATATTATATTCGCATTCTGTTTCACTGAACAAACATAATCGATACACCAGTCATTCGCAGCGAAGACACCGATAAGTGGATGTCGCGTTGCGATCTGCACACTGTTTACGAAATGTCACATTTTATCGTTATCTAGGTGAAAATATTTCGTTTCCGTCGCGGAATTATTTCCCGACTCTATCGAAGCGAATCAACCTAGATACGTTGAGTATTTCACCGCGAGAAATACGCGTTTCGATCTTTCTTGGTGTTTAAAGCACACGACAAGATTCGTAGTAGGTCACCTATCACCACCGTGTAATCATCTCCGAGTCGAACTGCAACGTAGTGCACTGTCTCGTGACTGGTATACTTATGCAATGCTAAAGTGAACGATAGACATAAAAAAAATATTATACGCGTTATTTGATCGATGAAATAATGATGCGTTTTATAATGGAGTTAACTGAGTTAATGAGTAAATAATAAAAACGAACAAAAATCAAACAAGTCTTTAAAAAAAAATAAAAAAAAAAACAATATAAAAGCATTTTTCAAATTTTGAATGAATGAAACATTGCTTTTATTTATTTATGTAGAGAAAAACAGATGATCTAATATCTTTAATTTACTTTGATAAATAATAGCACAAGCACCCTTTCGAAGTGCTTGTTTTGTTATATGAAATCACTTATCTCATTTTCTATGATCCAGATTATTATTCCAAAGCATTTTAAGTAAAAATTAATTTTCTAATCATTACTATTATAGACATATTTGAATGGAATAAATTATCATTATGAAGTATCAGCAAGTAACCGTGGACATGACAAACATGGTGTTTACCGCTTGCTCTTATTTGGCGCTTGCCGGAGCGGTCTGGATATTCCTGCGTCTTATTCAAGCCTGCTTTTGGCTGCCGAAACATTTAAAAAGACAAAATGATGTTCAAAGAATGTTGCAAGATAAGGTAAACTTGAATATTTATTAATTCGATTTTAATTATTTCTGTTTCTCTCAGAGACAATACATACTCACAAATTATTTAAAGTTTATTTGATTTTATATTTTTAGGTTTTTCTGTATTGTATTTGAAAAAAGTTAATTTAACAAAAATTTCACGAAAGATTTATTGATTATTTTAAACTAATGGTACATTCTTTCAGGTGGACAGCTATGAAAAGTATGTGTTAGAATGTGAAGAGAAGGAAAAAGCGGAAATGTTGGACCAGATCGACGACGAGAAGAAAAGTCTTGAAATGTCGGAGAAATGGAAAGAACGACGGGAATGTCTGGACATGCTTAAGAAAGAGTTGGAAAGAGTTCGCGAAGGCAAAGATATGTCCGATTGGGACGCTTTATTGGACGAGGAACTGAAAAAGCATGAACTAGACTCTAAGCTTTTAGATGAGGAGGAGGAGGAGGAGGAGGAGCAGGAGGAAGAAAACTCTAAAAAAGATACTAATAAAGAGAAAAGCGAAGAGAAAAGTGAGAAAGAGGGCAAGAATATCGAACCGAAGAAAGAAAAGTAACAATTATATCGAGTGCCTTAAAAGTGCCTTACTAAGACTGTTGAATTGCTTTATGAAAACTTGTATCTATACATGTAGCAGAATATTTATAAAACGTAAATCTCTTCAAACAAATAAATTTTTAAAAATATTTTATATACTAAAACTAAACAATAAGATTCTATTGTATATTAAAATATTCTATACTAATAATTAAAACATGTCTCAATACACACAGTTAGGCTTAAAAGAAAAAAATGGAATTCTTTAAATGTATACATAGCTATTATTATATTGTTAATCTAATTTTATTCACGATTTCATTTATCAACATATAGAGATACAATTTTACTAAATTAATTCAATATTTGTAAAAAATATTAATATTGTGTGAAAACTACATGCAATCGCTATAAGTAATGCCTCGTAGTAATTACCACAGAATTATAATACAGTAATTAAAGGGAGATGAGCAGCTTTAAATAAGCACATATTAAAGTATTCTAAAAGCAGAAATTACATATATGTATATACATAAAATGTTGTTTTAAAATTATTCTTTTGTTATGTTGAAAAAAAGAATTATAATAATTAAGAAAAAAAGTAATCACTTTTCCATATTAAAAAATTATCTAAGAGTGGAAGTGTGTATATGTGTGAAGCTTTTATATATAGACGAACAATATCATTAATTCATTTCGTTGTGTTGCTATTAGTGCAATCAATATACAAAACAAATGTAACGTAAATGTCTACCTCGACAAATCTGTACCTGCTTTTAATAGTACCGGCGTTTAATAAACGTATCACACATTCATCAATATATTCTACGTGCGCAATAATAATCATGAATTAATTTAATTATCATGAAGTGCGGCGGCTTTTATTTACATATATTTTAATGTGACGAACAAAGAATGGGAAAGTATATATTAGCGGCGTTATATATATCTACACACATACACATACACATAGATTTATTTCTGCATTTAAGCGTGAATATTTTACAGAGCTTTCTAGATAGATATAGAAGACGCATTTTTGCAAATAAAAAAACAGCGTGATCAAGAAAATAATTATATACGTATAGAAGAATTATATGGACCATGCAATATAATAATGATTTGTATAGAATAACTTTACTTTTAATTATTGATTCTGTGTTTTTATATTACATATTATACTACCTTTATTGTGAAATCAATAAAATAATAAGTAATCAGAAAGCCAAAATATTTGATAATTGATAATGTGATTTTTACATTTAATTATTATTTACTTTTGCATTGAAACTCGATTCTTGACTTATTAATATATTGTTTGAACAATCTGTAACATTTTGGCTTTCAAAATTTAAAATTATTTTTAAGATTGAGTTACTCGTGTTTCATTTAATTAGTCTACAGCTGCGTGTTATTAATTGTACTATTATCTTTGGTTTTAAATACTGCCATCGCAGGCAGGTGCATGCGTCACTACCTTTTCTTCGTTTTACCTGTCGGTGCCATTGCACGAGAAAGTCAAGGTCAGCAGCAGACTAATATAAAAAACAGTTTACTGGCGCAGCTCCAACTAGAACTAGCGAATATTTTCTTCAACAACAGAAAACTCTCTACAGATGAAAGAAAGATTTAAAAAGTATGCGGCATCATTTTATACAAAATGTCTTAAAATTTATATGCTTAATTTTAATGGCATGTGCTAGGTTTATATGCATTTTTTAGAACGAGATTTTTTTTTTTTTTGTTTGTTTGATGCAATATATTATGATATATGCAATATTAAATAATTAAACTCTGAATTAAGATTTAAAAGGTAAAATTTATCTAAATTCGAGCAATCAAAGAGTACGTCAAAACTGGTTTATCTTTAAAAATTGTTGATGTTTTAATTCAATTTACAGTTAATAAAGGAATTTTCACTTAAAATTAAGATTATCAAGATTCTTTCTGTTTTTATAACAGCGCTATATTATTCTATCTACGATCCTTCAAATAATAAATTTTCAATGAAAGAGTTATAATTTTGTATTTTTCTTAAGATATAATTACTTTAGATTAATTTTAACGTTTAATTTCTTTATTACAACGAATCTGTGTTTTCTCGTCAATTTTATTTTTCATTCTTTTAGGTCACCGTATCTGTCGAGCGCGGCGCGCGGTACGCAGTTACCACGCTCGCCGCTAGATGGCGACGGCGTCGCGAACCCGCCATCTCGCGCAGTTCGCGACGCGCATCAGTCGTTGGTCGGATGGCGCTGAGTGTGTATGCGCGTGCGGCTGTGTCGCAAGTATCGGGAGTGGACGAAAGCATTGCGGACAGCGTGATCCCGCTCCGCGGGGTAACAGCGAGCGTTTCCTGCGTCGTGGTTGCACGGCGCGAATCGCGAAAACGCGTGAAAGTGTCGATCGCATCGCGTCGTCCTTGCGCGCGTCATCAGCGATGTCGACCACCGGCGAACGGCGCTTGGCGTCGCTGTGACAGTGTGCATTCGTCCTATGTACAGCCTCGTCGCGAACCCGAAGTGGACCGGCGACGACGGGAGTCATGTCGCGGCGCATCCCCCTACGGACGAGACGAATGTCGACGACGTCGACAGCGATGATTCCACGTCGTCCGGCCAGCTAGGACACGGTCCCGCCAAGTAAGTAAGTGCCGAATCCGAAACATGTTGTGTTGTCCTTTTTGTCTTTTGTGTTTAGATTTATGAAGGGTGTCAATTTTTTTCGCGACACCGTCTAACACGCGATATTTTCGACACCAACGTTCAAAACATATAGATGCGAAAGTGTCTCCGGCAATTCTATTTTCGTTCAATTTTGATACATTATTAATAACGACGAACTTCGTGATATAGGCGACAAGCGTCGTGAATTGGCACGCGCGTTCTAATTTTGTTTCGATAAAAGCGAGAAAACGTTTCGCGTCTCGCGTCTCACGATTCAAATGCGTTGTTCGCATCGAGCTATCGTGTGTGTATATTTTTTGTCCGCATTTCCGTGTATTTTCATAAGAGTAGCATGCGAGAGTAACCCAAGTTGCGCGGATGCGCGCCACGTACGCGCGGTCGTGACCTCTTCCGTTCCTCGTTTTCTGCCCTCTCTTCTTTTCGCTTTACAATATATTCAAAATTTGTTTAAACATATTTCTTCATAGAGATCTATTCTTCATCTCTTCTTAATAAATATATATAATATATAGAAGTTCTCTAAAGAGATTCAAAAGAATCGGCATAAAAAATATTTCTTGCCTCGTCTTTTTCTTTAATATCACGAAAAGTTATATATAAATGCATAATATACATAAAAATTTAATTTTACTTTAGATATATCATTACACGACAGATTTCATTGCTTTTATTTCGAATATACGTTAGAGGAATTTATATTTTTTTCAAAGACGAATGGAAATTTTGATGACATTAGAAAAGAAAGGATTAAATAATAATAAAAAAATCGATATTTTTTGCCCACATGATGTATCGCGAAAACGGAGTTAGTGTATATACGCGCGACGTTTTCGCCTTGTACAGATGAAGAGCGTGGACGATCGATATAGTTTGCGTGCTTTTTGACGATCTCGACGCAAAATCTCGGTTAACAAAATGTTATCGAGAAGGTCAAGAATTCCCGCGTGACTATGTTTTTTTTTATTTTTTTTTTTTTAACGGAGAAGGACGAGACTAGTGTTATCTGTTGCAACGTTTTCGATCCACGCGATTCGAATTTATTTCAACGCAGCAAAAAACCAAACTCCACGAAACTATTCAATATATTTCAATATATTAAAAATCACGGTTGCCTTTCGATTCGAAATTCAAAGATTAGAATTTGAATGTAAATACAAAATTCAAAGCCAAAGATACTTTTCGCGTTGATAAAAATTGATTCTTATTATACTCATTATTTCTGATTATGCTAATCAAAAATACTATTGCAATTAGAAAAAAGATTCGATAAAATTCGGAGGGATTATAAAGGCTTATAAATTTAACACAGTTGTCTTATTTTTTTATTTTTCTATCTATAATATTATTTTTTATTGTAATTATCTCGTTGATCGTAAACTTTTATTAAATCTTGTTTTTTACAAGAAAGCTAATTACATGCTTTTCTTTTAAACGATACTTATTATTAAAAAATGATGCTGCGATCTCGCGCATTCTATATACGTACGAGTACACGAGTACAAAGGATAAACACGCGTAAATTATCGAGTGCAACATCTATTCGAGGCAGACGCATCGATTCTGCGCAATACTATTCCAAGGCATTACGAAGGCATTGTAGGTTTCAATGATTCGCAAATGAAAGCATTGTGCGTTTAGAGTTTTGTCACGCGGACAATGAGTGCCGTATATGGCCGTCAGGTGTGACCGGCGCGACGGCAAAGGTCAGTGACCGTTGAACTGTGATCGCACATATGACGTCATTGAGTATGAGTTCTATCGCGGAATCTATTTTTCCTTTGGCACCGGACGTCACGGATTCAACGAAGCGCGGGATGAAAATTTGTAGAGATTTTTCTGACAAAGATATTTCACATTGGAAATAACACGATTTTCGCGAATTAAGCTTTTAAAAGATATTTAAGAAAAATAAAACTTTCTTTTATGATTTATTATTACTAACTTTATCTTAATAAATTTTAATTGGGACTTGCTTGCTAAAAGTCTCCTCAATATTTGTTATCGAGAAACAAATATTGAGGAGAAATATTTTCGATTTTTTAAGAAAATTGCGATGATAATAATAAGAATTGATAAGAATTGATAGATATGAGGATGTTTAGAAAATCGTGGTACGTCAATTGTATTATAATTTGTTGGATATAGTTTACGTACATTTGTTAATATTTTATTCGATTATTTAGTTATTAAACTTATTTATTCGGAGAAAATCTTTATCAGAATAATTTAACAATATATTATTGTGTACTACTGCAATTATTAATATCCGAGTATTTTGGACTAATAAATTTTTGGTTTGCGAGAAAATGATTTTTCGTGTATGTGTGCAATTTTGCCAATTTATCTCGCGCCTAGTTCGTTCTCCAGATCGTAGAGGAGTTTCTCATTTAATCTCACGTTTGCTATACAAATTACATATCGGTTAGCTAACAATAGCGAGTTTTATATTTCATCTCTCGATGGATCGTAACAGTTTAACAATTGATAGAAAAGGTTATCAATTCTCCTATTCGACAGTATAGATTGCGCGAATGCGAAGATAATATTTTTATATTTAAAAACAGAAGAATATACGAGAAATGAAGAATAAAAATTCATTTTCTCAGGCAAAGCTTGTAAAGATTTAAAATGATGGATGATTTATAACATAAACGGATGATTTACTTTATTTTTGAAATAAATTTGATCACAAGTCGAAATATGTAAGATAATGTACAAAAACAATGTACAAATCCTTAGTATACCCAGTTTTTATTTTAAAAAAGCATGAATTGTTTTATAAATATCCATGTTACAGAAATTTTTTGTTTATATATACACATTTAAAAATTACGTGTTATGTATTATATATATATGTATATATATATGTAGTGCTGTATGAAAATTAATTTTTCATTACACAATTTCTTTTTCATATGATTTTTACTTTCTGTTACGTAATTTTATTTTTACATATCATTAACATTAATTTTAGTTCTACTTCCATCGAGCGATAAATCTCTTCTCGGTTTTAGCGCGAATGGCGTATTGATTTTACACTGGGTTTTTCGTGTTTCACAAAACACCCCTGAATATGTGTATTTATCGCAAAATATCTTGGGGCGTCCGATACGCGATATTTTCATCGCGAGCATATTTCAATTTAGATCGCGGATTCACAAATAGCATAAACGCGCGATGTTCGCCACATGTGAAATTGCACGTTGTTGCATTTAGATGCTCGCATCTTCCGGCAGTTAAATAAATCGTATATGCAATATCTCGGGAAGAGGAAAAATGCGCGATTCGCAACGAATTGTCGTAACAGTATGAGATGATCAAACGAAACCGGGATATAATAAATATATGGACATTAGACTTGTATTGTTGGTATAAATCTTTAAAATTAGAACGTGGCTCTTATTGCCCTTTCATTTTATTTATTTTAAAATTAATATCATATTCAGGAGGTTGGAATCCACTATAATTTTTTAAAGCTGAATGAATATCTATATGTACAGCATTTAAGCGCTTTATGAATTAATCCTAGTAAAAATTTTCCAGTAGAAAAATCACTAATTATATATATAATATTTTAGCTGTCTAAAGTCTAAAACATTTCCACTCACTGTGCAGTTGCGTACTTTTTTCTCTCCTCGGATATCAATAAATTTTATAACTCAAAATTATATTATATTGCAATTTACATCCAATTGCTATCGAGATAAGTAACATTACAAATTTTGATTTTGATTCAGTTTCAAGAAGATTTTACTTCGATACGACTTTAATTTGAAGCATACGCTATTACAAATCAAAACCAGAGAAATTTATTTAAAATTGTTTAAACACTCTGTTGATGAAAGAGAGCCTATATATTGCCGAAGATTAATGATTAGCTATTGAAGAAGAAAATTATAACTGTGATTGGATATTTCATTTAGCGAATGTTATTAGTTCGCTCCAGATATACATCATTTATCGAAAATGTGTATATACGTGCAATTTCCTTGGGCTGTATTCATCGCGGACTCAGCATATGCCATTCACGATTCCCGGTTTATCGATTTTCCGCATGTAAAGCTCTCTGACGTATTTCTCATTAAAGTATCATTCTTGCTGAGGGTTAATAGAGTTTCTAGATGAAAATCGTGATCGCATCTATATATCGTATTTTACAGATATTATTTATGTGTTTTGAAAAGGTATATTTTTATACATACAATATTTTGATAGATTGACAGTTATATATTATTGAATCGTTATGGAAAGATAAGATAAAAATTGAAAGATAAAGAGAGAAGATAAAATAGAACTTGTAGAGTTCTTATAAAAAATAATAATCATTGTTTATTCGCAAATATTTTATTAATTACTATAACAAAGTTTTAAGTTTTACAAAAAACTTAAATCTTGTCTGTCGAATTTTCATTTAACTTCAGGTAGAGATAATTGTACAATCCGCGTTCCGTCACGAAATTATTATCTGAAAATAAAGTTCTAAAGTTTATTACAAGTTGAACGTGAATAAAGTAAATAGAGACGCTATACTTGCTTGTAATTAATATAATTTTCACACATCATCTTTTTTACAACACCTTAACACGCGTGTTATCTCATAGAATATATGTGTTTGCAATAGTACTGCAGATTCAAAATGCTAAAAATTAATTGGTTGACGCGATCGAAGTCGAATCGCGGATAACTTGCATATTCGCAATTTCCTTCGACCGTCTTCGTGGTCGGGCAGACCGTTTGTCTCATTCACAACGATTCCCGGCATCTATCCGTGTAGAAGGCCGACTATCACGCAGCTCCGTTCTATCGATCCGCAGCAGCCGGGCACCCTGCATCTCCCCCTCCTCCCGACATATACACATACATATATCATTCCTCTCTTTCTCTCGCGCTCTTTATCCCCTCGTTCGTCTCTCCGTTCTCGTCTATACATTCGCGTTACACCCACGCTTCTCTTTCCCTCAATGCACCCTCATCCTCCATAATTTCCGCGTAACTGGACGATGAACGAGAAGGCGAGTTCCTCAACCTCCGTTTTCCATCGTCTATCAGAAAGCGCAAGCCGCGATGAGATATATCCCGTTATAGCATTCGCCATCTGCTCGGTCGCGATAGACATTTCGATATTGTTCGCGACATTCGAGTCAATCAAGATTGGATCGCTGGTTCCCACAAAATTAAAATGTGCAATTATATCTCATATTAGATTAGAATAAATATATGCGAGATATATTTTCGCGCGAAATATTTTGAACAATTGTAAAGATAGCAGCCTGCTACTATAATGAAAAGAGCTTGCTAAAAATTTAAAAAATCGTGCAAATTACAATCCATTCTTTTTACATGAAAAATTTATTAACCGAACATGATTGGTTAAAATTCGGAATTATTTTTGCAGGCTTTTTTCGAGATATACATCTTACATAAAGCTTGCGTTAGAAATAGACGGAGCAACGAATATCCGATTCGCGTCCCTTATTGTTCGTTGCGACGAGAAATGAACGGAAAGTATATTAATTCGTCGCAGCTGCGTCCTTTCTCCGTTAGCTGCTGTTGCGCTTTCTTCTTGATAAATTTCTCGGAAACGTCGCTATTGCATTGCGCTCGTAATATAATTCGCGACTATCGAGAAACTCCGTCGTGCGGCAGCTTGCGAATTCTCCCGACTCTTATTCCAATCTCTCTTGCGAGACCGCGAAGAGCAACACGAGAGGAATTCTGTAGGAAAAGTGCCATCCGTTGCATTTTTAATGCAATTTTCGTCGGCAGGAGAAAACTCGTTTTTATTTATGACTCATTTATCAATATAAAAAAGATCGTTCCGTTTGTAATAAACACGCGCACGCACACTGATATCAATAGAAAATATATGTATACATAACTGGCATTTAGCGCAAGATTAATTTATAATGATATAAAATAATATTCATTATATTAATATTCTATATCAATGCATGTATTAATCAATATATATTTTTTAAATTATAATTACATTGAATGTATATAATATCGTATGTAATATATTTTTATTAAAGTTAATTATAATTTGATCGTTATTATATAAAGAGAGAGAGAGAGAGAGACTCTCTTTAAATAACTTTCTGCATTTGCCTTTGTTTCAAAATTGCGTTATCAACTTTTCCCCAAAATAAACTTCTAAAGTTTATAAATTCTTCAAGTAATTGAAAATATAAGAGCGCTTTATCTATCGGGACTCTTTTAAATATGTTAATTGCCTAACATCTCATTAAAAAAAAAATTTCTATCTGATTCTTTTCTTTTGATTATATTTAGCATTCTATGTAGAATAGTATGCGGCTTATTTTCCCTCTTTTCCCCCTGTTGACAAAGAGATAGTTAGAAAATCGAAAACATATGATATAAAAGAATATTTTTTACAAGAATTATTATGAGGTTTTTTTTTATTATGCTAATAACTTTAAAAATATAAGATTATATTTTTTGACATTTAATAAAATTTCAATCAAGTTTTTTTACGCGATTCGTTTTTAACTCTTTTAAACAACTCAGACCCTATTACGCTTGGGCTGACATTCTTGATATTTTCGTAGTCTCCAGATCCTAGAATGCAGTAGGTCGCCCTTTTATTTATAGGAACCGACAGTGTCAACGGCCCAGACGGCTTACTTGCCGAGCTTGCCTCTAAGTTCATCTGAAAAGAGATGCACGATTATTCGTTAAAGTAACGAGACGAAAATCTTTTTTAGCGCGAAACTTTCAGTTTTACGAGTATTTTAAGAATTTTATTGAGAGATATCGGATCTCCGCAGATTTTTATTTCAACACAAATCGCGAAAATTTACATTTACAATTTCAGCTTTAACTGCAATTTCCGTTTCATTAAAACAAACGATAGTTTTTTTTTTTTTTTAAATAATTTACAATTCACGCGCGTTCTATGATAAAAATAATAAAATATATAATTTTATTCTTTCAGATTTATTCTTTTATATTCGCGCACACAAAAAGATCTCACATTTCTTTAAATTACTAAATTCAAATGATTTTATAATATCCAACGGGGTGTATGCGTTTCACGGCATCTTGTATAATACATCTATGGATTGGCCGCCTACGAGCGCGCGTCACAGATTTCGTAACGATGCAACTTTTGACCGATGACGATGCCAAGTTAGATAACCGAAGTTGCATAGCGCGAAAAGTCATTTTCGCTTGCCAGAATGCCATCGGGAAGCACTCGCGAACGAGTGGCGATTAGTCGTTAATCGGTCCCGTCGACACGACGATCGTTTTCTCGCTAAACGATCGCCGCGAATATCATGGGCGAGGTATGTTCCATCTTGCGCGTGATAGAAGGATGGATGCAGAATGACGTGGATCCGAGAACTATCCGGCGGAGTTATTCGGAAAGTAAAATTGTCAATCGCAAAATCGAACCTGTCGATCGATCCTGCGAGATCTTTCTCGCCGACGAGCCGGTCCTTCGCGATCTTCTGCGTGGCATATCCACCGAGCACAACCTCTTTGAGGTCGCGTGCACGATCAATCGGCTAGTCTTCTTTTACGTCATCGTAAGATGGATCAATCTCGGATTATGGATCCTCGTAGACGGCAGCTCCTAAACCTCATAATAAATTTGTGGAATCGCGCGAATGATTTTGGAAAAATACCGAGCGTTGTCCACCGTTGGTTCGTTAGAAAAATGTTGTCGAATAGCTTGGAATAAATAAAAGAATCCGTAGAAGAAAAAATTGAAACAGCAGTCTACTGCCTTAAATAGTTGATTTAGAATTATTGAATAATTGTAAGTGTATTTTAATTGGACCACATAAATGAGATTTAATGAATGCATTCATTAAAAGGACTGTGCTATTATCTCGAAAATAAATTTGCCATTGCGATATATGAGTTTTTTCATCTTATTATTATATTCATCGGTATTTTTTTGCATAATTGAAAGTAACTCTAAATCACATGGATTATTGTTGTCGAGAAATAAATATGTAAATAATAGTTTGGAGATTTTAATATCTTTTTTCCTTTATTTATAGAACACTTTTTAGAATTTACGCGACACTCGTCTTTTGAGAAACATATTTTTGCAACATATTGTAATATTTTTAAATGAAAGATTTATCTCGTCACTTACATAGGCAAAACACATTACATTAACATTAAAGTATGCATCTGTTTTTACAAGTTATAAATATAGAGCAAATACAGTAGAAAAAAAAATTAGCGGAACAAAAGGATAAAAAATTTAATAAAAAAAAAAAAACTATTTTCAAAAGAATACATGTTAAAAGAGAGAGAATGCAATATCATAGCAATGGAGAAACTTTCTGAATTTAGGGTGAAAACTTATAAAAACTTTATATGCAGCAGTTGACAGAAAGTTGACGGAAAAAATATATAACATATATTAATATTAGAGAAAATATAACAGAAAGTGTTTGTGATATTTCTAATAAAATTAATATTTTTAAGAATAAAGCTACGTTAATAATCGTTTTATGGTTTCATGATCTGATCGCATGTATTATGTAAGAGTAACATTATAAATAATTTGGTACAAAATACTTCACGTTGAACGTACGCGTGCATCTGAACTTCTTCGGTATTTAAATATATTTTTATCTGTCATGACGGACACGTGTTTATGCGAAATAAATTCGCCTTAAGTTTGCGTGAAAAGAAAACCATACGATTCTCGGATTAATGACGCGATCTTATTTTCGTACAGCTGACTGACAATTTTGCACAGGCGTTTCTCGATAAATCTTCGTGTCATCTCGCAGATTCTTGGATCGATGAGTCCTGTTCGCAATGAAATGAGAAAAGCAAATACTTTGTAGCAATTTGCGGTTTTTTTTTTTAACTATGATCAAGGAATCTAATAGATTTATGAATAACAAGATTTTTTAAATACAAAATTGTTAGCAAGAGAATCTTCTGTTTAAAACGAAATTTTGAGTATTTTGGTACGTGTAGAAGAAGAAACGCGGCGTAATCCGAAAGAAATGCAAATGTAAAAATCGCGAATTTGTCTTTGACATTCGTTGCCTGTAAACAAGTTTCTCCCGCACACTAGATCAATATCCTACAGTTTGAGAACAATACCTGATGCTGTTTTACGAAAACTTGTTCCGGAAATATTGACCGACCATTCGCGCATCGTTATATGATATAATAGAAATTCTATTCATGAGTATAAGAGGAAATACGGACAATGTTGGATGTAATATCACCTATAAAACATGATATTGTAATATCATGTCTATCTTTTCATAGTTTTATACAATATATATATATAAAATTTAATATCATCGTTTACGGATTATATCTACAATACAATTCCAAGCGAAATAATGAATCTACGGATGCGCAGGACGCATAATTACGTAAACTTAGCACAGACAAACGGAGAAGTATAAATTTATATAATGTGAAATACGATAATGTCGTACTCGATAACTAGTGAACGTCATTTTCATATTATGTTACACGGTTTAATTACAGTGTCATAATGTCCGTCCGAAATTATACGTTAAAATCATGAGATTCCGGCATCTCCGCGGTCGTTTGCAAGTTGAGTTTCGCAGAAGCGTGGAAATTAACGCGTGTCGTTTACCTTCCATAGTACCGTCATCGCGCACAAAGTTCACAGACCGTACGCGTTTTAAGCCCAAGTCGACTATGATGACGATGATTTACGCTTCAGATCCTCGTGTGGGATCGTCGTGTGAGATGTACGGGATGATTCAGCGCCCAGTATGCGAAGGGGCTACATGCAAAGCTTTGTCCGCACTATGGAAAAACGCATGCGGTGCTTCTGTCGTGCGTTTTGCCTCGCTTTAAAGCGACGATGTGTGACGCGTGTTATGGCCGGTTTAACTCACCGATGGCGCTTCATTAGAGCGAATAATTCCTCCCCTACGCTCGTTTGAAAGATGCCCTAGTCGAGTTTTTTAAAACTACACTCTCGTATTTTCTATTGCAAAAGCATCTCCGTCAGTTTTTCCACTGAAACGTTGGATATACTTTACTTTTCTTTATTTAATTTTAAAATTGGCAAAGAACTTCATTGTCCGCTGCATTAATTTTTGTAACTTTTTTGTCTAGCTGTATTGCACTTTAGATTGTTTGTTCGTATACATTAGACCTTTCGTTCCCTATTTGCTTTGCGAATTATCTTGTAAATGACATATGTCACCGTCGAGTATTACCTTACGTGAAAACAATTTGTATGAAGTCTAATTTCAGAGTCTAACAGCATCCCGGAGTGTCTCGCTGGGAGATGGCCTATTTCCAGAATCTGTCACGTCGCGAGTCTTGTAAACTTACGCGATTTAATTTTCAACTTATCCTTGATGTGTCATTTATTTTTTTACCGTAACATACGTAGGTATTCCTCGAGTTTATTAAATACGAAATCGACTTCTCGACATCGTATATTTCGAAAATAACGTTGTGATCCTAATTTAATAATATTTGATGATAATCTGATAATTTAATAATGTAGTTATGTGATATCTATATGAAATCTTATTATAATATAATACTCTTTTAATAAACTAAATTTTCAATATAAAAGATGATAGTGTTTCATTCGTATTTTAAAATGTAGAGTGATAGTCGTTTTTTTTCAACGTGCTATATTTTTTAATGACTTTGAGTACAAACGAAATTATTACTATGAACAACCATAAACATACTATTGTACAAACTACAAAACAGCATTTATGTAATTACTCTTTTATCTATAAATTAAAATTAATGATAGCAAGCACGATATAAATTTTTTAATCGGGAATGAGATTGTATCGATATCGGCAATATTATAGGAACGATTGTGTCGGTGACGTGCCGTACCTCGCGTGACCATATCTCCTCCGACTTTTGAACAATTTACAGCTGCCGAGAGAGAGTTTCCCGAGTTGAAGGTTCAAGGATACTGCGGGGAAGCCGTAAAAAAATCTCGTAACATTAGATCGTACGTGAAAAAAAAGCTGAGAATTATCGGGTCGACACTGACGTAATTTTCACTTCGGTGACACGCAGTATCGAGATAAATGGCGGATCGCGAAGGGATACTGGCTCGGATTTTAGTTCCGTTTTCTTCTCGTCAACTCGTAAAACACATCGACTCTTTTGTAGATATAACAAGTGAAACAATGCGAAAACGAATTATCAGAAACGGAATGAACAGGAATGATATTTTAATCCTCGGATCGTGATCTCATTTTAATGTCATACTCGTCCGTCCGACTTTGTCTTTCGCTTTATTCGCGACCTTTCTACGTTCTTTCTTCCTCTTGAAGTTTCTTACTTCGCTACCTTAATATATTTTGGTAGATTACCGCTTATTTTCGCAAGTGTGTATTTTTAATGTGCATTAAGAAACAAACTTTTCTTTACGACAGTGCTTGAGATCAGAATTTTTCAAAAGTTATGACATTCTATTTTTTCACTTATAAGATCGCGTGAGAAACTGAAAATGACAGACGCATTATACTCATTGCTATTATTTATTTGTGCATATTTTCCTTCTACAAACACTTTACATTCATTCTTTTATGGCATGTGTTTTTTATGCTCGAAGCATCTTTCTCGAAATAAGATTGATTCAGTTCACGTGACGAAGCGTTTCTAATTTTGATAAAATAGTGTCGATATGGATGCGTACTAATGAACTGTATCAATCAAGCATCTGACAAGATAGACTGCGTGCCTATTCTAGGCTTGGTACACAATTTCCTCTTCATTCTGTCATTAGTGGAATAGAATAGCTATTATTTTCGAACAGAAGCTGAACAACATTGATTCTGCTCTTAAAGTTGAATTTATTTTATATACCCGCATCCATATGAAAGAGTTAAAGCCTTTTATTAGGAAATAAGAGATGGAGGAACCGCGAAAGATTCTCACAAAGAAATATTACTTAACTGTCACATTAACGTAATATTTATCATTTAGTCTATATATCCGATATTTTAAATAAAACAAGTAAATAAACAAATTTATTTTTTGCATTCATGTATATATAATATATTAAGTTAAACGTTCTAAGATTGCAATGTAATAGAATTTTCATTAATTAGAAACGCTGTTATCTCTATCGTTAATTTCTACTATCTCGGAGATGATTGTCCGCGTTAAACTCGCGCTATCCATCGACCATCAGCTGTGCTTTATGAACGGCACATCCTGCATTAATGTACTCCGTAATTCTCGAAAGTCACTCGACGCGGACACGCTTCATATCGTTTCGTGGTTGCAAGCTTTAGTTATGAGGCAGATTTCGGTGGATCAGATTATTTCGTAGCTTCACTTTTGCTGGCATTAATTGGTTCCTTCATACCTAACATACACGGAATAGCAATCTTTTGTGACCTGGAAATTTAGCGTCGAAATGCGATGCAATTTAAAAATATTTCATTTCAATTAAATTCTTTCTCTATATTGTTTAATGGTATGTGGTTCAATCCCGCGATCATTATATTAATTTTGAAATATATGATTACTCATTACTACATGAAATATAATATTCCGATTCGTATAGTCTCTTACATATTTACTCTCGAGCATCTTAAATCTTAAAACAAATCGTCTGCCTTATCTTGAATTTTTGGAAAAAGATTCGATTTTAATTTCCCCAGGAAGATCATTAATTTACATTTTTTTTTAAAAATATTTACGGATTAAATATCATATATTTGTTCGCGAAAGAACGTGACAAAATAAAGATGTTTTTTAATCGTGCGCAAGTAGGACGTCGGATGCCTCATGCTTCTGCTCCAGCGAGCGGATGATAATTATCATAATGCGCTCGCACTACTTCCTGCTGCTACCCGCTCGGCGATACACGGTTGCGCAGCCTGCAACTGCAGTCTCGTCCTTGTGCATCTCGGTCATGACGTAGCGCATAAAACTCGATCGAACATACGAACACCCACGTTCGAGCGAGAGAAGTTTTCGTCGATCGCTATCAAGAATTTTTACAAGTTATTTTAATCTCTCTCAGATTCCGTGGCCTCTTTGAACAATTTGCGATAGATTTTTTCATAATATAAATGTGTATGTCAAAGTGTTAATAATTTTTACGTTATAAACATATAAACGATTAAAAATTTTTTTAATTTTTTCAATAATGGAGAAATTATTTATTATATATGAAAGTTTATTGTATAGAAGTTTACTATATAGAACGGTTTTTTTAATTTATTAAATTTATGATTTCTTTATGTTAAAAATTTACAGAGTTCTTTTAGTTATTAATTGAAATTACGAATTTACGACGAACTAATTTGTTGTTAGCTAAAGCAATTTATGCACTCGGCTGATGATGTTTTCGCTGTTAGACTAATAAAG
The DNA here is from genome assembly GCF_030449975.1 of Polyergus mexicanus. Taxonomy (NCBI): domain Eukaryota; kingdom Metazoa; phylum Arthropoda; class Insecta; order Hymenoptera; family Formicidae; genus Polyergus; species Polyergus mexicanus. The sequence continues at coordinate 641,782 of NW_027223336.1, forward strand.
AGGCATTTATGTGTCTCGAATAGATGTGGCTAAAACGATGAATGTTGGATTTATTTCGATCTGCGATTATTTTGATCTATACACTCAGAGAGTTCTTTATAAATTTATCGTGCCTTCCGTTCGTGTCTCTTTTTCGAAATATTTCTTCTCGGTAACTAAGAAAAATGTCATCCCAATCTCGATCTATAATAATCTGGTTGACTCAGACATTTCTACGCGGTTCCGTCATTATTAAAAAATTACTCCTTAATGATAGCTCGCCTTTTGAAATACGTTTAATATCGAGCTCTTATTTATCGAACCGAAATTTATCACGACGCTGTTGCAAATTTTTAAATTTAAGTCGTTTAGATGCTATGTATAATGATGCATTTTCTTCACGGATAATATAAGCATATTGCGCTGTAATATTCTGGAAAGCTCGGTTTACTCGTGTCATCAACCTCGGGCTCGTTAATGGCATAATTAATGGTTTCTGTCATGTAAATTTACATTAAAGCAAGAAATAGTAGCGCTAGGTATGCGAAGCTCGATACTTGTTATCGACGTATGCGAGAAATGTATATATGTAAATCAGATAAATTGCCAAGTACCAGTCATTATCACTACTTAATTTATGTTACCGATACGAGGAGATAATCATATACTTTTATAAAGAGCGTGAGAAGCGAAGCACAGCAAGTCTCGGAATAAATATATATATATAAGCAAAGGAAATAATATTTAATGTAAACAAGATTAAGAGTGTTCGAGATAAAATATTGTTTAATATATTGAACACGCATTCGAATGTAGAGAGAAGAAAATTGAAAAGAGAAACAGAATTTTAGCGAATTCCGGCTCTTTGAGAGGATCTGGAGATAGTCGTGCAAGGCACAATCTCGTGTTCACGCTCCGTTTCCTATCCAAGTATGTTTAAAGTTTAAAGCGTTAAGCGATTCCTTCGCACGTCGGTCTTTCGAGTTCTACCACGTCGGATTTAACGAGTCCCCGTAACTGAATTAATAGACCATTTTAATTAGTCTATTAATAACTTAATTGATCGAAATAATTACTTTAATAATATATACAATGTCGAGCCTGGCATACATAACAGTTCATGTACCTGAGGCAGGCAAAGCAGTCGATTACCCTTCATCTCAATTTACCCGTGATTTTTCTGCCTTTTCTTTTTTTAGCCCCATCGGAGCCTTTTTCCAATTTCCTGATGAACCTCTTATCGATCCGCAATCCATCCATTTGGAAATATCTTGGGGGATAGGTCAAACAAACGCTTTGACAGATAATATGCCGAGAGATTGAAAATAATAGCGTGACGTCGGATATCTGACGGATTCTACATCGTTGCGTCATAGATTCGCGCCTGCTTCCGATTTAGCGCGGTCTGTATGATCTCGTTTGGTCACGTTATCCGCGGCGAAAAATTTTTGGTGGGATAATCCATTAGAGATAACGGAAATGGCCATATATTTCAATCGATAATCTAGTTAAAATAATCGACTCATGAAGCACAACGGCTGTCTCTCTCTCTCTCTCTCTCTCTCTCTCTCTCTCTCTCTCTCTCTCTCTCGTAAAATTTTATTTTTTAAATATTAACCGCTTAAAAGCTTTTATAAAGACATTTCGAATTCACCGCGATATATACGCGCGTACCATATTAAAATTTTAAGAATATGAAAAAAATATTCGAGAGATGGCAAAATTAAAAGATTAACAAATTTTACGAAATATTCGTTTGAAATTCTTTTAATGGCATTTTTATTTTCTCACGTAATAATAAGAAAATAAATTATATACAAGATATATGAACCGCGCAAAAAAAATTATATCTCTACATTACATAATTATATCTCAGTTTCTTTTATATTGTATCGTTCTATAATTGAAATTATGTAAGAAATTTGTTGTTAATTTTCATGTAAATCTAAGCGTTTTCTTGTAACGTCCCTTTTTAAATTTTTTCAAACAGATTTTAAATAATGAACTACAGTCGAGATGATGACCAGAACGCTTTAGACATCGATTCTTTGTGCATTGCAGAGCAATACTCATTCATTGTTAATCAATGAGCTCGGACGTAAAACAAGTTACCTCCAGCACGGATGGAATAATAGGTATTGAGAAATGGCGTTAACACCAACAAGCCACCGCGGGTGCGTCTTGTTTTATATTTTCATCCCACGAGCGCAACTTATTCTCATTCAAACGCCGTGGACGCGGTATATCAGCGTTTCAATGCACGTATGAAAGCTTGCGACCGACAGTGCCGCTATTATATAGCAAACAGGTGTTGGCTTACTCCGGTGACGTCGTTGTTGCATCCGTAAATTCGGTATGCTCGTATCATCGTGTCCGGATAGACGAGAGAGACGAGAGAGAGAGAGAGAGAGAGAGAGAGAGAGAGAGAGAGAGAGAGAGAGAGACATTTCGGTATACATTTCGATAACATAAACAATCTCTTACGCAAAATTATTAGTAATAAAACCGAAATTATTTTATTTATTCGGTGTATCTTTCTCTTAAATACAGATTTACCTAAAGTGGATAATAGACCATTACATTAAAATTATATCGCGCGAGATGAGATACTGCGCGATACAGTGATACCCAGAATTATTTTAGGATTATTTTAGAATTATTATACGGGGCTAAAATCGACATGTTCCGAAATATCGTGTCCAATTTGCGTCCACTCGTTTTATGTAGCCGACACGTGTTCGGAGGTCGAAGCGATCGGTGTCGACGAGGACGAGGGTTGAAGGTATCAATCGACATGGTACGCGGCACTGCGACACAGCGATAGTGCCGCGTCGCGGGGGTGGCAATGGCTATGACGACGATATTGGCGGCGACGGCAGCGGCGACAGCGGCGGCGTCAGAGCTACGTCGCCCGGCATCGCATCCTCTCGCCGGAGTCGCGGAGGTCGGAGTCAGTCGGCTGCCAAGCGCGACACGAGCCAGTAGTGCCGTCGTGTAAAAGCCTATCCGCCAGTCTTCTTCGCTACACTTCGGCCGCGCTCGGTCGATCCCGCTCTCTCGGGCTCCTCTTCTCTCCCTTTCCCTCCCCTATCCTGTGCGCGCGATCGTTACTCTGAGAGAACGTCCGCGAGCGCCGTGGATCCGCGGCAAGTGAAAAAGCGACGAGAGTTCTCGTACGACGAGAGTCTCCGGATACGACACCGGCGTAGTACATTCGGCGTTCGACGCCTGTCATTGGCGGATACCAGCGCGCTGGTATTGCGACGACTCTAGTCCCGAATAACGACCGCAACCCGAATTGGAATACTCGTTGACGTTTGAGCGGCGTGGGTAGAGAAACTGTGCGCTGCAGTGCCCTCTCAATAGGGATACAGATATCCCGTGAGATATTGGGACAGTATTTTCCGTGAGAGATTTGAATGATACTTGTATAATAGTTCGAATAACGTATATCGCATCGAGGAATCGAAGATTTCTGAAATTAATCGAGGAAGCATAATATTGTGCTTCCCGTTAACGAAATCTAGACTGAGATCAAGACGGCAGCGCGGTTCTTTCGCGAACAGAAACTTTGAATAGTTTAAGATAAAAGAACGATACGAAGAGAGAAAATCTAATAAATAATAATTACAACTTAAAGCAGGATAAAAAACTTGAGTGAAGCGATCTCGAGATAAACGACAAGACACTTAAACTTTGAAATTGATCGAGACGACCAATGTCTGATATTCAACAGAATAAATTAGTGCCGCGGATTAATTGTGCAGATAGCAGATCTAAGCAATAATCGCCAGCAGAATAGGATAGCGAGATTAAATAGTTTATTTTTGGAGCGCTTCGAGACAGAGCATGCTCTCTCGAATAGCAACACGTATGCAGCGCGAGACAAAAAATAAACACAAGTCGAGACAGAATAACTGACACGATATCAAAATAAGCGTCGGAATTAAATATTCTACATTCGAGCAAGACGCGAATTAAAAGGAATATTTGTAAACTTGATATCCGGCACGAGACAACGCACATCCGCTTCGTGTCCCCGTAAAATCCGCGTATCCAGCACAAGAAGAGACGAGTCTCAACTGCGACGAGCGCGATCAAGCCGGTCGTTGCACTTGGCCTGCTCATTCTGGTAAATCTCCTCCGAGGGACGGCCTCCTCGCAATATACCGTTACTATCACGATCGGACGAGGCCACCGCCTCTTGTCTCGTGTCTTACTCGCGCAACTGTTCCACATAAGACTTTCCGATTTAAACGAGGACGCTTCGAGTATTTATTTTTTGTAAGACAACGCGAATCGGACTAAAAGGATTTTAGTTCGAGATCGTAACAACGGATTACAATTATAATCCGCGTATAATCAGATCGACGACAAAACGAACTTGGGATAGAAAGAAGCGTGTGATTTCGATCATTCTCGAAAACATCCAGTAAATTTCGAGCTAGTGTAAAAAGTGTTGATCGTCGCGTGGAAGAAGGACAGTCGGTCGATACGCGAGAAAGTTTCAATCGCTGTTATGCGCGCGCTAACCGAAGCGATGAAGCATCGCGCGATCAGCTGACTAGTCGAGTTATTCGGCGGCCGTACCGCCGATAACGATACTATCCGAGACGAGCATCCTCGGCGACACCCGTCACCCGCTTCTTCTGTCATGACATTTGGCACTCCATTCCACACCGAGAAGTCGCGGTTAGCCAGCGAGAATTCCGCTCGGTATGTATTTGTATGCTCTCATTGACGATGATGCGTATTCGTGTCATTCGATCTGATTCCTGAAGCAAATCTCCATTTGACTTTGAAGCGAAAAAATTTTAATTTAATTCTCTCAATTAATTATATCGAACGTTGATACGTATTTTTGATCAAATTTCATTCTTCGATATTGAGACTTACTATTTTATTGTGGTTTTTTTTTTAATTGCAATTTTTATGCATTATATGTTAAATGCAAATATGATTAAAAATATAATGTGGTTCGATGCAAATTGCAAGAGTGATATAACAAGTAGTTAACGTTATTTATTTTATATTTACTTAAAGATATTTTTAATCGACAAGAATTAAGTTGCGCCGTTCGGATAATTATTGGACGTTTTTATAACATTTTAAGCTCTCTCTTATACTACGAAAAAAACATTACATCGTAGTCAACGTTCATTCACTGAAAGAGATATACGCTAAACTGTTATCCATCTTTCGATTTTTTTAAACTTTATTTTAGAATAATCGATTTACACATAAATATCTGGCTTTGAATAATTTAATATTATCTAATCTTGTGAAAAAGTTTATTTATACAATATCAATAACTTATGTAAATAATTTACGTAAGAAATCATCTCTTCGTTAAATGTTTTCTTTTTTTTAATCGTTTGAGAATTTATATACTTTTGTTTTATTATTATTATATAAAATCTCTTATTAAATTGAATTTTTTATTGTCAGACAATTTTACTGGCCATTAATTTCTTTAAGGATCTGACAAAAGTCATCATAAAAGCACACTTTATATATGTCGCGATTTTGTCCTTCGCGGGTAAAAGCATGACTAGCATCTCGATATTAAAACGACACATGTAGTCACGTGCGAATTCACACGGGAAGAAAAAGATCAGCTTTACCGAGCACGAATATATATATATATATATATATATATATGTTGCGAGCGGTGAGTAAGAAAAGAAGCTAACACACGAGGACCGTGCTGTTATTTTTTCGTGATTATACGTAAAACTTACCGCGATCTCCGAGGGAATGATAAGTTTATTCGTAAAGAAAGGATCAATCGGATAAGAGTTATAAATCTCCCACTTCTCCCCGCGGCTCATATTTTTCCGTTTCACATTTAAGCGTATTTATTACTCGCGTGAAAACTGCATTACGTTAGGGAGATATTTAAATCTGATTTGTTTTTACCGTGTAAGTGAAATAAATAACATTACAGATATTGGAACGTTAGATCTTTATCGTGTTTAATACGTGTTTATAATGAAAGTTTAAAAAATATATGAATAATTTAAATATTAAAAAAATGATAGATTAAATCTCGAGGAGAATTAATTTATAAAATTCTGTAACGTTGAGTTAATTTTTGTTAACTTATTTATTTTAAAGTAATATATTAATCGGATAGTACAATCAGAGATAGTCAATCATACAATACGAAGCTGTAGGAATAATACGTAAACATTTTTCAATAAAAGTATTATTGTAAGCGTTTACGAATTTTTCTACGACGTCGTTACTTGAATATTTATGAAATTAAATCATTTTTGCCGATAAATCCGCAACAACATTGTCGAATCAAAACTAATCGACGAAATAAAAAAATCCGGCCATATCGCGATGATAGAAATAACTGAGGAGATAAAATCACACATAGTGGAATGGATTTTACTATAATTTCATTATTTATATAGTGTAGCAAAAAAACGCGATATATTTTATATATAAACTGTTTTAAAGATATTAATGTGAAAATACATACACACACACACATACGCTCACAACATTAAAGTATACAAGTCCAAACATTTTTTGTCTCGGAAAAAGATACAAAAAGGCGTTTGAATCATAAATGCAGATGTATAGTTTAAGTATATGTATCTTAGCTATGCAGAGAAATTCTCATCAGCATAAAGCTTTGAACAGGATATATTGATAAAATATGCGGTCAAATTTCTCTAATGTTTAAAGGGATTTGAATTGCTAGATAGAAAGCTTTTATAAATATACATATATTTAAATATTTTGAAATTTTATTTAAGATTTATATTAATTTGTATTATATAATAATTTGTGTCACGAATCACTCGAAAAAGCTCGACAGTTAACAAAAACCTGTGTTTGTACGAAAGAATATTAAATAATTATTTTAATTGGCATAAGCACAAAGCATGATTAATAATATTTTTATAATTTTATATTGAAGTCTGTTTTCACATATATTTAATTATAGAAATGTTTTTGCTTATTCGAATATTTCGATATATCGCTGAGATAAAGCTGTTTCTTAGTTACTGATCGTGAATGAGCGAAACATACGGCAAGGAAAGTAGAACTTTTAAACATCGCGAATCCATTGTCTTAGCATGGATGAAGAAAAAAAAGGTCGTATATTCGTTACGCGTTGGACCCCGGTTATGGTCATTGCGCCAATTCAGTCCGACATCCGTCCACGTCATGCTCTCGCGTGTGGACAGGCACTTCGCTTCGCAGTTAAATACTCCCGTTATGATCATGTTTTCACGCCGCTTCACAGAGATAAAGGAGTTAGTCACATCATGCATGAATTGGGTTGCGGAAGGCAACGAGGAAGGCTGTGCAACGACTTTTGAACCTTGTCGGCGAAGGCAAAATTTACAGGCGGAACGTTTAAATTTAACAGAGTATTTTAATACTTTTATTTGCAATCCAAGTACGAAGGAGCTATATTATATATTTTTATTCATATTGAAAATTCGATATTATACAATATATCGAACGTGGCAAATTGTCGTGACGATAATTACGTTTCTGCGACATTTGATTAATGCAAAATGATTTGTATAAATATGTGTGTGTGTGTAAAGTTATACAATTATATTCATGTTACAGAGACGAAAGTAAAATCGTAAATTTATTTTTGGGAGAATGCCAGGAAGGACGGTTGCATCATTTCGAACGATAAACCTTTCATAAATGTCTAACTCGCGAAAGTTTGCATTTTCATAAATTACAAAGTCGACGAGATTTGATTGACACAGTACCGGGATCTCTGATTATAATCGCGTTGGATTCCGATATATATATATATATATACCTTTCTCGCGTGCAGTGTACTTAATAATATCTAATTATTTCTCCGTTAATTAACGCAAATTACATTGATAAATATATTAATATATTAAATCCTTTTCTAATTATTGAATCATAATTGTAAATTACATTATTTAACATTATTATAATAACAAAATGTATTATAAGGCACGATCGGTTACAGTAATTCAACTTCATAAATATTTACTTAATGAATATTATGAAATTAATGAATTTTACAAAATACAAGAGATAGAAAATAAAAGAGAAAGATCGAAATAATAAAGGATCAGTACGCCTATATGAATCATAAATAGCCAGTGTATTGTTATCATTACACTGCGTTTACCATTGCTGTCAAATTTCCCATTGTAGAGCGAACCTTGTTATTCATATATCGCGTTCGCATGCAAAGTTAAAGGGTCAAAGCTACCAGCGCTTTGTACCCAGGAAAGTAATTAACGCATGGATGTACAATAGACATATGTATGTGTATATACGTGTATTTCGCGAAAAATCAGCTAATTCGTCTTACTTATTGTTACTTCTCCAACTCGTGTACACGCATTTGCGATCATCATTGCAGCGGAGAGGGACAGTGACACGTCACAGGATGCACGTGACGAGGTTGACAGCGAGGAGTGTTCGAGGTTGCAGTCAAGGCTGTAGAAAGGCGCTGCCGGTTGCATCTCTATGCGAGCTATACCGAGCGGTCGTCGACCTCGTCGAGCGTGTTCGTTGCTGTTTGTACAAGGTCGTTTTACTTAGGTTCATCTTGATCGACGACTAAGTTGACGCGACTAAACGCACTTATGGTATGCATCGGATTACGTTGAGATACCGCTATATATAAATTATGTTTAGAAAGCATGGTCGCGCAATCGCGTAGAAATCTTTTTTCTAATGATCTCTTTCTGGGTAATTGGAATTATTAATCACTCGAATGATTAGGATTCAAAGTTCAAAATAATACAACGCGTTTTGAAAATTATACCACAACAAGATAAATTAATAAAACATTTATGAAAAAGACAAGATATTAATTTCAGACATTATTGTAAAAATATATAGTATAATATATTGAAGTCTGGATGATAGATATCGTGACAATTGATGCTCTTTCTCAGTATTTTTCTTACAGAAAAATAAACTATAAATTGGTTAAAGAGTATGACGTTAAGCGTAGCTGCGAGATAACTCTTTACAAGTGCTATATAAAAGGAGATGAAATAAAGTCATCGACCTCAAAGAGGGCTAGTTACATGGACGTGAAACAACGCTAACCTTAATTAATTTTATAATTAGTACATACAAAGGAAATTACAACATTATATAGGAGAAATAAGCGTTACTGTGATCATCGCGAACGTTCGAGGAATTTCTCATTACTGCGTTTAACGTGTTGTTAATGTAGTTAACGAGGTTGTCTTATGAATCGTTTTTAATAATAACAGCGATGAATTGTTTTTGTTGGAAGACGAATGAGAGAAAATCGGTCGATGCGGGAAAATATTCCCGCAAGCGCGTTGAAATTAGCAACTAATTTGCTCGCCATAACGGAGAATTTTCGAAGGCTTTTAACGCGTTACTTGATCGGTGTGAGCTATCATTAATCATTTCTTCTCGCTCTACATTTGACTTTCCCAGCCGCGCACATTGTAATAGTCCCGTTTTCTCGCTGATTGAGCTCTTTCTTCGATTCGCGGTTCTCTTGCGATTAATAGAAACTCTTCAATTAAGATGCTACCTTCGAAACTGGAAAAAAAAACTAGGAGAGCCAAGAATTGTGTCGAAAGAGTATAAGTTAGAATATAGTAAAGCACTCTCGTGTGGAGCAGGGACAATAACATGCGGATTTATATACTAAAGTCGAGAAGTGTTCGGCTTTGGGTGTGCAAGAGTGGAAAAACGTGATTGACAATATTAATACAAGAAATAATACTATTTATTTCCCAGTGGTGCTTACAAAATTGATATCGTTCATAAACAAGCGACTCAAGTTTTGATTATATCGGAGATATAAAGAAAAGAAAATAAAAAGGCATATAATGTTATATTTTATACACAACGTAATATATAATTAAATAAATGTATATGATTGTAATCACTGTGACATTTTTTTATTTTGGAAGAATAATATTTATTCGCGCGCACGATTATAATACTGAAAGATAGATGAAATAAAAAGCCATAGATGAATCTTGGATATCTTTCATCGGTCGACTGATTCTTCCGTGGAAATTGTATTTTATTTAATTAGTTTTCTGTCATTTACACGAGAAAGTACAATTTCATGCGATCATCGTGGCGGAAGAAGCTTGACAACAAAGTCATTATATCGGTGTTTTCAACCCACGGTAATTCTTTGCGGTATTTATTATCGCTGGGATCTTTTTCGCTGAGAAATTCCAGTCGTGTAGATTTCTTCTCGATATTTCGTGTATATCTCGATACTCCTATGTTTGCAAATAATAGTGCGAACAGTACAAGAAGCATATGTTAACGAGATTGGACGGGCAATGAGAAAGAATAGTTTCACTCGTTGATTTTTCTTTCGTTAACGCCTCGATTTCTCCATACTTCCGCTATTTTATCTCGATCGATTCAACGGCGACCGTAAAGTTGCCGCAAACGCATAATTTCGTGTGTGTTGCCAAGTTTATCTTTATGCAAATTTTATATATATATATGACAGTCAATAGCAAGACAGTATAACGGAACAGCGAGTGTAATGGAATTAATGTATGCGTGTACTATTCACAATTACGTACTATGGTAATACGACAAAACACATATTATTTGATCAGCAATTGCGCGAATACAGATTACGTAAGAGATTGAAACTAATAAAAATGCAGCGAAATTCGGCAAAACTGTAACTTTAAGAAATAATATAAACCACATGTTTCGCATTTAGCGCGCGCGCGCGCGCGCGCACACACACACACACACACACACACACACACACACACACACACACACACATATATATAATTCCATTACACTCGCTGTTCCGTTATACTGTCTTGCTATTGACTGTCGTAATAGTGAATTCTATTATTGCGCGTTAACTGTACGTACGATCAATTATTTTAATAATTACGTATGATTACGATATGATTACGCTGCTAAATTGATAGTATTTACGATATGCGATACAGAAAATTTATTAAATGAAGAGCCTTTACATAGCTTTCATAAAAGAGTGTATATAACTCTTATCGTCCACTTGCCTCTTCGTTTATCAATTCGTTCATCGCTTCCTAGCAAAATAATGAACTTGGCGTGTCTAACATATCTTCCATCGTCATAGGATTATATGGTTGATGCGCGGAAGATGAACGGACTTCCTGGCCACGATCTCTCTCAGTCAAGCGCGTCCAGGCATATTTTGTCGTAGCGATAAATTATTTCGTCGGTTTCACGGTCTCTCTGTGGTCATCATCATTTTATCTATCAAACACCGCTCATTATGTAATCATGTCAGGTGGAGGAGGCTTCGTTTATGTCATTAGCGATGCGGGTCGATCGGCGTGAACCGGACTCTCGACAAGAATAGACTCGATTAACTCGCCGCTCGTGGAAAGATCAATCGCGCCCTCGAACTTGACATGCGATATGATTCGCGGGAACGATCATTATCTTTGATTTCTTGACATGTATCGTTTCTCTCGCCAGGAGAAAAGTTTGAATATCTCACGATAAATATATATTCAAACTATACTGTACTTCTTTTCGTCTATTTTAATCAATCTCTTGTCGATTTCACTTGCGTAAAATTTAAATTAGACTTTTTTTTTTTTTTTTTGACACGCAACACACACACACACAAAGTAGATTTAGACAAAATTTTTTAAGAAATTCTCGATATCAAGATTTACCTTATTATTTAATTACTATATCTTTTCAGTATAAAGTTTATTTATAAATATCATATTAAGTAATTAATTTTATATATCAAAAGATGTGATATTTATGAAAAGTACTCTTACTTTGGTCATGTTTTTAGTAAGAAAAATTTTGCTTTAAATTTATCAAGAAGATCCATAGATATTAAGAAAAAATCTATCAATATTAAAATAGCTTATATAAGTTGAAGAAAGTTTAGTATTGGCATTTTGAACTAGATGTATGAATCTGTAACTTTTCGAATGATAAAGCGATAATTAATCTTCGGCGTCTTAATGCATATTAAATCTTGTTGATTGACTGTAATACAATATTATATTGTATTTATGTCGTTACGTCAAAATCTCTCGCTATTATAGACACTTAAGATACGTCCAGTAAAAGTTTTATGGAAATAAATATTTATCTTTGTTCTTGAATTTTGACAAACTTACGAAATGACAGCTCTGTCGGAATATAAGTACAAGTAAAACAAGAATTTTACGCAAAAGATATTCGTAGATAAATAATGACAACTGCGTGTAAATGTCTATGTACGTCGTCTTCTTAAGGAAAGACGAATTTTATTTATGTGAAAATAAAGTGATTCTACAATTAATCATTTTTAAGATATATATCTTTGTATATATATATATAGAGTGCAATTTACGTAAGGACCAATATTCATTATGTCTGACGCATAAGAACTGATTACTGTTTTGTTTAATAAATTATAATATGTCAATCTTATGTAATTTATATCTGAGATTATATCATAGTGTTTATTACGCGAGAATTATTATAAATTATAAAAAATAAAAGAGTTTCATACTTTTTAAACAACTAATTGACGAAATATAAATTCTATTTCTTTAAAAAATTTAAATAACATGGTATAAATTTTGCTTTTTTGGAATATATATTCTATAAAATCAATTTGTAGAATCTTTTTTTTACAAATTAATGCTGTTTTTACAGATCATCATTCATCGATTCATAAACAATTATATATCAGTAATTATTTCAATATTATTATAACTCACAACACACTATGGATATAATAATAATTATTACAATAATAATTTCAAATTTTGTTGCCACTGTCGCAAAGTACAGATCAAATTTATGGCTCTTAAAACGTTGATTTTTCAATCTTGTCCCTTTCGAGGCACGAAGCCAACACGGTGAACGCCTATTTATAGCCAGTGGAGCGAGAGTAAGTGGCACTCGTTCTTGTTGCTTCAATTGTTATCCCTTCCTCCGTTACTTTTCCCCTCCGACCCCGATGACCTGAAACATCCGGATAAATGGGGCAGAGAGCGAGGCGAGTCAAGAATCGCCCGGTTACACGGGTTATCTCGTCGACATCTTTGGAATAAGGTCACGTTGATAGCTACATGTTTTCTGCGTCGTTCGGTAAACCCTTGTGATGATTGCGCATCGCGTACACGAGCTTCTGTAAAAAAATAAGCGAATGAATAATCAGCCATTTCTGTTTAAACCATGTCCGATCGTGTACATGCCAAATATTTACACTCTCTTAGCTTGAATAAAATATTAAAAATTATGAGTGTAATAATTATATAGATATAAATTATATATTGAAGCTAGTTAAAGCTCTCAATCAATTTTTTCGGACATATAACACTTTTCGGATTATTTAAAATTTATAAAAAAATGATAAATGATAAAAGATTTATATAAAAATTATTTCAATATTATCATAATAGCGGAAAAAAAAATGTATAATGTATTGTTTAGAATCTAAAAAAGTATTTACAATATTATTTCTTTTCTTTGACCCGATAAAATACGTATATTATAATGCATGTTATTCAATATCGAAATTCGTAATGGAAAGAAGCAAAAAATTGCAACTGTCGGAAGATGAAACTTGAATTTTACACGATAAAATATAGCGCGTGCGTATTTCTCGTGTAATTTTTGCATATTTTAATCGACCGAAGTACAAGTGTTATCAAGCTGCGATGTTACGATTGCTTGCAAAATACAGATATAGCGAAAAGGATATGTGGTAGACACGCTATTATTGTTCGGGAAAATTGTTCCTTTCTCTCACCGTTAAAATAAAAACTTCAACGAAAATTTTTAATCTCGAGAGTACTCGTTTATTTATTCCTTAATACATATGCCATTAAAATGATATGTAAATAATTTTTTAAATTAAAGGTTTTTTACTTGGTTCTGTTCCGGACATTATATTTTATAAAATTCGACTTGTTCGAGTTTTTGTTACCGTGAGAAATAATCGTGCGAAACAAAACCGCATAAATAAACAATTTATACTATGTTTTTACAGCGATCACTTTTTCACGCGTTTAGTTACAATGTAAATTAAAGAACATAATGCATTATAGGCAATTTACGCTAGATGATTTACAATGGACGACGTGGTTTGCGTATTCTCGCGTGTACCAAAAATAAAAATGATAAATTTGCCGCCTCGTCAGTTTCTTGTTATCACATCGAAGTTAAAGAATATAATTCCGTCGAAATTGCCGAAGAGGCCAGTGATTTTCTGGCTGTCGAAGTGTGCGCTTGAAGCGATTTTATTCGCACGAAAATTGATACGATTTATTCGACATTTCTCGATTTATCGCAAAGTTGGCATTAATACGTCGAGATTGTCGAAATAGTTTTGCGTAACAAACATTAGTGTCTTTTAAAGGAAATCTAATTACGAGTGAATGAATTTATTGTAAGGTAGGCAATATATATTTAGTATTTTTAACGAAACAAATAATCTTCCTTGTAACTTGAAAGAGAAACAACTCGAATTATAATTATTAGACTTAATTCCATTATGCTTCTATATCGAAGTATCGCAAAAATAAGAATAAAAGAAAAGTATTTCGAGAGAAATGGTTTGGATGATTATTTAAGAGATTTTACTTAGAAGAACGAAAAATTTAATTGAGAATATAATATGAAAATAAATAAGGCCTGTTCGAAAAATCGATTGATAATTAAATTTTAACTTAATTTTTAAAAGAATATATAAAACACATGAATACAAAATATACACGTAATAAAATATGAATGGGAAATTATATCGAACATATTGCATAATTATATCATCTTGGTTTGTTGTCGCAGATGTCACGTTATCTACAATATATTTGCAAATAATGTGTAGCTAAGTGCGATGACAAGCTATCGATACGAATATTCCGTATTATCGTTGATAGTTAAATATTGACAATGCAATTAGATTTCACGTGTGTATATTGTCGATTAAAAACAATATGTTGTATTTAATCATGTAATTATCATGCTTTCGCGAGGTTACGATATTCGAAACTAATTTCTTTCGTATTTCGTCTCATGGGGTTTAAATTAATATTTCGTAAATCTATCAGTTTTACATGATTTTGTCTTTAATTTTTCTCTTGCGTTATATTGGATTTAAATGAAAAGTTAAATTTTAAATGAGAAATAAAATTTTCTTTTGCGTCGCTATTGATTGTATTTATCGCTTCGCAACTTTGCTATTAATCAACAAAATATGGTAAATATATAGAAAAGATGAATTTATTAATTTTGTGACTAAAATGATCTGGCATAATATGCACATGAATATTCGGGACATTATCTGCGCTATTCGTCAGGTCGACGAGCTGTATAGGATACTTGCCTTAATTATTTCTTAGGTACGCTTTGAGTTTCAGCTTCCACATCAAATTAGTAGCTATACACGATATGTAGCAGATTGATTCAATTATTCCATCGCTACAATTTACTGAATCTTTATGTGATTTTGCACTCTGATCATTCATCATAGTTGATGGAAAGATCGATCTGTCGATGTGAGGAAGCTTTCTCTTCACAGAATTTATTGAATGAGATTAAGCTTGATCATTGGAAAAAGGATAACGAAAAGTGTGGTGTAAATTTTGTAAAAAACTATTTTTAATATAAAGTCATATTTAAAGCGAAATCTATGGGTTATGGACTTATTGTTAATGCATTCTGAACGTTTTACATAATTATCATGAATTTTATATATTTTCTTATATTATAAAAAATTATAACAAAGTGCCATAAAAATATGAATATATTATAAAATTATTAATTTAAATGTATATATATATTTCAAATCAATAGGTATTTTTATAATAATTAAAATTATATAAATATATTTTCATTTTCAGATATTTTTTTAAAATTATATGTATATTTAATCATGTTATGATTAATTAAGATTAATAATTGCAGTGTATTCTTAAGAGCGTATTGGCGAAAGATCAGCAAGCGGCTCAGTGGTCTAGGGGTATGATTCTCGCTTTGGGTGCGAGAGGTCCCGGGTTCAAATCCCGGCTGAGCCCAATTTTTTTTTTGTTTTTTAATCTTCTCTTTCATATATATTTTTCACTTGAAATTTTACACATAAAGAAAGTGTGTTCTATCTGATTCGATAGGTGATCACTCATCCGCGCATTTTTCGCCGGAAAGTCTTTATTACAGCTACTGTAATTAGTCACGCTTATTGTTGCAGGACCGGCAGTATGGCGGTCGAAGAGGGGATGCTGAGCGGTGGCCTGGGCGCAAAATTAAAATGCCCGACTCCCATATCGCGGTTGAGGGTGGAAAAAATCGAGGGCGGTCTGATGGTCGCCGGCGTAGTAATAGCGGCGAACTGCCAGATCGCACTTCCGGCATTTGGTACCCTCTTCATGCTTGTCGGCGCCGTACTCACTGGTTCGTATTTCCGGTTTTTATCATTTAAAATTACTTCTTTTTTTAGTTACATAAATATAAATTTTATGCAAATTCATATACACAGAAAGTGCGGTTAAAAAGGATTTATCGCGAAATTGATATGCGCATTATAAAAAGAAGATAACTTCAGAATCGTTACAAATCTTGTATTTTTAAAAATGCATTCTATGTCAATCTGACAACGTTGTTCCTGACATCGTTATATACTTCTTTACATAATATGTTGCATATTTCTGTAGATTCTCTCTCTCTCTCTCTCTCTCTCTCTGTTATATGTTTCCTTTCTAAAATCACACACCCGTATTCTCGGCACATTTGACGCGAAAATGTTACTGGGCAAATAAAACATTAAACAGCCATTAAAAGCGTGGCGGAAGTATAATTTCATTAGAGAATGCTATACATGTCAAATAAATGTGTTAAATATACTTGTATTTTCTGGTGAATATTTTTCCAAGGTTTCGCACCGCGGGGCTTTTAATCGTGCCACATTATTTCATTTTTACAATTACAAATACATTCGTGTAAATTGCGGTTTTGCAAAAGTACACAATGTATCAAATGATAATGACATCGGGCAAGTGAGTTTCTGGAATATTTACCGATTCTTGTTTTTATCTTAAAATTATTATCTTAAACATTATTATCTTAAAACGCGTTGCTCACACATCCGCATTTGCATCTCGTTGAACGATTCGCAAAAGTCGCGGAAGCATAATTTCTATTGATTTAACTAACAATGAGAATCACAAGCTTTTGATTTCATCGAATTTCATCAAACATCACAGACAAAAAAAAACATTCTCCCTCATTTTGAAATATTCTATTAAAAATATCTCTCATTTTGATTTATTCTATTATTCGTGATTTTAAAAATATGTAATTTTTCACAATATCGATCGCATGAGTATATAGCATTTTTGAATTTCTTATCTTCTTTTTTATCTTCTTTTTTATCTTGATGCTTGTCCGAATATTCGCATCTAATATAGAAATACGTCATGGCGTGATTAGTTGTAAGCGTAATCTCTTTCCATTTCGGTGAAAGCATAGGCTTCATAATCGCATGTGGGTCGCGTTTAAAAAGGAGAATCGGTATTTATTTCGGAACAAGATATCACGATGATTAATGTTTACGAGAAAGTGCGTCTCGCGCGTTCTTGTTTAGCGATATACTTTAGACTTCTTATTATTTGCTTTAGCAATATCCGCTATATATACATGAAATACTAGTATCGCTTCTCTTGTTTATGAAATATGGGCGGACGGACTTGATAATGTTTTTTGGTGAATACTATTTGAACATTATTAGAGAACTACAGATTTTTTATTTTTTAACATTTTTTCAAAGTAAAATTAGTAATATTTAATATTATACGGAAAGAATTAAGTTTTTCATTCATTAAAATTATCAAAGTATATTTTAATTTTTAATATTAAATAAGTTTTGAAGAATATTTTAAAGATTTCACAATTTTTCGATCCAAAATTAAAAATCTTTTATATATATATGTTCATGATAATGATACATGAATAGTATAAAGCTAAAATTAAATGAAAAGGAATCGATGTTTTGAACGACAGCTTACATGACTATCAACACGTGATGTTGATAACACAGACGTAACCAAGAGATAACTGTCAAGCCAATATTCTTCGTTGTTACATAGTAATGACTGAAGCCTTCGCTTATATACTATAAGCAGATTAATAGAAAAGGAAGCCATATTCAACAAGCCGAAGCAGTAGTAAAGCTGCGCGAAAATACTTGGAATATCGCGAACACATTTAAATTGTAAATTATTTGATTGTAATTTCTAATAAATTAAATCGCAGCTATATAGAGTTTCTTCTGCTTCTATTATGTTTTTGAAAATTTTGATATGAATATTGATATATATTATTAGAGAATAATTTCATGAAACCATGAGAGAAATCTCGGAGATCTTTTTCGCAAATAAAGATATATTAATATGAATTTATATTAATTTTTTTACATTATATTATATTATTTTTTATTATTATTATATATTATTTTATATATTAATCTTATTAATATCCAAAAACAACATGCGCGAATCGGCCGATTGATTTTAAACTTCACAGAATTTAAAAAGTGAGTTTCAATATTTATTGAATATTATTAAATGCTAATATATTAATACGCGGAAGATTTTCAAGGCTTGTCTCTCTCTTTTCGAAGACGAAAGATCGTTTGCCGTCCTTTCTCGTTGAATTAATTTGTGAGGCGCTACAGTCCGTGTGCGTCAGGACGCTGACCTCGGAGATAGCACCATAGATATAGCTTTCGTATCACAGAAAAGAAAAAGAGCAAGAAGACTTGGATTGTTCGCCAAGCAACAGCTGGCTGCTCACATCGCGCGCTCTGTCACTTCTCGGCCATGCTTCTTCACATATACGGGATGCCGAGTGTTGTTACCAACCGATTTTATCAAAACCGGTCTGTCCCTTCCTTTTTATCCTCCTTTTTTCCTGGCGTCAAGACCGGTCCTGTAGCCCATTTCCCTTTCGTTGTTTCTCTAAGCGTCTCTCTTTCTCTCGGACACTCTAGATATCCCTCTAGGCTCATCGCTTACTCATGCTGCGTTAATGTCTTTGTTACGTTTATCGTACCTGAATCGAGTCTTCTTTGATAGAGTCAAATGAAACGGAGGATTTTATTTTTGATCATGGGAAAAATCAATCTTACGGACTGAATGGATCGTAAGATACTGTTGAAAATCTTGCGGATGTGATACATATTTATTCATCCCCGCGTTTTCTTTTGAAATGCGTAATTTTTTAAGTCGCTTTTTACATTATTTCACATATTATTTTCATTATACTTTTAAAGTGCAATTTTCTTACAGTGATTTTCTTTCTCAAGAAATTTTTTGTTACTATAACGATAGTATATATAAAAAAAAGATATAAAGAAAAAAAGAATTAATATTCATATACAGGGAAATCCAGACAAATTTGTATTTGTGTTATTTTATTCTCTTAATTATATTTTGTTTATTTTATTCACATTATTATATTTATGTAGTAATTTGTTTGTTTTATTCCTTACATAAAAAAAAAAAAAAAAAAAATTGCCGATTGTTTATGAAGCGTTTTGCTGGCGTTATCGATTAAAGGGAGGCAAACCTTTCATAGCGAACGTTATTTACGTTCATAATTTCTGCTGCTCGTTTACAGAGATAAACATTTTCTCTTTAAATATGCCGTAACATTCTCACTTGACGATCGGCGAAGGTAACACAGATGTCATTGCGTTCTTAAAGAATTTTCCTTTGGGCGCATAAAATTTTTTACTAAAAAAGTTTATGCATTTACATATCAATGTGCATAGTAATTCGAACCTTGTCGGACCAATGATTACGGAACTTTACGGAATACGAAACGATTTCACGGTATTGTACGAACACGCAAAGAGAACATAAAGCCTTATCCGCTAAACTCTGAGCTTTACTTTCGCGAAAGTCGAGTACAATGTGGCCGAGATTGTGTTTGAATAACCTAGATCGTTTAATCACTCTCTCATTGTTAACAACTATTATTTTTTTAAGAGCGCATTTAACAATAGAGGAACAAAAGCAGATTATATTTAATTGTGGATATTGCATAAATTGTTAATAAGATTAAAATATATTTTTATGCGAGAATTTATGTCGTTTCTGCTAAAAATACGTCTAGTCTACTCGAAAATGTGAAAAATAACTGCTCGAAAAATATTAGAGAATATTTTTAAAAAAGAATTTTGTACGTGACAATTAGATATATGATAATCAATTTTTGCGATTAATTTTAAATCGCTTTTTATTTGTTGCAGCTGCGTCTTATCGCGGTCCCGGCGAGGACGAGGATAAGAATTCGTATGCCGCGCGCATCGCCTTTACTGGCAATTCTCGTATCTTGGGGCCGATTTGCATAGTTGTGGGCGCCCTTATGCTCGCCCTTGGCGTCCTGCTCTGCATGCTTACAAGACGCGCCAGACGAAGGGAACGCAGAGTGGGCTTCCATTGCCCGCTTCACGGGGATTTCTACCCTCTTAGTCCAGTTCAGGGTATCAAGATGTTTGGTGAGTCGATCTCAATTATGTTACTCGATCTTTAAAACTTTCTATGTAAATCAGTGTTTTCTAAAAGGAAAAGAAAATTTCAGATTGAATCGATTATTTAATCGATTAATCTGAATTTATGTGAGATTATATCGCAATTTGATTTAAAAGAAAAATCGCCACCTCAGTTTACGATTAGTCAAAATTCTTTGTTTTTAGTTTGGCTTAATATAATCTATCTTTCGTATATTATTATTTTTGAACAATCTATAAATTCATTTTTAATTTATTAATAATCCCCATTATTTATTCAATTATTTTTACTTTAACATTTGCTCAATAAGATTACATTCTATTAAAAATTCTTCCGTCATTTGCTTTTGCCATTATTGTCAATATTCGACATTTGCTTCTAAAAGCAAAATACATAAGTATGATTCTCACTATCGCGTGAGAATCGAAACTCGTTTCGCCTTTTTTCAGAACATACTTGCTATGTCTGCGGTCATTTGATGTATGCAATTATTCCTTCGCATCCGTATTAAACGCGCCTGCAATTTTGATGATACGTTTTCAAAGAACGGAATAGCCGCTAAAATGCTTCTCGAGAAGATCTCGACATTGCTCTCCAGACAGTATCGCCGGTCATTATCGTCATGTCACGCGATGCTATTACATTTTTTACGGATATTCTTTCAAATGATCTCCTTCGTGCAAAGATCGTGCGTTGTCAGACCATATTACAATCGCAATAGTTAGCGTTAAAATGTCTCTCGTCGGCAATTGGCCGACTTGTTTAAATCACCGCTCTTGATGATTATTTGTCCTGAATTTGTTAGCGATATCATTTTGGTTACTTAAATCTGTGTAAATATTTCTGGAAGCAAATAACATATAAATTATACTGATGACAACTAATTTGATAGATCGTGATAAAATTGATTTACGAGCTATTCCGGCATTTTATGACTTCGATGCTACATCTTCGGTACCGTCTTAGAAAACTTATCAGTTCGTGTTGTCTTATTATCGCGAGCGTGCCAGGTCGTATCAATTGATTCGAATTCAGGACGAGGCTGGATTAGGTGAGGAGTAGGGTAACTAACTAGATTGTCGGAATTTAGGCTAATACAACTCTATCAGATTATTGCGTAGGTCGGTTGCGCGCATCGCGAATCCTACAAGTCTCCGTGTTCGAGAGATCGCTTTGAATCGCATGATAGTGAATTCTTAGCGAGAGATCAGTTTTTTACTTTCAGTTTTTTTACTTTCAGGCTCGAGGAAGTCAGATTATCGATTTGGCGAAGAAACGAACAATTTTTGATGGTCAAATATTGAACGCACACGGAGTCAGTTATTTTCCGACAGGATGGGTACATATGGTACATATATACATATATATTCCGAGTAAAGCTAAAATTTTTCAAGACTCGGAGAAAAGCAGCGCGATATAAAAAATTCAGAATGCTCTGGAAGAATTTAGAGCTTGCACTAGCTACATTTTGATAGGAGACACGAATTCCTCAGAGAATTGTTGCTGCAACGATCGCATGTTGACAGTTGCTGTTGCGGGTAGGAACTCGACGGTGCAACGGTAATAAAAAATGCAAGGTAGCTAGTCTGTTCACGTACGAATATCCCTCGCTAAACACGAAGCAACCCAACGTTCTCCATATATAAACTAGTAAAGTTAAATAGAATTTTAAAATATTTTTTTATTGAAAATAAAATTTTATTTTATTATTGGAAAGTAATATGTTTGTTAAAATGCAGTATTTATATTTTTTTTCTTTCTAAATAAAATATACATATAAATATATAAGTATTAAATATACAAAATATATGTATATGTTTTATTTGGAAAATATATGTGCTAGAAATTTATATTAAAAATATTTCAGTAATAAATATACATATCAACTTTATGAACAATTTAAAGAAAAATGATTTGAAGTTTGATTGGATTTACTTTCATAAATCTTTTCACGTACACACGTGCGTTCTTACTTGGGCTTTGCGGGGCAGTACACGTTTTTTCACTCGACGATTTATTTGAATCGCAAAGCTCAAGGAACTTGACTGATTGCCTAGTCGCAATTTCTTTCACGGCGTAGCATGCAATAAGATCTTATTAGAGTCGAAGGTCACTTTTGCATACTCTCGCGGAACATTTCGCACCGTGACTCATCGCAGCTCAACTGCAGTTTTTAAGCTTCGTCGATGCGCGAAACCTAGGAAGTCCTATTATTTCGGTGACGCGAAAATAATCCGATAATTCGTAGCTTGTTTTGCGAGGTTTTCTCATTCTATGATATGTCGCTTATCGCGATAAAATATGAGCGACGGAAAATGGACAGGAGCTTCTAAATAAAAACGAAATACCATATATATCATCGATACATTACCAAGAGCATGCGTTACAAATCTGTTAATTGAATACAAACATTCGGACGCAGTTGGAGATGCAAAGTTCGCTAATGACATTTGCATTTCGCAAGAATGCGTCAGTATTCAAGGGATTATGAAAATTATTACGTTAAGGAAATAAAATTATTATTGATAATTGAAGATCTTTTCGCGTTTTACGCATCGTGCGATCGTATAACCTTTTTCGCATAACTTCTTCAATATTGACATTTTTTATTACGAGATTTTATTAATTCTTTGTTCCCCAATTTACTTAATATTAAAATTACGGGTTTGTTGCACCTTTTAAATTATTTCTCACCATTGTTTAACACAATTTCGATTTTATGCGACGAACTTTTCAAATTTTTTTTTTTTTCAATATTTTTTTCTCCTTTAATCTGGATTTTATCGCTCAATTATGATAGAGATAATCCACTCTGTCAATTACGTTGACAGAGTGGATAAAGATGCATCTAGAAAAGATGTTTTAGCGTTAACATCATGTTTATAAAGGGACGTTTTGAGAAGGATTGATTTCACACAGCGAGGATTTTCTCGATCGTTTCTCGTCGCGTAAAATTTCGAGAAAAAAAATATACAGGAGCATGCACAGCGCGTGCATCATTTCAGTTCCATCCATTTAATTTCAGTCCGAATAAATCGTTCCTTCTCTTTCTCTCTCTTTCTCTCCTTGTTCGCAGCGGCACATCCAGAACATCGTTCATAAATATCTCATCGCGTATATACGCCGAAAGAGTATCTTTAGTCTATTTTACCAAGGACGAATTCTCGTCTCCTTCTTTTCCTAAGATACTCCCTTTGTGCGGTCTCCGCGAGACATCATTTTCCAGAAATTTTATACCGACAATGGCCGTAATGTTCTTGTTCAAATACTCGAGGCGAGTACATACAGGCGAGTTGTTTCAAGAAGATGAAAGTGTTTCATGATATCTAGTTTCGAGAGAAAGGAATACGTATAGTTTTCAGATTGCTGAAAGACATGAAAAGAGAAAAAGAAAAATCAATTAAAAAAGATATTGACAAAACTTGTGATATATTTCATCATTTATTTTACACTAATTATCGATTTCTGAATATATCACGATGTGTTTGGCCGCGAAACAAGATAATAATATTTTTATCGAAGATTTAAATATTAAAATGTTTTTGCTTAGAAATTAAAATATACGACAAAAAATGGCAATAGTTCAAAATTTTTCGCGTAATATTTTTCTCTCTCTCTCTCTCTCTCTTGTAATATTTTCTACAAAATTTTTGAGAAAGAGGAAAGAAAGACTAGCCAATTTATATAATATATACGATATGAAAAATAGAAGATAACGATTTACTTTACTGCCGATTTTTCAACAAATTGCACTCTACGAACTTTTTTTTCCTACCAATCCATTGATTGGCTTTTCTAGATCTGAATTATGCAGCAATACCTTTTTTTTTCAAACAAGCACTTACGTTTCCTTTGTTTCAAAAATAACATTAGATATTGCTTCTGGAACCGATCTTAAGAATTCCGATGACGACTTCTCGTCAGAATCTCCCTCTTTACGAAGACGATTGCACCGAAGTTTCCGCTTTTTCCGACAAAACGACGAAATTATGTCTGGCTTTGCGAGGCATGGATAAATACAGGTTGTCTCACGAACTCGCGGTAGGAATCGCACAAAAACATAAGTAAGAATGTTTTGCCTGGATGTAGACAATTAGGGTAGTGGCATGGAAAGCGTGACCGGCGGTACGCTTTTAAAAATCTCGTCGCGAATAATACCGGTTCGAATGCAACTGTGAGAAATTGTGAAGAAAACAAAAAAACGAAAGCAAATATATTTGATAATTACGCATGGATTTTAATTAAAAAGAGTAAATTTTAGACAAGACAATGTTTTAATATTATAGAACCGATTTTAGAATCTTGAAATCATGAAATAAATATTAATATAAACGACAGTGAGATTTTTTTTTTTTTTTTTTTTTAAGACTGCTGATATTTTGCTCCGACAGCTACGAAAATGTTGACTTCAAATTGATCGAAATACTTGTCGGTGAAATTAAGATCAGATATTCCATAGGATACTTTGCATATTTTCTACACAGATTGTTGGTAAGTTTGCTATCTCCTGTGCTAACACTGATATCTTCCGCGAGTGTTCACGCTTCGATAAGTTCATCTCGTCGTTGTCGGAAACTCCACCGCAAATTCGATCTTGGCAGAGCACAAGCAGAGTATGATTCAGCGATAAGTTCATACGCAATTTTCCTACGAGAATATTCTCGGCGATGCGTGAAATCCTTACCTCGAGAGAGGAAGGATCTGCGTATCGCGCGCCTACGGCGATATCTTCTTTGCGCTGTCGTCGGAAACGAAACGGAAAAGCTCGTTCGCTGCCTCCGAACGACGCGTATCTATAAATTGATTGTTCCTCGATCTAAATGTAAATTTGCCCTGAGACATCTGCGACAAATGCAACCTTGATACATGCGGCAGGAACGCAAATCATTCGCGGTGCATATACGGCGTACGATGCAGGAAGACGAAGTGACCGCAAGACGAAATACAATACATTTGATATCCCGTCGGGTCACCTTCGTGATGCAATTGAATGCATTTTTCAGAAATGCAGATTTAATCTTGCTGGATGCACCTGCTGCGAAGTGTCGAAGCATCTGATTGATTTCACATAAAATGCAATGTGCTCTGTACTTTCTCCCTCCGTCTTTCTTCCTTTCTCCTTTATCTTTAAATCTAATTTCGAAAACGAATTCTCTTTAAGATTTTTGAGATTCATGAAACTTTCAAAAGCTGGACTTATACACAACGCTATTTTCAATATAATTAGTTCATATATAAAATTCTACGAGAATAGTTTAATCTTCTTCTTCTTCTTCTTCTTCTCCTCCTCCTCCTCCTTCTTCTTCTTCTTCTTCTTCTTTTTCTTCTTTTTCTTTTTTTTTTTTAAATGAATGATGCCGTTGTTTCTAGGAAAAATGCAGATTTTTTTTTTAAATATAAATATCTACTATTTTATTTTGTAAATTTTGTAAAAAATTTGTATAATCGAGACGTAAGCATTGTAAACTTAATGCTTCCGCAGATATTAACTCGCGTCCTACTATATTGTATACACATTTATGTCGCGAGATGTAAACGATTGTTGGAGCGAAAGTGACTAGTCGCCGATGAAAGATGGCAACGACCGTTGCCTCTAGATGGGTGATACTACGCGTTAAGGGTCTGCCACCGGGTTGCTGGCTGGTCCGATCGGGGGATCAGTGCCGATGGGCGTCGATGGTTGTTCGGCATTAGCGGAGCTGATTACACGTACAGGACACGGCAAACTGGGTCGCGCGAACCTCCTAGGGTCCATGACATCTATTGTCCTCGATCCTATTTCTCGTCCTCTTTTTATACATATGCGCCCTGTCTCTCTCTTTCTCTCTCTCTCTCTCTCTCCGTCCCCAAATATGAGTCTTCTCCGTGTTATTATGTATGGCTATTGTTTTCTTAGACTCTCGCGACAGAACTCTGTTTATAAACGATGGAGATTATGATTTCATTTAGTCTTGAGTGACTCGTATTCCATTTATAGTTTAGTATATGTGTATGGATCGATTATAGCTGGAAAATGATATAAATCTAAAGACTGATTTTTTGAAAATTATTATATAGAGAATTTCCTGTCATTTCTTAACTCGAGTCAAAAATAGAGATGCTTAAGTATCTCGTAAATGGAGCACTGGAAACAAAATTATAATAGATTTGTTCTAATAGAAATTTAACAAAATCCTAATATATATCAGATATATAAATAATATCAGATTATGAAACTATCATTGTTGGCTAATATTAATTTGAGTAGGTATAGAAGAACCAATTAGAGTCCGAAAGCTTTTAGACTCTAATTGAATTCTCTTAAGCTAACTGTATATAAGTGTACCTTTCTATTCTTATCGCGATCGGAGAGCTTCTTTAATTTACTTTATTCAATATTAATCACACAGTAAAAAGTTATAGTTTGGATTACTTATTCGTGTGTTCGAATTCACGTGAACCAACTACGAGTTTAATAAATTCAAGCCACGCGCATAAAACTGTAATTTTTGGTAGAAAAAATTTGAGAAGAAAAATATACTAAACGATTCTAAATATGCCATTAATATACAGCACTAACAAACTTGTAAAGAATTATCCGTCCTCAAGATGATCCATCGGCGAGAATTATTTCCGCCTACGGGGAAGAAGGCTTGAAAAAATGTCACCTGATTGTTTGAATATTCAAAATACGTATAACGCAGATGAGATGACGACAGTGTCTTATAGCTTACAAGATGTTGCCGTCGCGTTTTCATGGCCGTGCGTGCACACACACACACACACACACACACATACATATAAATGTGCAATATGTATTTTTTCTCTATATCTACCTATGCCGTAACGCGCATACCTATGCGACTTACCGTCTGACTTTCTCCGGTTCTTCAAGTATTGAAACGCTTTCCGTAGGCGAGAGTAGACGACGCAAGAAAGAGAGTAGTGTTATAACGACAAAGTGCTCAAGTATAATATATGGTTTGATTGACCCCTATCGAGCTGGCCCTCCCACCTTGCAAAAATAAAAAAATAAATAGCGTACAATTATGAGCTATTTATAAGCTTTCATATCCCGCAAATAAAAAATTTTGAGCTCGTTGCACTACACAGGAATTTAATAAAAATATTCAATCAATCTTTGCGGCAGAATTAGGAGCTATTTATGAGCTTTTAAGCTAATATAGTTTTAATTTTTGAGCTCATCCCCTTAACCCATAAAATCACCCTACGTCTTCCCGGCACAAGAGAGAACTATACTCAAAATCAAAGAAATTAATTATTTTCCAATTAAATATTGTTTATCAATTTATGAGCTCGTAAAATACGCGAATTTCGATTATTGAGCTACAACCCCTATAGTTCTCTCTTGTGCCGGGAAGACGTAGGGTGATTTTATGGGTTAAGGGGATGAGCTCAAAAATTAAAACTATATTAGCTTAAAAGCTCATAAATAGCTCCTAATTCTGCCGCAAAGATGGATTGAATATTTTTATTTTTAAGTGGTGGGGGGGGGGGGCAGAGTCGATATCGACTCAGCTCCCCCACCATAAATATTAAATGCCTGTGTAGTGCAACGATTTATGAGCTTTCATATCCCGCAAATTTTTAATTTGCGGGATATGAAAGCTCATAAATAGCTCATAATTGTACACTATTTGTTTTTTTATTTTTGCAAGGTGGGGGGGGGGGCTAGCTCGATAGGGGTGTTTGATTGTCTCGAATGACCGTAACGACGTCAAATATTTTATCGGCATAGGTTTCCAGGTCCGTTAAATAATTTGCATTGGACGCCTTTTCATTTGCGAATAATACGAAAACGATCTTTTCTCAGCGCGAAGATGTTCCTTCCGAAATACAATATTTGACCTGATTATTTCAGAATTGTAAAGAATTCAAGACCTTTTTCTTCGAAAGAGTTAAGCTTTAAAAATTAGAGGAGATAAACAAGCTTATTTTTTACTTAGGATTTATATAGTAGGCTTTTAATTAAGAGAGATTTAATTTGAAGATTGTATGAATAATGAGATTATTATTTGATATGTGATAATAAAATGTCATTGAATTAAATAAGCTAGTATGATTAGATATACGCTTTATCATGGAACTTTACATTTATAATTTATTATTATATATAATTTAATTTAATTTCACTGTTTTAAATGTCTTTTATACAATAATGATATTTCATTAATTAAACAAAGTTGTTTTGAACTGCGTTAATTAAAATATTAATTGTAGCGATATAATCAAATTGATGTGTACCAGTATATATATATAGATTCTATGTTATTACATTATTTTAGCAGGATAATACTTATGCGAGATTATGTGACGTTACCTACGTGATAAGGCTATTGTGTGGCTACATCATAAGACATAATGCATTAGCAAATTTTATTCATAGATATAAAGCGGATAATGTGCAAATGAGAAAGTTTAAAAAAAGTTCTTTTTTAATTTAATGAAGTGGGAATATTGGCAGATAAGAGCTAAGGCACGGATATCGGTGCGCGAACTTATTATTGTAATTTTTAGTAATATCATTAACAAATGTGTATTAAAAATGTACGTTTCGCAATTTAATACGATAATATTTAAAAAATCATTTACAATTAATTGTAATATTTAAATCTACTTTTCAAACTAAATTTCCGTATTCGCTTATGCGAAAGATGCGAAAAAAATATTGCTTACATTTTGTTTTGCACTTTGACATTATTTTCGGAAGTAAGATTTTTGAAAATTGTTAATTAACTCGTCAAATATCTCCTGAACTTTCCATGATACCATTTTCCATGAATACCTAGCGTAGCTATTCCACACAAACATTAGACCGGCGATTTTAGCAGTATTTAGATCCCGAGAGGTTTGCATTAATAACATATCTCCGCCGAGGATCGAGCATATTCCGCGAGCGGTTTGCAATTTATCAGATACCGATCGTCGTTTAAACGCCGATTGATCTTCCGCGAGGATGCATTTCCTATCGTTGGGATCTGATAGTATATTTTATTTCTTTGAAAGGTCAGGTTTATCGTGCACCGCGAGGCATGCTAGCGCAGTCAGATAAATACGGAATGATTAATACGGCATAACATAGTGACGTGTGTTAGCCAGGTAGATTTAGTCTTGGCCTTTGCCAAAAATAGATTACACCAATTTCGGTAATGCTCTGTCGGCCAATTAAATGCCGTTCGCCGATGGTCGAATTGTGGAATCTTCGACTTCTTTCGATCTGTTTTAATCAATCTTGTCGATTAAGCGGAGGTTTGATTAAAATGATGTTATTTCCTTATATGTGTCATGTGTAGTTCGCATATATGTGTATGAAAAACTTAAGTATGTAGAAGAAGTGCCGCAAACGGAATATCGTTCTCTATTCTTTCTGTTATTGTATAAAATATATCGTGATATCACGAAAATACATTCTATAATAGTTAAAATTCAATTCATTAAAATTTTTTTTTTTTTTTTTTTTAACTTTGATCACTTCTAATATAATGCGCGAAATTCAAACAACTGTCTTCCCTTTCGTTATTTGCGATTGAAAGGAGAGAATCTGGAACATAATATCTACAGATACATGGATGCGGATAATCGATTGGCGGTTCGTCGTGAGTTTATTGAGATCCAAGAACATTGGACAGAAACAAATTCCGATAGGTTGTCGCTTTCAGGACACGCTGCCTCTCTCGTCCTTTCCCCTCTTCTTCCTCTTCTGCGATGAAAATCTCCGCTTAAAGACTTCATCTCGAGACGAACGGTTTTCCGATACTTTCGGATTGAAATGTCTTTTTATTGTCCACGCGATTTGTATCGACGGCATAAGATTCGCATGCCGCTATGTCATTCTCCTCTACCATTGTCCGGCTCTGCGTAGCCGGGAGATTCTAACTGAAACAGAGTGACGGCTATATTGACTTCGAGATTAAGCAGCCCTTGTGCGACTACTATATGTGACAACTAGGTGACATAAATATTCGTATATTTGAACTCACACTTCCATACTCGTCGCTAAATTGAATTTAGCTCGCAGCTTTTGTTCTTAAATGAGAATTGACGAGACGTTGAGAGAAGATAATTGAAATTGTTAGACAAAGGAAACTGATAATTTTATAATAGTTGATAAAGTTAATAGTTGTTATTAAACTGCTAAAAAATAATTTTAGATATTTATTTCATCATCATTTTCAATTATTAGAAACTAATTTACAATTTTACAATTTTATTATTGAAATTTATAATACTGTCTCATATATTTGACGTTAAACTCTGTTAATTCTTACGTCAGTATAATCTTCGTTATTTCAAGAAGTTTGAACTTAATATTTTCTCAGTAAATATTAATCTCCGTCTTTAATCTGCGTAACCTTTCATTTTACAATATTAAATTGTGTATTATATTTTTTTTAAGTTTATATAAATAATATCTTCTTGAAAGGTAAAATTTATGTTATTTATTTTACGTTAATTTATTAAATTTTCACATGAATTTGTTAATTTAAGGCATGATACGAGAGACAAAAGAGCTTCTATATATAATACATTGCTCATGTATTTTTTAAAATTTTTCTTTTAATGGGAAACAAATTATAATAAATAAATCATTTTTTTTTACACGAATTATAAGCATGCCATATAAATATTTATCACATTTATGGTATAATACATTATTTTGATCGCATTAAAATGATTTTGCGCATTATGTTATCGATGAAAAGTACCAACCGTATATTGTGCGTTCGCACATTTTTTTTTTACCTCGGGAGGATGTTACGACATTGCGATGGTGTACAATCATGCATTTCATAGTAGCCATTATTTTTTCGCTTTCGTACGCGTAACGTATAGCTGGGAACAAAAACACGGGGGTTACAGAGGCTTTATCAACGCTAATCTTCCATTGTTGGAGGAACGAATTGCAGAACCGGCTATACTGCTTTGCGTTATGCAGATCCTCTCATCGAGAGAGTCCGACCGTGTTACAAATTCATGTTATCCACCGCATTGCGTCCGCGGGCAGCAGCTTCCTTCCTCTCTGAATTATCCAACATCGACGTTGGTAGACAGGTGGAATTTAATTGACAACCGACTATAATCTCAAGAATGTTTAACGGGCATCTGCATTTGAATAATAAATCTGATAAAATTATATAGCATGTTAGGAGAAAAGATGTAAAATTTTAAGAACTTGTTTTATCAATATCGAATAGATTTTAATAATATTAACACCTGAATTTTAAATCTATTTTAAATATTTATGTGAGCTTGGCATGTTTATTTTTAATAAATAAAATTTAAAAAAAAATATTTTGTTTACAATGGTTTGTTTACAATAATTTCGTTCCTAATGGAAGCCATACAAAATTATAGCATTTTGAAAAAATAATGTCATCCGATTTTAAAATAAAAAAATCGCTGATAAGTTTGATTCAAAATTGTTTGTAGTGATCTTCCTTTTGTATATAATTATGTTTAAAAGTTACACAGGAAAAAGAAAATGGATGTAATTGCAGTAAATACGTCCAACAATATCTGGTATGCTCGCAATTTTCTTTATGCTATCTAATAGAGACAAGTGTGTTTTTTACAATCCGTTGTAACAAATTTTGGCCGCTACGAATGTCAAATAAAGAGAACTGATCTAGTTATTCCTGTATATGGGATCATTCTGTTCGCTAATGCGCGTTCGATTCCTATCTCTTAACGGAAATCTAAACGACCGAGAGACCTTCTACGCGCGTATCGCCTCGTCAAATCACAAGCAACGTGGATATTCAAATGGCAATGGATTTGAAAGTGATGGAAAAAGTTTTCCTTTTGCATACTAAATATCGCATTATCTTAGCGCTGTAATAATGTTGACGAGAGGAGCGCAACGACTCTAATATAGTACATATAGCGAGCGTGCAACACGCATAGTTTCCATGATAACATAATTCTTTTTTATATTTTTCTCCCTTAAAATTGTTCTTTTGTAGCAACAGGAATTTCATTAATGTCGGGAAATTTTTAATGAATATTTCAAGTAATATAGAATCATTGTTTAATAAATGTAACGTGTTCATATGTTTGTTACTTTTGAAACAGCGGTACTTACTCACACACACACACATACACACACACACACACACACACACAAATATAACTTGAAATTGAATGTAAAATTTCTAATATCGAAATTTTTAAATAAAGTTATTAGGAGAAAAATAATAATAATTTTTTTACTACAAAACTTTTTTAGACTTGCAATATATTTCGTTGCAAAGTATAATCTATTATTATAGAGTTATTTATTTTATATTTACAATAGTGTGCTCTCTCTGTTTCTCTCTCCCAAGTCGAATGATATTTTAAAGATGGATATTTTATAGTTAAAAGTTTAATTAATTACATGCTTTGTTTTTTGTAACTGTATAACATCAAATACGTTAAAATTCTTTGTAAAAATATTCCTTGCTTCAAATTAAATGAAAAATTAGATGTTTTATTTAGCTTCATCTTCGCAACACGATTTTAAAAAAATTTTAAGCTTTAAATAATTAAAAAGACTTGAAAGATATTGATGTTTCTGAACAATTCACTGCATGTGTGTTCTGGTTCATCAGCTTTTTTTCGACGTTTACTTCTGAAATAACCGGAAACATGTATTGTTTGTTTCAGGTGTATCTGGCAAGGACGTAAGTGGATGGCCAAAGATCCCGTGTCTGAAGGGTCGTGCGTCTAGCAAAGGGGGAAGCGGCATGGGAGGACCACACGTGGGTCCACCACAGTGTCCGCACTCTGTTTTGAGCAGCACTCGCAGCTCCGTGAGTAGCTCGCCTATGAGTCCGTGCCCGACCCCCATG
This sequence comes from Polyergus mexicanus, assembly GCF_030449975.1. Lineage (NCBI taxonomy): Eukaryota > Metazoa > Arthropoda > Insecta > Hymenoptera > Formicidae > Polyergus > Polyergus mexicanus. Next base: position 675,116 of record NW_027223336.1, read on the forward strand.
CCCTTCCTGGTGACTTCGGGCTCCGTCAGGTAAGTTTAAAGCGGTTCACTTTTCAATACATGTCACTTACGTGTTATCTTTATGTATCTAATACTAAGACTCTATTTGTTAACGCTAAGCTCGGGAAAATTAAAGAAATAAACTTCAAATATTATGTATTATAATGGAAAATATAAATTATTCTGAATGTTACTATACTGAGTGCGAAGATAGAAGACACTTTTTTAAGCTTTGACATCACATTTTAAAGAGAGAAAGAGAGAGAAACGGGACGTATATTTGTTTATAATTCTGTCATATTTCATTTACATTTTCCATTCTAATGCAATTTTAAGTTTATTTTTCTTCTTTTAGCGAATTCAGAATTAGTTACTTTGCACGACTTATCTCGGATCAGTCATCGAGTGTAGAAGAAAGAAATATTGAGAGAATCAATTGGCAATACCCTTGTGCTGTAATTGGCAAGTCCCTTGTGCTGTAATTTTGCGAAACAATACAAAAAGTGTTCTTTTTTCAACGTAAAAACGACACCAGCTGTCGTTCGAGTAAAGGCCGCGTTCGCTAAAAATAAATTTCATACATATTTTATGGAGCATTATATCCAGCTCCGGGACAAACATAGCTCGGTAACCGTATAAAGTTTATAGTCATGGATGTTTTAATGTGTCATTGATCTATTATTATATATTTCTTACCATCATATACGTACGTCAATCATCATATCGATCTTCTAATTTTCGTCTCTAAAAATGTATTTGATAGGCGTTTTTTCCATAATAATTATATATGATAAAAAAAAAATTATTTAAGTAAAATCAATTTCTGTCACGATAAACATTTGCAATTATTCATTACAGCACGCATTTAAAGAATATTTGTATGTATATATTTGATTGTATATCTGTCTTTAAACAGTTAAATTTATATATGATTTTTTTTTTTTTTTTTTTTTTTATGGAATTTATTTTATTCCTGCATTTTCTTTGGGATCAGAGACTTAGTGATAGCAATATTGTGTTGCGCTTAGTATGAAAGTAATGTCGGACGATGATCGATGACGATAATGATGACTAAGGCCTCTTTTATGCAACATTTTTATCGCGTGTCACGATGTGATAACAATTAACATTATGAAAAATGAAAAGTTTTAAACGCGGTTGTATATCTAACATTGCGCTCAACACATTGCATTGGTATACATAATTTCAGCTAATGAATATCGATTCCATTTTTCACGATAAAGTATTAAGAAAGTTATCATTTTGTTATAAGTTCTTCTTTTAACACTTGTCCATTCGTTAAAAGTTTTCCTACCCCTCTTTTCCTTCAATTATCAATAACTTTAATGATACGTTCGATCTTTGACGATCGAACAAAATAATGATGTGTTAACTTTTAATTGTGATCCTCTATGCTCGCTACAATGATTATAATTATTTTCAACATGACGACCCTTGTTAATAAATTACGAAACAGAAATTTTTCAAAGCCATCACGTGATATCGAAACTTTATAAAAACAGTATTATGTGTGTTTTTATACTTATAAATTTTGATTTAAATGCATGAAGTTAAATCCTGAAGAGCGATAACTTTCGAGCTTTTGCACTTATATAGAAAGTATGGAGTTTTTATGATGATATATACGAGAAATCCTTTTTTTCTCTTCGTTATTTTTTTACGCGAGAAAATATTTTATGCCGCTCAAGATTATACAAGACAGCGTGATAAACACACTGTTTACCATGTATTTTTTTTTATACGATGTGGTGTTATGAGGTTGACTCATAAATTGGAATAAACATATTGCCATAGATAAGTGGAATAAAAATTGCAAGAGTTTCGTTTTTTGCGATATATAAAATGTTATTATTCGCATATAAGAGATAAAATTGTTTTGCTCAATTTAGGGTGCTTGTGTCTTAGATTTCGAATATTTTTTTTATAAATTTTCTCGAAAATCTTACATTTTTTGATCTGTCTACATATAAATAAACTGCTTTTAATTTTCGATAAAATCATGGTTGCTCTCCGATTTTCAAAACTACACTTTTGTACAATATTTATAATCTATTTCTTTTCGTTTTTTTTTTTTTTTTTTTTTTTCGAGAAAAGAGAGAGAGAGAGAGAAAGAGACGGAGGTCTTTTTAGAAGACAAAACCTTCATCTATCAGATATTTGTTTGAGAAAACCATTTTTTCCGAAAAGTTTGCGAATTTCTGCACGTGAGCGGAATAACGAGTTTGTCAAATATAACTTCGACATCCATCGACGTGTTGAGTAGAGTTTGAATGAATAATTCATGGCGTCTTCCGAAGCGTCCAAGACATCGATAATCATCCACTTTGACCAACTATTTCCCGTCCCATCTTCGGCTCGATGATCATTTCACGAATTCCCGCGACACGAAAGCAAGTCGCGTCAGAATCCATCTCACAATCAGATAAGCAGGCTCGTCTCATTTATCGAGAACTATATAGGGCGCTGAGATAAATCATTTTATTTTATATGTATATAAATCTTTACTTTATATATAAAAACTTTATATACATGTATAAATTTCTTAACTTAATTTCTACATTTTTTAACATTTATTTTCAAAACATTCATACAATGTTCGAGAAAAATTAATCCCTTTGTAAATTAATCTTAACAATATATATGTATATTAATAATAAGAGGTATCACATCTGTTCTTTTTATATAGTTTCAATTATTTGATAGAACTTTAAAATCACATTTAATTAGCGAAATATTTAGCGTTGAAGACTAAAAAGATTTGTGAATATCTTTGTATAGAGTTGATCGATCTGTTTCAATTTAGTTAGAAATGTATGTTTTTTTCTTCAAATAAATGTGCAACATTTATGATTCATTCTCTTATAATCGCGAGATCTTTAACATATTTTTCCGCGTATCTTGCGTTTTAATCGCGTTTAGGGATATTCCGTAAAAAAATCGCGTCTCCTATGTCTTTGCTCTCGCGGTGGCGTGTTAAGTCTTGAAATAGTGTTGCGACTTTTAGTAGAACGTGGGACAGAAACGAGACGTTCCCCGTGTCAGCGAAGGGCACAAATGCTTCGCGTGTAGAGGCAAATTGAATGCGTAGGCATATCTATAACCCATACCTATCGAAGTTATCGATTAGCTTTTTGCTCCGCTCTCAAATCCAGGAGGCTTTTCGTCTCTTGACAAATGGTAACGGCACGGCAGGAATGGGAAAGGGAGAAAGATGACTCGCATAAAAGCCGTATTTCTGTTATAAGCTGTAACATATGCGGGACTTTTCAAATGTCAGCCTGCAAATCTTTCTCTGCACTCTCTCGAACCTCTCATCTATTCGAAAAGCTGAGTCATATATTCGTATTCTTTTATATCGATAAAATCTGTAATTTTTTTTTACATCTGCGAGAAGAATTAATTCAATATCAAGGAGAATAAATCACAGTCTTTTTATTATTCATAGAATATTATAACGTGAGTTTTTCTATCATATTAAAAACGCAATTGAAATTGTATTTAATAATACAATTCGGAATGTTATTCGATGCAAATGCGAGGAAAATTAATATTAATAACGCCTTGCGTGTAACATTAATTGCTTCTCCGTAACGATTCGGTAGAACCTTGTACGAGGCAACAAAGTGTAAAGTTCTTAAGACCTGTTAGAAAAAGAACGGATTCGTTGCCATCACTACGCGATCATTAAACATACTTAATCGAAGACTGATACACGAGAACAAATTGCAGCGGATTGAAACTGTGTACTGTTATTGTTGTGAGTTTTTAATTGCTCCATTTATTTATAACGATTGATAACGTCAGTCGTAGTGTTTAAAATATATTTTTTTTTTATTTAAAAATTTTTCAAAATTTATGTATTATTGAAATTTTCTTCTGAAACAAAAAATAATTATATTCAGAATAAGAAATAATCAAATTAGTACTCTTAAGACTTTTAAAATTCTTAAAAATTGAATTTTTTTTTTTGTAAGGCTATCGAACTATTTTATATCTTACAAAAACAGCGGTAATTCTTATTTAATTCCTTTAACTTTAACGAAGATAATAGAGAATATTAAAGGAATTAGTTTATCATCAAAGACTTTTTCTACCCCCATAAAATCTATGTCTAATGTAAAGTTTCAAGTTTATTTGAGTATACGGGTTGCCAAACTTCTCTTGTTAGGCCACTCTTAGTCTGAACAGTACAGACAAGTGATTAATTTACATTTCTGTTAAAGAAATAAGAACAAAATCGATGTTGATTCATACTTGAAGAGAGGCGTTCGGAGAGAACTTAAGAGTTTAGACAAAAGCGACACCGTATGCATGTATAGCGGACAGCTTAATTGGCAATTAACCGATGTCCATGTTCCAGTAGCGGCATGGTGCAAACCGTCGGAGCCAATTTATCGCCGGACCAAACATTCGGATCGATTCGGTCGCTCTCGGTGACGAGGGAAGTTGCCAGTTTTCCTCTATCGCGAACACCCACGCCGCCTCCGCAGCATAGGTAAGTGAATTCTGTTTATTTACTTGGCTCAGATGCGTTAAACAAACAACGATTGAGATACTTTGCGAAATTAACGAAATGCCTCTGAGAAGAAAGAAAAGTAGTTTCCGATTCGAGTGTCGGCTGAAAAATACTTGATATATAAAGCCAATTTTTATTTAATCAACAAATTCTAAGTAAGATTTAGTAATTCCGTTTATTCTTATATAGTATAAGATGCATAAATTTTCTATCGTCTTGTCCTTTAACTTTCAGTCCGTAAGATCGCTCTAAAGAATCCACGCGCACTGCTTTACTTTTTGAAAAATTCTATTTCTAATTCGGAATAAAACAAATTATAATGAAGATATGCATTTTAAGACATTCTAGAAAATAAATAAATACGCGAAATTAAGATCTTTCAAATATCGATAATATGATACATAGAATACGAATTTATGGACTGACGGTTTCACGCGGCCGAAACGAATCCGCATATTGACAAGACGAACGGCCTTCCGCGGTCGTCGTTGCAGAACGTCGGCATCGCTGGTGGCGAACCCCGAGGAGCTGGTAGGCGTCGATAGCCCTCTAAGGGAGGCCTCCCCCAGGCCGGAGGTGCGCGTGGTCGCGCCATCCCATCGGCCGCCATCGATGTCCGTCCTGGCGGCGGCAAACGGCGGCCACCGTCACCACCCTCATGCCGTCTCCACGGCGAACCGCAAATCCGTCAGCATACTGCTGCCCGAGCAAACCAACGGATGACCCCAGTTGCTGCAGCAGCAGCAGCAGCAGCATGGCTTCGTACACCGTTGCGACGAGGCACCGCTCTCGATTTAAGATTCGCCGCTTGTCATCGAGAGGACATTTCCGACTGAGATGACGATGGTGACGAGCGAACGCGTGATCGTCCGGATAACTGAGAATTAATTAATCTCGTGAGTTCGCATCGCGCCTCCGATCGGGCACGATCTTCACGTACAGCGCACGAGTAACGCAATCAGTCATAAATATGACTGGCTCGTTAAGGAACGAGTGATTGATGACCGGTTAATGTCATATAACATCAACCATAGTTTGACTAACTTCTCGTACGTATATAGTTAGCTTGATCGTTGTAGATGCGAGATCTCGAGAGAGAGTTGAACTATGGCCGATGTTAGGAGAGTCGCCGCGTGAAACGACCGGTTGTCTCTTATCTCGCTTGAATAACGACGTTCATTCGTGAATCGATATAATCGGATCATTACGGAACATCGCTGCGTGTACGGTAGTGATGCCCAATATTGATCTCGACTGGAAACCGTGCTTAGTGTCTCTAAATTTTAGTATTCGACAACAAGTTTTATCATTAAACCCTAAGAACCTAAGATAATTTCCCACGTGAGATTTGAGAATATTTGGGAGAATATTATGATCATAAATTGTGCGTGTGCATGCGTGTATGAGTGTGGAAATGTGGAAATTTTTCTCCGTATTGTACATAGTATTCAACAGAAATGAGAATGAAAACGTGGGAGAAATTTTACATTTCCGAACTATGAACCCGTGCTTCGATTTACGCTCGCTGTATTATTAGAGCGTTCTTATGCATTATTGATGATCTAGAGAGATTCAACGTGCAGTACTGATCAAAGGTGCTATTTAACATGCACACGTTGATCGCTATATGAACCGGTAATTTTACATCAAATATTTTACGCGAATTATATGCGTGTCAAAAATTATGAATTAATATTCATCGCAGTATAAATGTATTGCAGAATATCATGTAATATGTATAGAAAATTATTAAATTCGTATATAAAGAGTAATAGGCAGCAGGACTACAGGTTTAGGAGAATTTTTACTTTGCTTGATTTGATAAGTAAATAAATTTACGTTGGAAGAACGTATAAAAAATTATGAAGGTTTGTGTAACTTTGCTATTTAGTTAAAAGCTTAACAAGTTTATTGATATTAATTTTATATATGCGACGAAATTTGTATGCGTTTTGCAATAGAGGATTATTCTAGGCAAATTGAATTTGGATTATTATATTTTCGCAGTTTGTAAATAGAATTCTGATAACATCTTTGCAGGCTTCATTATTGATGTGCTTTTTCTCTATCTGTATTTTTTTGCAATTACGATAAAAAGGATGTAGTTTACACGGATCGAATTTTTCAAACACCGTTAATTTTTTCGATGCCATATAAAAAAAAAGAAATAATCTACGCTTGCGTTATTTTTCTTTGCATATTAGATAATTCTTGCAATTGAAATATATGTCAGAGAAAATATTTGATATTAAAAGTATCAAGATAAAAATTTAATTCTGTCAAAATGTTTGCAAATTAATATCGTGCACGCGAATATGTTTACCTTCTATGCATCAAGAATTAATTTCGGTGGTACATTAGAATTCATGGCGACCTTTTTCCGCGCATCGAAAGAGTTAACGTCTGGCAGAGAAAGACACCCAGCACGGTTTCGCACTAATTAAATGCATTAATTAAGTCTCGGTTATTTTCGACTCGCGCCGGACGATACGCCCTTCCTATATACACCGCCAAAAGGAGCAGCAAGCTCTCATGATCATAGAGATCCAATAACTATACGTCGCAACGGCGCGCGTTTCTGGCCAAAAGTAGTTTTTAAGATATCCTCGCGCGCGCGATTTTAGCACGTCCTTCTAAGGCGGGAGACACGATCCAACGAAACGAGAAAAGTTGAGATTATTCCGAATCTTCTACTTTTTGCGAATTCACCCACTTTCTAATTATCCAACGCTGAAACAAAATCTCATGGATTATTAGATTTTTTGTAACAACAATCTAGAATCATTGAACAATTAGATTTACATTTTGTTATTTTATTTTATTTTACAATCTAGAAACTTAATTCAATACAATTTTTATTAGCGATGTAAAATAGGCCTTTGAAAAATATCGAACGAGAGTGACTAGAGAATCGACTTTAGGCTGACTTTGTATTTCCCTGGGTAGGTATTCTATATATTCGAGGCATCTTAAATATTTCGCTGACTTCGATTTTTCAAGAACGGTCTTTGGTGCTTGAGGGAGGAAGGCAAGTTGAGCGGACGAACCGTCTTTTCTCTTGTGGCCCCGAATCTTCGATATCGGTCACAAGATGAATCGATGTCGCGAGAGCTGCGGAGATTTCCGTTTTGATCCAGGTAGGCAGATAGGTAACTAAAAGATATATAGACAAGCCATGCGAATCGTTGGCAGAGATTCAAACTCGTCTATAAAGGCCGATGTTCGGCACAATTTGCGCAGGATCGAAGTGATACTCTTATTTTTAGTCCGAACGGATTATCTTTGAGTCGTTTGAACTGATTCAACGAAAGACAGACACTTAACTGGCGTTCATGCTAGTAAAATAATACGATGGATACCGATACGATAGTAGAAAGATTCCTCACAATCTATAGTGCGATAATTCATTCTTTCTTCTCGGTATCGACGGTTTTTTTCTCGTAACATTTATCAATTCTTGTTAAATCTATTTAACTTTGAAATATACCACATAGATATTCACACTTCGTGTCAGACAATTTTTTTATATCTTATGACCACAGAATATTTGTTTTTGAAAAACATGTATATTCAATTGTTTATTATGTCAAATATTACCGATGGATTTACAGATGCATACATGAGAATTATTTATCACATATTGAAATATTACTTGTAAATTTACATATGTAGACCTTTACACGATCAAATAACTTATGTAATTTTCGAGAAATAACGACTGAAGATTTCATATTTCCGGATAAAAATTAGGGCGTCTTCGAGAAAAACTAATCAAAGTATCGATTAGTACTTAGTTGAGTCAGGATAAAACGAGGACTGGCGAAATGACTGTAACCCTTGACAATCTATCTATCACAGAGATATTTGTGTTGCGCTAAATTGCGAAAAAGAACAGTGGAGAAAAATTAAGGGAAACTGCAACGAGTGGCAAGATCGAAATTTGATTTGGTTGAAATGAGTTTAATGAGAAATCGTGTTTCATATAACTGAAAATAATAAAGCGGAAGTATAAGAAAAGGGAAATCTCAAATATCCAATATTTCACAACAGTGATCTTTGTACGTATCGAAGTGAACGTTAAATAATAATTTTTAAATCTAAATTTCGTAAGAAAATAATTAATTTACTTATACAAATTTTTAAGTATTTTTAAATTTATAATGATTATATTAATCGTATGTAACAACATGTGTATATGTTATTTTGCTATATTATAAATTTTTATAATACGTATGAAAAATTAATAGTTTATGAAATAATTAACTTTTATTATTTTTATATAAGATAACTCACACATACAGAGAAATCAAGGATTTATAAAAAAAATTAGTATAGTATACTAAAGAATTAAAAGTTTATAACATTTAAAAATGAGCGATTTATTAATATATATATATATAGTCTGAAAAATATTCAGCTTATTATAAGCTATATGTAAAATAGATTCGAATTTAATCCGATTATTAGATAACATTTTAGTTGAGAGATTAAGGTTTTTACATTCTAGTTGGACGAGAAGAGAACAATTTATTACGTGTATAACGAGATCTGTTTTCATATAATCTCTTGTAAAATTCCATTTCCATTAACGTTCGTGACAATATGTACAGAGCTCGGTGTTCCATATTGTGAATTCAAATATCAAAATCAACGCGAAATATCTCATTACATTGAAATATGTATTTCTATTTTAATAGAAGATTTGAAGCAAATTTGTTAAAGTCGACAATATTTAGAATTTTGTATATTTGTCGGTATCATCAATCGTTTCATTCTGAAATGTCGGCTTTTTTTTCTTTTTACCTCGTTATTTTACGATCGGATCGAACATGACAGACACGTATGACGCTTCGTAAGAGATTATCGATGTCAAACAGAAGAATTGTATCGTCTCGATAATAAAGCGAAACTCTTTCCTTGCGGAAAGAATTGATGTTCTCGCGATGGGAGAAATAAAAAGAGAGACAGAAGAGCAAGTTTTAATGAATAACACGGTCCTTAACATAACATTGGCCCAATGATGATCGGATTAGGTGTTTTTGATGGAATTGACCGAAATTGGATACAAGACCTTTGCGACGCTAATTAACACATATCGCATCGAAAATTTGCAGAAACTAAAAATAGATGTGATAATTGAAAAAGTTACGAGCTCCAGAAGAAAACCAGAAGTATACCATCTCGCTTTAAGCTTGATAAATTTGAAAAAGTGAATTTAAAATTATGTTAGAAAATTTTTAGGGAAAAGAAGGATAGAAAAAAATCATTTTATAATTATTACACATATAGTATATCGTGATATGTATAAACGTGCCATTATATAACCGAGAAACTTAATTATTATTTCAGCAAGTAAATTTAAAATACAATTTGTGTGTGTGTGTGTGTGTGTGTGTGTATGTGTGTATAATAAAGGATAAAACATCGAATTAGGATAAAATGAGTAACAAAAATGTACCTTAACGAAGGTTAAGTTCAAAGACATAAAATATCAACATCAAGCGATACGTGTTAAAGGGTGTTTCAATGGGACTCCGTAGAGAATGGTGCTAACTGGAATAACAAGAGAATTTTCCTTGGTGAGTAACTCTTATCGTAGGAGAAACGGTGGGTACTAATCGCGTAGTATATTTAAAGGTAAGACTAGTTCTTAAAATAGCGTTATGCTCATAATTTTCTGCTTGCTCGTCAATGATATTTGGTCATCCCAGATCCTTCTCGAACAGGCAGCCGAAATTTTTAAGTAAGACTCTAGTCCTGTAAATACGTAGATAGTAACGAAGGAGAATGGAGGACGAATGGAGAAGCATGTGATAAGTTTATGAAACGCATGTCATGTTTATGATTGTATCGGATAGGAAAAGGTATTGTTAACGATCGCAAATGAATACACTTTCTGTAAAGCTTATCGGCTGTATCGGCTGTATCTGAACATTGTTAACTCTTTGAGAAAGATATTTAGTTACGGGGAAAAAAAAAAAAAAATTCTTTCTTCGAAAGAATTATATGACCATGATTGTTATCTCATATAAAAAATGAAATCGGGTCAAGAAAAATGGAGAAAAGAATTTAAAGAAATTTATTCTTTTCGTTCTCTAATTTGAAATATTCTACGTTATTCGTGTTTTTTATAAATGCAAAACCGGTTCGAAGAGTTAATAAAATGGATGTGTACGCTGTTCATCTTGAAACGAATCAAAGCCGTAAATTGCGAAGCCGCGCGTGGCGGTATAGCGATACATATATCGTTTATCTGATTGTGAGTAAGATAGCGTGATGCTCAGACTAACAGCAGAGGGCTCAATTATAAGCGCTCTTGTTCCTTAAACGTATAGAGGAGCGAAAAATTAATATAGTAGAATTAATGGGTGAGAACCACAGCGTATATCGATCATGTCGGAACACTGGCGGATGAACTTGCGAACTTTCGCCAGTCACGGCTTCGATTTTACGCGGGGCTTTGGAAAGTAAACGGTGTGCATAATCCGGCGAGCCGTTTAAATTGTGCTCTTGTATTAACGACGTGCTAATTATTCCGCGGGTCTTATAGAGGATCTCAAGCGACTCCCGTTGATCGAAACCCGTTTGAAAGACACTTTGTGTCCATGCCGAGAACTCGGGCATGCTTGGATTTCTGAGGATCCGCGCGATAATATATCAGACAATATATTTACATTAATTGTAACGGTCTAGTAACGCATACTCTCGTGTATGTAGCTCACTCAATAGCATTTGTTCGTGCTGTCATGTCGTAGGGTAATGATTGATGACGGAGGAGAAGAGGATGTATGCGAATGATCGCATACAGGCAGGCGATTCGTCGAATCATCTGACCGCGAGTAGAATTCGCGATTTCGCTGTTTATCTGGCGGATGACATAAGTCACATTTTTCTTCAAAAAATTTTCTTCCGGGTTGCTCTTTGGTGGCGATAATCGACGTTAAATGCGGGCCTGTCGCATTTTTAATTCTCAATTCTCAAATCGCGAACGATCGTACATTGGAAAATGCAAAGCCATTTCAATTGCAATTTAATTCTGTTATAATATTTATAATATATAATATTTACTATATGAATCATTACATCGAGAAAGATTTCCAAAATGTGATTTATGTCACTGCTATGTAATAAATGGCCTAAAGCCACACGATATGGTAGACAAAGGAAGCGTGTGCCAAAAAGTAGGACAAATTTCTCTCGCGAAACGAGACAATTCGTATATTCTTTCTTTTTTTTATATGTTCCATCTCGTCCTATTGTTCCATTTTTGGCATGCTAGATGTAATATCTAGTAACATAACACTGAAATCACGATTTGAGGGATGCCACGATATTTATTTAATAATTCCTACGACATTCAATATCTTCAAGATGGAATTGTAAAATCAGATGGATTAAATTTCGGAGCTTATGAGAGAAGTTTATGGCAAAAAGTTAGTGGCAAGTTTACGGCATCGTTAATAGCGATGTTTTAAGGATTTTAATGCAACGATGATGATGTATTTTTCGGAAAATTTGAGGAATTTAATTTTAAAATATCCTCCTAATTTTAATTCGATCTTAGAATTAAAATTGAGAGAATTGAACGCTGATAAATTTTCTCAAAAAAGGTGGATTAATCGTTGTTTCACTAAAGTCTTTTATTATTTTCGCGATACGGACCAGGCAGAATCGTTCGCTATGCTCAAGCTTCAATACTCGATTCTCGCTCTGTTCTCCTCCAGTCGATCGACTTATTTTATTCTTACGAACGGGGATAATTTGAGCGATGTGCGATTCGGATGAATTGCTTCAGCGTGGATGAGAATCGAAAATTAATGCGACTTTTGTTGCTCCTCGTTGGTGCCTTCTTTCCCGAATGGCAGAGGATGCATTCTCACGCCTTCAATCGATAATGGCAGGATTTCAGTTATGTAGAATAAATATAATTCTCTTTTTTTTTTATTTTTTAGGCGAATTGTGATAGAACGCGTAGCTACGTATAAGCTATAAGATTGATTTAAGTGACTATTATAATTACGATTTTAATTATCACTTATACGAAGTCGATAAACGGGCAAGTCTGCAGTGCGCAACTTGCGATTTTATCGAGATCGAGATGACATCTTTGTTCTTCTTTTTAATTTTAAGGCTCGGCATGAGCGCAAAAAGCCAAATGAATACTGCACGAATACTTTACAAAACGATATATAGTGTTGATCTTTTGAAGGGATGATTAATATTACGCGACACTGAATTTCGTTGTAAGTAAAATTAGAAAGGGACAAAATACTTATTATTTATACTTAGTATTTTAGTCTAATTGTATATCCGTGATAACAAGCTGACAAATAAACCATACTTGTAAGACCTGCCCGTTTACAGGCTTCACATAAATTAGATATAAATATGCGATTTATAGATGTGTCAAGTCCTTTCGGGGAGGGGAGGGGGGGACTCGAGCGACTCGCGTTCACGGTATATTTACTACATACACATATACACGTATACATAGTTAAGACGCAACTTTACTATACGTCAGGATGAGTTTTATATAGCTGTTGATTATAAAGAGGCTGATTAAGTTTAGATATCGTTCCAGTGTACTCGATACATTTGATATAACGTAGTTTAAAGATACTCGCGCGTATAATATACACGCGTTATTATTACATATTGTCATCTCATTACTATTATACTTTAAGATAAATATATCCGACGATTATATCCAGTCTCTCAGACGTGTTCGACACGATTGCGACGTCGCGACGAACGGAGGATAAGAGAGCGAAGTGTTTTTGGAGAATAGAATTATTCCTCAATTCTATGACTATATAAAATTCGGATAATGTGGGTATTAATTCAAATTTGCTCGCTTATTAACAGACTGGAAAAGAGCATCAACTTTATATCTTACTGCTTATCTTGATAATGAAAAATGAGGAAAGAAAAATGGCCACGTATAAAGATATTAGACAAAGTTAAAAAAAAAAAAAAAAATAAATAACAAATATTTGTTGTGATATTTAAAATTATTTAGGGTTAAATTTAACCTTATTATCATAATAGTTGAGGATCAATTTCTGTTTGGACAGAGAAAACACTCGTTGCGTTTAAATATACATTGATTTTACTACGGAATTTACAATGTCGATTGAGACGTTTTCGAAATGAATAATTCAACGATCAAAAGGTTTGAAATTTCGTTGTAACAGAATGCGGTGAAATCTCTTTAATCTATGCACATAAGGCGATCTGCAGTTTGTATTGGAAGTAACGAAAGTTTGATTTCGCAAAATCGATCGCGGTTTCGCGGTATTTCTTATAAAGGAATTCTATTGCATCGAGGTTGGTTGCAGCCGGCATGGTTTTATTTGCGTTTTGTACCAAACGACGGCAATAAAGGGAAACAGTTATGGGCCTTGTAATATATGTAGAGACATAAGGAACGAAAATATCAGACATAAATTCCGATTACGTCACACAGGAGGTGCCGCATGTAACTCCCATTACAGCGTGTTATAAGACACGGGACCAGGTCAGCCTCTATCAAGCGAGATAACCCACTTTTCTCTCGACATGTTTTGTAAAAATAGGCAATCTTTTTGACACTGAATTTTATTCGATCCCGGTTCGATGTCATATAACGCACTTTTTGATGTCAATAAAATATTTAGTATCCATTTCGTCGCAAACCGCTGTTTTCTCTGTCGCAGACGGAGGTGCTCCGAGAAAGTTAACTATGACATAATCGACGGCGTCGCTCTCGCGAGACGAACGCGAACGAAGAGGTTGCATATGTGTGAATCTCCCCGCATTTAAAAAAGCGTTTTAAGCAAGATCCGATTAGCGTAGTGAGATCGTTACGGCTAAACATTTATATCATCGTTATCACTATATCATCACACTCTATCCATCGTTACTATTACCCCATCATCGTACGCTCGATGACGAGGTGTAGTGCGCTCTATACTCGATATTCTGTGTCGATACCTACACCTAATTGTATATTAACAATGTTGATCGCATTGTGTAAAGAGTTGAAGTTACAGTCTAATAAAATCACTCTTCATATCCAGGTCCTTCTACTCGACGACATGTCTCGTTCCTGATTATTGTGTGAAAATGAATCGAGGAGAATAACGATATATGCTTAACGTTCTTTACGAATTTTAAAAATAAAAAAGAGAGATAGATATTATTCTCCAATCGCTAATTAAATTTTAATGTATCTGAATTTTATTAATAAGTTTCTTAATCCTTGATCATTTCATCATAAAAGAGAAAAATAGAATATTTTCTTTTTTATATTATAAGAAAGAAAAGAAGTTTTTAAAGAATCTTGAATTTTCTTAGAGGAGATCTTTTTATATTACATCGAATAAAATGAGAGGTCTCTTCTTGCGAGAGAAAATATAAAAAAATACGAATTATTTTAAAGCCAATATTCATATCGATTGAGAATCCTTGCTCTCTAAAACATTCTTGAAGTTCTGCAATCACGATACTTAAAATCGAGACGATATTCCTCGGAATGTGTCGTTGCTCGCCATTCTATTTTCCATTTTATATACGCACTTTCCATGAGAGATAAGATTTTAAACCGGATTTACTTATCGATCGAAATTCATAAAGTAAAAACCGATCTATATTTAAGCATCTACCATAAGTTCGATGGAGTGATCGGTTAACGTAAGAGAGAAAACCGTGAAAAATAAAATGAACATTTTTTCTCTCGCAAAGTCACGCAAAATCATTATCCTAGGATTTACGAGGCATAATACGCATCGTATTTATTCTCACGCATACACGTACGTACTATTTATTTGTATATTATTTTACAGAATAAATATGCATCCTTATATCCTTGGTCCGCATTACGTTCTTTCTGTACTCTCAATTAGATAATGAGCAGTTTTTCGTTCGAATCGTATAAATTTTTTTTTTTTTTTTTTTTTTTTATCGTTTTCAAACTTGGAATGAAAATGGAAGGATAAGGAACAATGCTATTAGGTATATAATATTTTTTTTTTATTGTCCTTTTATAACGTACAATCAACAACGTGTTTTTTTCTTTCCTTTTTTTTTCTTGTAACCCATATACCAGCAATTAATTTTTAAAAGGACACGTTAGACGTCTCTCGTGGGGATTAATATATAAATAATTGAGTTTATACAATTAGATAGCTGAATATATATGTATTAACGAACTTACGAATAACAAAACATCCCGCTGACGGGACATTTGGTTATAGATTAATATTATAATAGTTATATCCGAGAGGGGAGCAACAATTAAGGTTTTAATAAATGTTGTAACATCGTGAGTAGGAGAAGTAAGCGTTACGGATTCGCAAAGAGAGTAGATAAGATCGAGTGTACTTATATGTATACGTATCAACGTTAGGTACACATTTTTTGTTAATATTTCTCGTACATATTATAAATATGCATCACAGATATGTCGTTGTTTGTAGAACGAAAGGAAAGAAGAATCGGCGAGAAAAAATATACCCGGTTATTCCGAAAATGATGTGCACAAAAAAACAGTATTTTTTTCTTAAAAGTATGTTTTGAAATTTTTTTACTTATAATTATTCGTTTTTAATAAATAAAGCGAAATATTCAGCGCAAAATAATAACACAAAAAAAAAAAAAAAACAATTTTCTTAATTCTAAGATCACTTCTTTTTTCTCTACAAAAAAATAAATTGCACCATTGTTTCCTTTCTTTGTATTTAAATCTTTAATTTTAAAAATTCGTAAAACGGAAAGATTATCTGAAGACCATATTCTGCTATATATGTGCTCAACTTTTTTAGAATATTTTGTATATTTTTTTGCGGGCATCTAGGAAAGAATTAAGAAATGTAAAATTAATATCTCGATGTATCTCGCGAATAAAATGAGTTGATTTCTGATTGATAGCAGATTGCAAAGAATATGTGGTAAATATTGTACAATGAAAAAAATTCTTGTTTGTTTGACACTAACGACGTGCCGTAACGAAATTTTTTTTTTGATGAATATAAACTAAAAAGGAGGAATCATATAACATTGTTAATGATCAACTATAATACAATATTACATATCGATCTAGGCTCCGTCGTTCCTTGCGTCGCGATGAATATGAATGACAAATACAAATCGTATTCATTACCCATCTGCTAGCAACAATCTTAACGAAGGTATATCGTACAACTGTACAACTTTGCTATCTCTCTTTTTTTACGGTAATAGAATATTAATAATAACGAACGTAGTAACGTGGGCACTCAGGGCTGGACAGTATTTCAAATATATGTTGTTTAACGTTATACTTGACATAAATAAAATTATGAATAAAATACAAAGTGTTAATTTTATCTAGAGATTTCGCATTGTTAATATCTCGTAGTACGAGTGTGTTCGTAAAAATTTATTGAGTAAAATCTGAAAAAGTTTGTATGTATGAAATGTATTTTAATAATGTCTTTTGTCCAACCCTATAGACAAAATATCACGATTACCGTGTATTTACTTTGCCATAGTTTCCTTTATAGTTTTGTAATTTCTAACTAATTTGTGATTAATAATTTCTTTGCGGTTATTATCCTTTCTCGGATTAAAAATGCTCGCGATTCATATAAATCGTTTAAATATATATGAATGCGTACAAATATTAAATATTTGTGTGAAAAAACTGGTTATAATTTTGTGATATAGAAATTTGTCCATTATTTTGATAAAAATATACAAATTACAAATACATAATTATTCATATTAAATGAGAATTACTGAAGATTCAAGTGAGTTTCTCGTTGCTGAATTAAATTTCTAAGCAAAATTATATAACATTGAACACTTGAAATTACATTTATTCGTGTATCAGCCAATATCTACTTACAGAAAACGTTAGCATGGCAGTCTGACGTACATTATTGCAGATAATTCAATTGTTTGTGATAAATAGAAAACTTAAATCGCACTTTTTGCACACAATAATAAGATACAATATATAGTACTAATTATAAATATCTTGTGATATGGCATGATACAAATTTTTTGATGGACCGACGTAACGGGAAATTGAGAAAGAATTAAGAACGATATTTATTGACTGTTCTTTTTTCTTCCATTCTGCACCACAAATTTTTCCCCATATGATAGTCCCCGGCTTACGTTACGGAAACCATCGAACGAAAACATGCTAGTTCTTCGACTATATAAATATATATATATATATATTTTATATGGAATGTGTGCTATCGCGAACTTCCTAAAGAGTGCTAATACATATGTATATATATTCTTCACATCACTGCGCGTGTCTATGGTATTACACGCCGGCGATTGCGCGAGGCTAAATTTACATAATCTCTCAAAACTGCTCTCGATACAACACGCAAACTTCGGATAATAAATCCCGGATAGGTCCGTTAGCGAATTTTTTGTCTAAATTCTCAATATAAATCTCTGAAAATTTACAAAACAATCATCGTCATTCATTTAGGGTATTATAACAGAAGAAAAAAAAAATCTTCTTATGTTTAATCGGCGAATACCCGAACGTGCTATACGTTCTCTTGTCCCAGTGAATTCTAAAATTAAATCTCTACGGAACTATACGACCAATTGCACCGTAATTTTGATTAATTCCTTCTGATTATCTCATTGCCTTATCATATAGCTACAGTTTTAATATATCTTGGTATCCTTGGTATCCTTGTTCAATGTAATATATCTTAGTTTTATATATCTTGGATTCAATGTCGTGCTTTTTTGATGATTTCGTAGACAAGAATTTAAGTGAAAATTTCATTTTGGTATTCCAGATTACAAGATATGTCATTATCAATTACGAGCCGCATTAATCAAAGATGATGCAACTGATCTCAAAAGATATGTATTTGTGAAAAATGTGCATGGTTTTTTTGTTCGAGCGCAGTTTGTAAATTTCTGCACACTTTGTACTTGGAACACCGCGCGAAATAAACGGTGAAGCTTTGGCGGTCGTGTCGACATTGATAGTCGTTAATTTTTTCGCGAGTCTCAGGAATTACCGCGTCATTGTCGCACGTATAATAGCTTTCTCGCAATGCGAGAAATTATATAATTCCTGGCTAAAATTATTATCAATAAGTCATAAAATACAATGAATCACAGGCAATTTTCCAATTACAAAAAATTTCATTTAATTTTGAGCCAATTAAATATTGAAAAAGAATGATATACGCCAAAATAAAATGCGAAACAAGATATTGTGCTATTTAGCTATGCGATCATTTGTACTCAAAGTTTCTTGTCGGTTAAAAAGGATCTTGAATATTTTAATCAAGGATTTCATCAAGTAAGAAAAATTTCAATATTGAGGCAGATTTATAGTAATTCGTAAATAATTTAAATATCATATAGGAAGAGGGGATATACAATAATAATAAGAATTTTTAAATATGTGTTTTACGTTTTTCA
This sequence comes from Polyergus mexicanus, assembly GCF_030449975.1. Taxonomy (NCBI): domain Eukaryota; kingdom Metazoa; phylum Arthropoda; class Insecta; order Hymenoptera; family Formicidae; genus Polyergus; species Polyergus mexicanus. The sequence continues at coordinate 694,082 of NW_027223336.1, forward strand.
AGAGACGTTTAAAAAATTCTATTACGCCGTATAATATTTCAATCGATCAAATCTGTTCCCCGTTTTTTTATTTTTTTTTTATTTCTTTGTCTATCTTTTTTCGCGCGTCGCTTATTACGCGACTTTTGTTGCGAGCAAAATTATTTTTTTGCAAATAAATAAATAATAAACGACTACGAGGCGATTTGTGCGATGTAAATTAATCACGATCGCCGACTCCAAAATCGAGCCGATGTATCCGATCGCACTGTGACCCCGGGAGATCTTAGTAGCTATCTTCGAACCCGCGTCGCGACAACTTATTAGTCATAATTCTCAGATTCCTGCTGTACCAGTTTGAAGCGACGCGGACTCTTCACGTACATAGAACCGTGACCTTCCAGTGAGAGACGGCCTTTTCGTTGAAGATACGTGGTAATGTAGCGGGCGATCAGCGTCTGCGGTCGCATCTGCCATTCTTCTAACACTTCCTTGGGCGCTAAAACCTTTTCAAATAACAAAAGCAATCAATTAGACGTATAGCATGATCGATTCAAGAATCAATACGATAACATTAAACGTTTTACTTATGTCACATTAACATACAATATATACGATGAAATCGGTCTGAATGTAAATCGAGACACTTCATATGAGATTTTATGGTTCTTCTTTAACCATTTTATACTCAAGAAGTGATACTACATGCCATAAGAATCTTTACAAATTCTGTAAAAGTTAATACAGAGGTGTCTTGATGATCGCGCTGTTTGCGACGAGCATACGAAGCTTATATATCCATATAACGAGTTCCTTGCGAAACACGCACGGCGATATCTCGGTGTCTCAAAAATACGTAGATTAGATATACCTGGTCGCCTTTGAGTCGATCCAACAGTGTCACGCATACAACGGCGGACTGGATGCCAGCATGATGCGTTAGAGCGGCGAAACAAATGCTCTCCATCTCGATGTTGACCACGCCGGCTTTCTGTAGCTTGGTGAGATATTCCATCTTGTCGGTCTCTGTAAACTCGCAGAACGCGCCGTCAAGACGACCCTGGCCCTCGTAGAAGTCGTTGGAGCACATGGTCTTGCCGATCACGGTATCGTAGGGATCGTCACGGTGAGCCAGGGCTTTAAGATCGCGAGCTAGCTGTCGGTCGAGCTTGGCTGGCCTCCGCACCGGCTTCCCGAGAACTATCTGCAACGTGAAAAACTCGCGTTTATAATCATCTTTTTATTATTTTACGCAATAGGTTTTAAAAGATTTGTCGCGAAGATCGTTGAATTATTCGCTCCTTTTTATTTATTATATGGAACATATAATTTAGACTGACCAGTTCCATCTGAGATTTCATCGTCTCGTCCACGGCCTCCTCTGAGATAATCACCGTACCACCTTCGTAGCCAATACCACCGCAAGTTCCGATCCTGAAGAAAACTGGATCCTTTACTTTCGCGTGGTACATCAGTTTGATAACTTCGTGGAGAAGAATGCTGACCGAAGGTACGCCCATACCATGCTAAACAGATATTCTTTTTTAATAATGATGTTTAAGTTTATTTTAAAAGGAATTTAGTAATATTAATTATAAATCTCAATATATTCTTTAATATTTAAGTTTATTAAGTGTAGACAATTCTATTATTTTATAAGTCACGCTTTTCAATATAAATATTGAAAATATATATCAATTATACATAAATCAATTGGCTAGTTTTATACTGACAGAATTTTCAAATTCCACGAATGAATAAAATATACGCTTTGTACTAAAAATCTGCGGCGCCGAAAGAGTATTCACTCGTGCAAGGTATTTCCATCATAAATCATTGCCTCCAGCATCCAGGCAAATGCGTTTCGAATTTCGCTCGATTTGTTCGGTACATTGTGTGCATAATTTACGCAAAACAAGACGGTTAAAATGATTTGATTATCCAAGCATATGAGAAGTATTATAGCGGCAAAGAGAGGTGCATATGATTAGCATGGAATGTTAACAGATCTTTTCTTTACTAGGAACGGATTTTCTCGGTACTATGTTCAAACTAGAGATGTTAAGAATGTTGCCATACTGTTCTCTATTTTAAAGTGACTTTTTAACAATTAATTTGTAATAATACCTTTGATACTTTGCGTTAAACAATCAAATCTTAACAAACTATTGTGCCAGTGTTGTTTCATTATTTTCAAATTTCCGATAATTTTTTATTAAAATATTAATTTTGAAATTTTTTAATGTTTTTTATATTTGGATGTATCGCGATATTAAGCGTTCATTCGCTATATTTTCCTTTTATATTGCCATCGGTATAATGTATCATTGATATACCAGCAACTTGCGGAAATTATTCAATGTGTTACGATTTCTACACAGAACGTGATCCACTGATGTGGATTCGGAAAAATTCAACGCGTGTCGATATCCAATCTAATTATGCAAAATCGGTTACAATTTGCATTGATTAAAGGGTAACAACTTTCAAGCGTATCGCGAGCACGTTCATCTCATTAAACGCTACACTAAATAAGTACGACTCTACGTGTTTGTGCAAAAATAAATCTGGTTGACCATGTTCCACTGTTTGAACGAGTTTCAATTACGATGACATACAGTACAAGCATTAAAAAAAAAACTTAATCGCTCCATGTTTGATCGTCCACTTGATTTTCTTCGATAATTGATCAGCAGCGAAATAAAACTTTGGTCTCATGTCGAAGGATAAAAATATTCCGCGTGAAAGAAACGACTGTAATACGAGGAACTTACGCTGATAGAGAGAACCGGACCGACTTTGTACATAGAATAGCGGTAAGAGTTCTTAGTGATGTCGAGAAGAGTCGTTCCGGCAGGCAGCTTGTGACCGATCTCCTTCATAATGTAGTTGGCAAAGTTTTCCATCCGTTTCGGCGTGCCGCCCATACAGACGAACTATGATGTAAGAATACGACAAGAATGTTATTACGACAAGAAACTAAAAAATTTAAAAGCAAAAGAAAGAAGAGGGAAAGGAAATATAAAAAAAAAGGGGAGAAGAAAGGAACACGTGAATTTTGAGTTTGTTAATGCGCTCTGTCACTTGAGACGCCATTTATTCTTAAATGTCAAAAATCAACGGTTACGATGATAAAAATAAACGAGTAATGTGGTCGATGGTATAATTGCACGTCATTGAAATATATTTTACGATTTATCGATGTTGGCCGACATCATGAGCGTATCGCGTGACATCGTCAACCTCGCGCACAATTGCGCGATATTACGACTAGTGTATATTCGCTTTTCATTAAATCCGAATCGAGTGTCAAATGCAGAAAGCAAAGACGGATTGACCGAATCGATTATTGACAGATGTAATAAATATCCGCCGAAAAATATTACACGAATCGCTCTTATCAAAGGAAGTCAGAACCTTGATATTTATGAGTGATGTAACACATCTTACGTCATACTGTTTTGCGTATATAAGTTTAGCGCAACTATACACATTAAAAAGAAAATCGATTAGTTAGCCAATAGATAAATAGATAGTAAAAATAGTCTACAAATAATCTATAAAAAATTAATGTTAGGTAATAAATTTCTATGTAATTTATATATTATATCATTTATATTTACGTGATATGTGTTATACACATATCGCATTACTCGCGATATATTATTTAAAATTATTATTTTATAATTAAATTGAAAACACGCAAGAGGAATCTTTCTCTGCGATATCTTATATAAATACGGAATCACGATAATTAATACGGCGGAATTGACAATAATTATTACGCATAATTATCGCTTGATTTTGCACACAATTACGTTTCGTTGAAAAACTTCATTTAATATTTATCAGTATGCATTATGTCATTATGTCATCGATATGTTATATGAGCGCAAGAACAATGTCACTGTAATTAAAATGCAGCTTGTTAAAGAGAAAAAGAATGACAACCACCAAGTGATAACAACATAAACATGGTTACATATTGTTGTAAATTTTAAATACTTTAGTAGATTAATAATACATGAAATTCTTTAATTTCAAGCGATTGGAAATAAAACAAATGAACTTCGTAAATCGAGCTTCAAGAGAGCGTGAAAATAAAAAAAAAAAAAATATTTTATATCAAATGGATTTTACTTTAATAGAGTTTTAATTCCAGACTTAGTTATCAAGATATCGAATATTGAAAATTGAAAACTTTGGAAGAAACAAAGCGCGGTCAATTAATTTCTTGTCAAGTAGAAAAATCGAGATGTGGAATGGATTAAAGAATACGCTTACAAAGTTCTTTCGAGTATTTCGATCAAGCACGATTATTTCGCTTTATTTTCTTCAGCAAATTTATAAAAGATAATTATCCGACTTACTTTGATGTCGCCAAACATTTCAACGAGATCATGGGAACCACTGCCGAGCGCGAGATGGTACAATATATCCTGATCCATAAGCTCAATATTAGGGTTTCGTAACCGTACGGAGCCATCGCTGTACCTGGGAAAAATGAAAAATATGTATTTCTCATATTTTTGCTGGCACGAAGCGTTTTTGTCAAAGAACTCTCCTCTTTTGCACAATTATTATCTTTAATAAAGAAATAATTTAATACGGTAAGGAATTCACTCCGTGGAAATATATAACATGCATCGCAATGTCAGAGCTATATCAAAAAACATTTTATTTATATTTCATTAATATGTGCTACACATATATCGCATTATTCATATTTATGAAATGCTCCAATTTTTTAACTTATATAAGACCAATTAATACCTGATATGGTTAATTGCACAAATAATACTGCGTAAATTATTGAAAGAATCTCAGGCATTTATTAATGTCTATTCTAGCAAAAATTTGTATATTCGCGTAGAGTTTTTTATATTTAATTTTCCACTGTTTCTTCGTAATGTCATCAAATTTCGAAGACACGTGTCTTTGCGTCATATAAAATCATAAATATTCGTATTCATATTCGCGCATAATTTTCGAATCGTCACGAATAACAAAGCAAGCGAATGAGCGAGCTTCGATGAAATTGCGCCGATGGCCTCTGACACGATAACGTCACGAATATAATTTTCGGGCATATCGTTAATTACATCAGCGTCGAAAATTGATCTTGTTAATGCACTCGTAAGCCTTAATCAGTTTCGGCCGCCGACGGAGTTGCGCATCGTAATCAAGTCATACATCCTCGTTCATCGGCCGAATAATTATATTTGCTAATTAAATCTGACATCTCTCTCTCTCTCTCGCAAGCGATATAAAACGCGCGACGTAATTGTCGAAAAAACTACTTTTTAGATATATCGGATTGTTGCACTTGCGACATTTGTGTAGAGAACGTTTGATATTATTACATCTTCAAGTAATTTCTCTGAATGTAGGATGCAGCCAGGAGCTATCGCAAATTATGAGTTTAAAATCGAGATTTTTTTATGAATTTAATATTTATTTTTTTAACAGAGACATTCTTTTTTTCTTATACTTTATGCACATTTATTTGTATATATATTTTAAAAGCTAAAACAGTTATTTCTTTTTATAATGCTTGATTGCAATTGCGAGCCAATAAAATTTTAAAAATATATTAATATATAAATTCATTTAAACTAAAAATGAGAATCTGATAATGTCGTGAAATTTAAAATGTCAGATACTATCTCCACGTAGGTATCGAAAATGGGTCAAAATCGATCCGAACGAAACAACATAGTCGCGGTTATCTGTCCGTCTTATCACAGGACTGTTTGTTTTCCCAGACTTATACCGAGAATTTTCTATGGAAGGAAGTATCCATCGATAGTTCAGGTTCTCCCGTTGTTTCTAGGCACGTGATATCGCTCGGCAATGCAAATGTATATCATTTTAATCCCGACGAACCGTTATCGAGATTAGTTTTGATTTACGATCGCGAAATCGCGCGCGACTATTCATCCATTTAATCAAGACGTGTTGGCGTCAACAATTAACGCACTTGTTATACTTTAGATCCAGAGTAAACGTAAATACTTAGTAATGACGGGACTTTTCTCAAAGATCATTCTCTAATATGAATTCAATCATAATTATTTAATCATTAATAATTCATTTTATTGCAGAGTTGACATGCTTAAATTGCATAATGTATTGAAATAAAAATATTTGTTTCGTGTGAGCTTTTTCTGTCGTTATATTCATTTTATTGTGACTTATTTAATGTAACTTTTTTTTTTTTTTTTTTTTAATTTTTGCATCCGTAACCAATTTGTATGGATGCTCGGGAACTACTCTTTGCTCTCTTCCGAGAACTTAACGAAATTTTAATACCGCGTGCAATTTATATGTAAAACGTTTCCCCTTCTCTCTTATTTAAAAATAAAATTTAATTTGATTGATTTATATACAAAATAGACGATATTAATTGTTCTATATATTTAATATTGAAGAGTGAAACATTACGATCAATTATAATGATCTTTCAATGGTGTTCGAGCGCAGATGCGCAGTAATCCGTCTATCGATAAAGGAATGTCTTCGAATCATCTCCTTTATTCCTTATCGGGTAAGAATCAATAGAGAAAATCAAATATCATCAGACATCTAACAGTTGCATGCTTCCTATTGATCACGGCCATAATTGTGCCTTGTCACATTATCAGATAAAAAAATTTCTTCGACCTGCGTTTCAAAGAATCGTCTCCTTTATTTATTATCGGGTAAAAATCGAAGAAGAAAAATGATTATGGCTATGGAAGTTTTATACTCTGCCGTTAATACATTTTTTTTTTTTTAATTTTTAAAAAGAACTTTCGTTGCTTTCTGCCACTTGCGAGATATCTTCGCTCCGGGAACTTATCAAGATGTCTCCGTTTTCGCGTTATCTGTCTTTTGTAAACCGGTTTCTCGCGGTGGGGGCTTCCTACTATTCACTATTCCATGGCGGAACTCGACGGAAACTATGCTTACGCGAATAATGCGGGGAATGTGTGAAAATATGTAGCCTCGCGGAGTTGCGTTTACCATATTTCCGTCATTTCCGTCGCGAGACACAGCCATACATCCTCGTTACAGAATCGCGACGAGTTATTGTTCGATGTTTCGCTCATCTCGGAATAACTTCTGATATTATTCACACTCGAAGATTAGATATAAATAACCGGGTTCTCTTCCCATTTTTTGTCAAACATGTTCATGATCGAAACGTAGAATTATATCACGAATGTTATATGTCAGACGAATGTACCTCTTAATATTTCGCTATTATTAGTTTATCGCAACGTTACATCTTTCTTTTCTGTAATATGCTGAGCGAGCAATATACGAAAAAAATAATGTAGCTAAAATATTAATGTTCGAAATTATTAATAGATTCAATAACATTTGCGAAGTAAGAGAGCGTATTTTTCCGACAAATCCCTCGACGTTATATCCTTCAGCAATCCCGTGAATAAATCGATTCTTGGTCAATCGGGTATGTTCCAAGAGATCCGATCCGGCTACTATTCGTTTCAGAAAGATGTTCTGCTTAATCGAACCATGTGCGTGTTCTCGTCGAGCAATTCTTTACACGGAACAAACGATTCAATTCCGTATTATAAAACCGAGTTCGAATTAATCTTTAAGTAACTTTTCAAGACATCAATCCATTTTCGTATACTATTGATAAGGAAATGAAATTGATCGCAAAACGTAAATAAATATTCTCGATGGTAGATTTAATTATTTGCCTGTTTTTTCCTGAATTTTACAATTGACAGCTATGAGAAAAATATTTTCATCTTCTCGATAATGGGGATATCAATAGGGATCATTTCATTTTGAAGATTAACTAGCAGATGTATCTCTGATAAAGAATCGGATTTTCTTTTTTCTTTCTTTTTTAATGTATAAAACTCATTATAGACGATTGCGATTTTTTGGATAGTGTGTTATGAAAAAGGGTTAATCAAATTGAAAAAATTTACATAGCTAGTTTGGTAATGTGAAATTTTGAATTTTAAGATTTGTTTTATTCAAAACTATTATTTAACGAATAAATTTATTTTTGCATAACCCGTCGCAAACTGCAATGTAGAAACTGAAAAAGGATGTTATTTATTTTATCTTTATTTATCACGTTTTAAATCGGCTCACGTTATTGAAACTAAGACGGATCGAGCAGGATGACACTTTCCGGTTCTTTCTACAAAAAAAAACGCTTCTACCTAACCGAACTGGCGTATTCCTTGGTCTCTTTGGCCTTGTCCTTCTCCATCGGTGGTTTGAGAGAGCAAACGTGCTCCCCCGACTCGTCTAGAGTCCTATTCTCGCACGCGCACGTCGGCATTATCCAATCCTTTTCCACGAGAGCAAGAAGAGCGCCGATTTCTCACACGAAGATCACCACCGCTTCAATGCAGACGAGCGATTCGTCGACGTTGTTCTTTATCGTAGAATATTCGTTGGAGGATTTCTCGTGTAACTAGTCCATTACCATGCACTTTGATATTGCGGAAAATTTGATACGCGGAATTTTTTCCGCGTTTCGAGATCGCGTCGAACAGCGCGAGCGCGAGTGGCGCGATTTTTTTCGCGATCGATACAGGGCCGGGCGACGATGTCAGAATGATAGGCGGCGGTCGCGACCGAGACTCTTTATATATTACATCGCTCGGGGCATGCACATCGTTCCCACCACACCGATTGCTACCAATCGTTCAACGCGTCTCTCCGCAACATATGCATAACCGGCTTGCGATGGCTAGTTGCTGGTACAAATGCAAGCTGTTGTATAGCGGTGAACGCGTATACGGGGTATCCGATGGATCGGGGTGAGACAGGGATGTACGCGTCTTTGAAAGCAGTTTTATTATTAATGTAGTTTGCTCATTGACGTGGGAACGAAACGAAATACCGCTTTCCAATCTCGTCCAGATGAATAAATTTGTACGAGCGAGGAGTGAAGTTCTTATCACGCGAGTTTTTCTCCTGTTTTTGTCCTGTTTTGAGAGAACGCGAGTTGAAGTTGAAATCTGACAGCATGGAATATTTGTATATGTATGTGTAATGAAGATATATATTAAATACTTCATTTCATTTTTATTCCACATTCTCATTATGAAATTATCAGAAAATTTATCGTTATATTATTCATGATCATTTCGTCATTTTATCACTTCGAGTGATAAACCGCTAATCGGTCGCGGCATTCCTAACAATTTTATTTCATTCAAGAAACATTTATAACGAATCCATTAACTTTCTACCATTAGTATTAAAAAGATCTTAATATTATTATAATAAGCATCGCGCGGGTCAGCATGTGCGATAACGTTTGATTTGTCGTAACTCGGAATGAAGCTTAACTAAACTGCATTCATCTGCGTAACATTTCTTTTCTCCCTCGAAATTTATTACCTGACGTATAGTTTTCAAATCAGAATTATCTTTGCACAATTTGTGCGTTACGTCAACCTTTCATAATAAATTAGCGAAATATAATAGTTAATATTCGATATTATGGGCGCGCGCGCCCTTAATTAGAAATTGGACGTAAATTAAAATTACGAGGAAAATATCATCCATTCTATTAGGATCGATCGTCAATCTCCCGGGAGAGATACGCGTTTATTGAATTTTTTTGCGATTGCGAACCAGAACCGCGCAGAGAGCTAACCGCGCAGAATGGAATTCACCATCTCTCCACCAAGCCGAGAAATTGGAGTTATAGGGTCGTCGGAGATATCGTCGGTCGCCGCATCTGCGCTGCTCGCTCCGAGAAACATCTTTCCATGTTCTTTTATTTCCGTTTGTATGACCATTTCTTTTTCCGGTGCGTGGGCATGCTTCTCAACGGGGAATCATGGGACGAGGAGGGTTGAATTCCAACCACGGGGCTTCCCCGAGCAATTCGCCCGTAAATTACCTCGAGGTTTCCCGTGAGATATCGATAAACAAGCGTCGTCTCGATGAACCGGCTGTAATATTTTCTTAATAATCCACTACGGAAGATCGCTTTGATTTTCACTGTTTCTGATCATTACGTGCGAAATTTTATATTATCGAAACAGAGCACGCTTTTTCCCTAGATAAAGCACGTTTATCCAATTAAGTTAATTTAATCGCAAGTATTCAGGATTCTAACAATGCTAAAGTTGTATCTTATAGAAATATATTGGTAACGATTAAATATTAAACGTATATATAATGCGTATTATAATGGGATGAAAGATTATTACTTTATTTCGTTAGAATTGTCATGAGTTTTCCGCCATGGAAATATAGCGAGAAAAGAAGAATGAGAAGATACACTCTGTATTGTTTTTTAATGATAGATTCTTCAAAATTTTCATTTTCTCTCGATTCAAGATCGATGAAAATTCTAATGTGTATCGACAAATAAACCTTTCCCCCTTTTCTAATTACATTCCTAACAACATACTGGGAATTACTTTGATTTTACTTTAATTTCCGGCGTGCGTTATATCCATATCAAACTACGAGAAAACTTTTCCAATATTCTTGGCACTGATCGGTAACAGAATTGACGATGATCTCACATCACGACGACGCTTATAGCCGCTATTACCGACTTGATCGATTATTTCGTTCACTACGTCCACTGTATGTTGTAAGATACGCACACACATTGTTGCATGACTGAGAGATATATACATATGTATTCAAAAAAATTCACGCATTTCTCGAATCGCTATTAACGAATGAGTTAGGACTCGCGAGACGGATCGAAGCAGCAACCGAGAACGTTAGTCGCCGTATGATCTCTTTACTGCGGGATCGTTGCTACTTTTAGATCAGCGATGCCACTAGAATCATCTTTTGGCAAGCGGAAAGTAAACGTAAATTTATAGACATTGGCGTCGATACATTTTATGGACCGAAGAAGAAACGTCGACTCTAAATTTATTGGATAATTGTGATTAAGATCACAAGAGTTTTAGGATAATCTATATAATAAAATTACATTCCATTTATTCAGACCTTTCATTACGGGTGATTATACTCATCAGATTATAAAGTTTCTTTGAGAGATATGTTTAATTGCTTGAGAAGCTTATCCTTTCAAGAGATCTGTTACGCGATATCGTCGAATGTGCTATTATTGCACATTTGATAAAGAGACATGTTTTGAACAGATGTCAATGTTACGGTTATCGATTACCTAATAAAAAACGTGTTTTCTAGTTCTAGTGGATCAATTAGAGATTTGAATTAAATAATTGCAAATTGAAACGCTATATGGACATAATCTACACAATCTAAAAAAAAAAATACTCATATTTAACTTACTGATACTAAAACAAAAGACACTGATAATTTCGAGATATCACAAGTGTCTATAATAATCGTGTGATGTGTGTGATTTATTTTAGTTATAAAATTATACTAGAATGAAATGTATACTTTTATCTTTCATTAAATGAAGAAGATTTTATATAACAACAATGGAAAAATTAACTTTTAAATTTTGTAGTGTGAAAACTGTCCTTAGGTGTATGGAGAAAAAAATACATTTTTAGCGTTTTGTGCTAATCGATACGTTTAATGATTTTGAATTCAATCGCAAATGCGCGAATTCTTTTCTCGCAACGCAACAATTTCCTTAGTGTTTTAGTTACTTCAGATTTATTCTTCTTCGCAATAAAAGTACTGTCCTATATGCAAGAACGAGCATATTGTCACCTTTTCGCTCGGTTTTTCAATTTCTCTCACGTCATCGTACGCGTGACGCATATATAGCGAGCACGTCCATCGATAGTGTGTATGAATTAAATAAGCCGTATCGTGACACAGGCAATAGCGCTCTTGTGCAATATCCACACATCCGGGGGATATCTGATAGGAGCCGTCGATATCTCACCGTTCCAAACTTTGAAACTCGTCATCATGTGCACGCAATGCGCATACAATCTCCGTGTTATCAGAGATAGGCGCGCGAATCAGATACAGTCTCACGAATTCGGATCTAATGCAACTGACAACTGCGACCGCATAACTGAAATCATTATCGTTTCGCAGCTCGAAACGTATACATAATAATGTGCGCGATACGTTATAAATATCGATCCGACATAATGAGAAGCGTCATTAACTCCAAATCGCTATCAGACATTTGTTTGAGAATATGTTTGTGCCAAATGTACATTGACATGATATATCACAATCTAACACAAATTTAATTATTAAATTTATATCAACATTTTGAGTTGTAATTATATACTTAATATATAATAATTGCTTTCTAATCATATATTTTCAATAGAATCTTTATTATTCGAATATTTAATATATTGTTAATATAAATTTAATAATTAAATTTGTGCTAGAGATCAAATTTAATTTAATTTCTAGAATAGAAAATCTATTTTTTCTCTCGAATTTAATGTTGCGTGGGATAATTTATATTTGGAATCATAGATTACCGAATTGCAGAATGCAATCGATTGTCGCGTAGAATACTAAATTTAATTATTAATAAATATATTAATTCTTGTGCATAGTATCTTTATGCACTGATAAAAAAATATAGTTGAAATTCACTATAATTTATAGTATATGATTGTATATAGTGTACAGTACATGCATATATGCTTGATATTACTAGTATTATAATAGAATTTACTATAAAAATAATGATGATGATTATAAAAATGAGTATCCTAACTATAACTTTTTCACCATGCAATTATAGTCAATTTTATCATCGATTTTATTATCAGTGTGTTATTATCAAAGTATAGTTTTCTCTCTTTCTCTCTCTCTTTCTTTGTAATGTTTATTACAATTTAAATTTATGTGAAGTGGAGATCTCCTTAATGATATTCAACAACTAGGATTATGTTCGACTGTCATACATAGACAGTATCCTAACACTCAAGTATCCTAATTCGGACGCTTTTGAGCGACTAATGTATCGGCGTTATGCAGGGAACGTGTTATCGCGTTGCTCCTGACCTCTGTCCTCATTTTAGCATATGGGCTTAAAGTAGCACTAGGCGCACGCGTATAAGAATATCGCACATACGAGAGTTCAAGGATTCCCGATAATTCTTCGTAAATCTTTGCAACATGTTAAATACTTTTGTTCATCCTCCTTTTCCTTCGTCAAGTTAAGAAAAAAATTAAAATTACATAGATATTTTAAAATTTAGTTTCTATCTAATCAATATATCAGAAAAATATAATTAGATGAAAAATATAAGCAAAAACTATTAGTTATGCATCCTTGTGTCTCTTTGGAACTTCTCATTTATCCGGAAAAATTGTTTTTCCCAATATGAATAGGAAACCCGCATTTCCTCTGCAATAAACCCGTTTTATTTTACAATAGAAATGCACGTGCCTGCAGCGTGTGTTTCCCCGACGTGTAAAGCTAATCAAAAAGACGCCAATCGTAGTCAAAACCTGTGTAAAGATAAAAGGCAAAGGATCTGTTATGTTACAGAAATTGCACACGCGTTCGCACACAAGTTCTCCGATCTTTCAATTAAGGTTTCTCCATCAGAACGATAGATATGATGCATATCGCATTTTGATAGCACGAAGAAATCAGAAATTATGAAGATAAGGAGGGTGAGAAAGATTTATTATTACTTCATAATTTATATCATAAATTTGGGTCCGCATTCTTCTCCGTGGCAAAAATATTATGGCGTTTCACGAGTAAAAAAAAGCTTATAATTTTTATTCAAATATATGATTACATAATTGACATTCGATATTTGAACTGTTACTAATACTGTTTAAAAGCTTCCGCGATTATTAATCGAACTAACGACGTAATCAAAGTTCGATGTGAACAGCACTTATTTTGAATTACGTAATCTAACGTGAACGGCGGAATTAAGCATTAACAATATCGATTGTTTGAGTAACATATGGATTTGAGCGACATGTGACGCATATATTTACATAACTTTATCGCTTTTTAATCCTGCGAAATTGTATTAATATTTCTTTTTTAATATTAATTGTACTATTGTACTATATTGAATGTAATAATTGATAATAATAATACATATACACATAATATTGATTATATTATTATTAAATTATATAAATTGTTAAATTATATTGCGATTACATTTCATAATGAAGAATAAAAAAGAGAGAAAGAGACTATAATATAAATTTATAATTATATCACATCTTTTGAAAAAAATATATCATTATATTATTATAATTTATTTTTTTACTACAAAAATAAATTTTGAAATAATATTGAGATGGTTTCAATTATAAGAAAGGAATATATGTCGAAAATTTGAACAAGAAATTTTGCACATGCAAATTTTATAATATATTCTAACTTTCGAAATTGATTTTCATACGGATTACGCGATTGAAAGATAATAATGTGTCTCGTGGAGAGTTGCTCGTCCTCTAAAAACACAATAGATTATTACCAAGGCCTATGGTTATCTTATTACTATGGCAACCGAAGAATCGAGATGGTATTGTGTACGAGAGAATTATACTTGTACTAGAATATCTCGTAAAAGATAGGACATTAAATTCTTAGCAGTTAGATATGTAAACCGAGTACACGAATCGAAACTTTTAATGATTTTAGTGCACACAGTTCTCTGAAACAGTGCGATAAAGAGATATTCTTTATGCCCGTATGACGCACTTTTAACTGCAATTATATAAATTAAAATGTTAATAAATAAAAATCATATACATATATATGAAAAATTATGAAAAAGTCTCATCTTCTTTTAATTGAAAAGAATTGCCCGTTTGAAGATTAATTATTATGAGATTCCAATAAAACTACTAATGAAGAGAGGCGATATGAGAATGAGGATAATCTATCATTTGAAATTTAAGTCATATATTATAATTGCCAATTATGTACAGAATATATTAAATTACACATTGGGATAGAGATTTTACTACAAATCTTAAGATAATATCAGAGTATTAAATATATACATTTTACTACCTATTTATAAAATTTATCAAATAAAAAGAAATTGAAATTTTATGACCCAGAAAATATGCAGCGTATAATGCAATATATGGTATCATATTATGCAATACACTGCATAATCCACAGATAAAAAGAGAACTTGTCACACTCTATAGTAATTCTTTATGGGAGGATATATAAAAAGTGTGGCCTAGTTTTATAAAATCTTTGCAAAATGTCTGTTTTACCGGAATACTCGAGCAACCTTATATGCATTTAAATACAAGGCTAATGTCTCTGTCTCCTCATGTGTCGTCCGATATAACGTCACGTTTTTCGTATTCAGATTTATCGATGACTTGTACTTGACTGAGTAATCAATTATTTATTGCGCTTTCTTTTGCACTTTCATATGTCCATCTATCTCGCTATCTATTACATTACTCGCGGCGTGGACAGTGATAAGAAGTATTTTGGCAAGGTAAACAACGCGGGATACCGTTGAATAAACTCTAGCCATCGCATCTACACGGTGTGCAATTACTGAGTCATGAGATAGCGTATGTTGCTATAACTGAGAAATGAAATCGAGACTTTCAGGTTTGTATTAATTAATGAGATCAGATACTTTGCAGGCCTTAAAGGATATTGCTAGCAGATATATAGGTATAGATATTTCTTAGAGATATTTATTTCAACTTCTTTCCCCTCATAAACTATATTAAAATATATTGTATTTTTTGAATGACAAAGAAGAAAGATTGTTTTCAAGATTTTCTGTTGGCCAGGTAATTAGAAATTTTATTTAAATAAACATTTTGTATATAAGCTTTTTCCATCGCACGATATATATATCGAATATTTATTCTTTACATCCATTTTTAAATATTTCATTTATATAATATGAAAAGTATACGATTATATTACTGATAGAGAGTAATATTTTGCTTGATTTTTTCGAGAAGATTACACGGTTGACAAGCGCTGAAAGGTCTTTCTCATACTTTGTCCCTTTACAAAAACAGCTGGATATAATTATGTAAAAAAACAACGAACGCCTTGTGGACATTACCTATAGTGTTTATATAACCCGTTGCAATTTCATAAGCGAGCGCGAAGCTGAAGAGATAAAAGGACCAATTTGTCATGCAAATAATTCCCGAATTCATTCATCAAAATCTATTCCTGTTTGCAATAATAACTGTTTATGCATCAGAAAATATTTATGTTATATATATATATAAATAGATGTAAAAAATAAATATTCGATATATTGTATAAATATTCGAATCGAATATTCGAATTAAAAATAAATATTCGATATCGTGTGGTGAAAAAATGTTATATATAAAATGTTTATTTAGATGAAATTTCTAATTATCTGGCCAACAGAAAATTTTGAAAATAATCTTTCTTCTTTGACATATATAATGATAACAGCAAAGCGAAACCGAGATCTTGGCGAAACTGGGATCTATTAGACCCCAAGAGTGAACTCTTAGGGTTAATTCACGAGAGGACGTAGTTGGCACAGAGAATATAGGAAAGGGCACAATCTGCTTTGTACGTTCTTATTAATAGAGTCGCATCGATCGTCCACTTCGTTGCCAACAGAAAGCATATAAGTCAAAGTACACGTAGTCATGCGTTTCATTCGGCTTTTCTTTCGCATATCGTGCGTAAATGTTTCTTAATGATCTGATTTATGTGTAGTCAACTCATTTGTCGAAAATAATCTGAATTTTGAAAATAAGCTGAATTTTTACATAATAAATATTTGTGTGTCGTTTATACGCTATTAATGTGTATGTCTCGTAGAGAAAAATATTTTTATTAAGAATAAAAATAATAATTTTATATATTTGATAAAACCTCCAAGTTATATAATATAAATTCTATTCTACACAAAATTTAATTTATAGAGAGTTTCCGATTACGAAATTAAGTTTCAAAAAAGGAATTAGATTACAAAATCACTGTTCTTCACTCAATTTCAAGATTACATTTTATTTTAATAGAATTTTAATATGAATGGATCAGTGATATACATGATGCTAAAAATCAAAAATTTGCGAAAATCGATGGCATTTTCGTTAGAAAAAGATCAAAATCTATATCATTAAAAATATATAATATATAATATATATGTAATACGGTATTAGTGTATAATGCACACACACACACACACACACAAATCTATAACACATGATATATTTTATAATATATGTAAATATAAGTTACGTACTCATAAAGATTGCTACTTTAGTTTTCACGATATAGCTTTTTTGTGTTTAATACAAGTAGTTTCCTCTTGTGGATCCAACTGATCTAGCTAGAAAAACAATGTCCTCGATGGACACTATGTAGGATACAGTTACAGTTGCTCTAATTAGACACGTTGGTGAATGACACCACCTTTGAAAACGCATGATTATAAATCGTCTATCGACATAAAACACTCGGTTGATTCTAATGAAGGCCTGACGCTGGTCTGACAGTCGAAATTATTTCATCTCGGTTCATCTCGATTATTTTCATCAATTTTCTGGAATTAGCTACTATTTTTTCTTTCTATTGTAAATAAATAAAATTGTCAACGCAACTGTGATTTGCATAGTAAGTTTAGACTTAATAAATGTGCATAATAAATGTACGAATATTACGTTAAATACGTGCCTTCTGCATTTAAAATCAGCATTGAATTCGTATTATGATAGTATTCAAAAAGAGAATCGATCAAGTCGATATAATTTATTTATTCAGATCGCGCTTTTCTTTTGTCCCTTTCAGGATACGATTTTTCAATTAGTTGTGATCCTCTTTATAACATATCGCGTCTAAAAACTTCATAATTTTAAGAGAAATAAATAAAAATGAAGCAACTTTCCATATTTTAAAAAATTACTATTAACATATTATAATTATATATTTGATATATACTTATTTATATATTTTGAAAAAGTAATTTTTTTTTCATTGTAAATATCTGTAATTAAAAACTCTCTATTCAATTTTAATTAATACTGGAAATACGATGATAAAAGATGCAAAACAAAAGAAAAATCACATGCAATATAGTGAAATAAAAATAATCAAGTATTGTATTTAATAACCTAGTATTGTATAACATACACACACACACATACATACATACACACACATTAAAGTTGTTGTAATATAAATATATTTCGTCTCTCTCTCTCTCTCTCTTTTCACTAATATATTACTTTCTTATTAGATGATGGAAGTATTTTCCAACGTAAAAATTTTTAATTATGCTTGAATGAATTATATCGAGTTAAAATAAGAATTTTTATTATTTTGACATTAATATTTTTAAATATTTTATTTCAATCGCATTTTTTTTTCCAATCTCCGTATACTTTGCATTCTCGTAGCATGCATATTTCCCAGGTCTCCATATATTGCGATGCTACGAGTGTCACGTAAAGCAAAATAAAATTCATCTTAAAATCTCAGAGAAATCTGGAAAAAAGTTATACGTATCTTTCTTCCAATTTTACACAAGTTAAAACGATATATTTTTTTCATCTGTCAAAATATTTTTTAAAATTGCTATTGCATTAAATACACTAAAGCAATATATTAAATAGACTTATATGTCGATTATTTTTTAAATATTTTTTTTCAATTAAAATCACGAATATGATCAATGTGCAATATCTCTTTGGAGCTTCCTTCAATCACTTGAACGCGATTTCGAAGATTTATTTAAGCCACTGTGAACGTGTCAATTTTAGTTGGAACACTCGTGACAAAGACGGTCGCGCGATCGACTCAATAGCCAGCCCAGCCCTTTTTCGCGCGCCCTCAAGGAACGTGAGCGCGTGTGTAATAGAGGGAATGAGACATCGAACTTGGCGACAATCCTTCGTCAGACTGTCTCAGTTTTTATTAAATACACAATAGAACTCACTCGTCAAGCTCCTCCTCGTCCAGTAAAAGACTCATCCTTTCTGCTTCAGCGCGCGATGTACGGATCCACTAGGGGTTGATTTCTCGCCTCTGCGGCAGGGGTGTAGTCCTCCCGATCTTCCGCAGCACTATAGCCGCGGAAACGCGCCACGACTCTGCTGGCGCGCTTTCTTCCCTCCCTGCTACCCGACTACCTCCCCCCCCCCTCTCTCTCGTTCCATTTCGCTCTATCCCTTTATCCCCGCATCGCTCTATCTTTTCCTCACTATCTCGTGATTTTTCCCTCCGCCGATATTCTGTCCCTCTTTAATTCGCGAATTCACTCTCTTTTCTCTCTCCTGCATCTGTCCTCTTCCACGCATGCGGTCTATCTCCTTCCGCCTTACTTTATCTTTCTCATGCTTATGTGCAATCTGTTTCTTTCTCTCTCTCTATCATTACCGCGAACTGTCCTTCTCGCGCTATTTCTCTCATTGTGTTTCCTTCTATGCTTTTTTCGCATATATATCTCTTTCTGTCAATCGCTATCCATCTTGCTCTTTGGCTCGTTCTGTTCTTCTCTCGCTCATAAATTAAAGGCACCGTCCTGGTTGTGGCACACTCGTTCCCCTCGTACATGCGCACAATTCACGTATAATTCTGCTTCCCCTTCACTCCCTTCTTTTATTCCTTACCCGCAGCTGCTCGACGCATACGGTGAAGATCTCTGTGTGGCCTATTTCGCGAAAATCGATAGATCAACAATTAAATAAATATGTCAATAAAATCCTCAATCGACAATTTACATAATTTGAGAAAGAATGTTGAAGTATAATAACATTATTATAAATCCGTAAATTGTAATTCGTTTTTTTTTTTTTAAATGCGATGATAGAACATAAATAAAAAATGGAATAATTAACTTTGTGTTAGTCTTTATTCTATTACATCTGTGCATAATGTTTCAATATTTTACTTTTCATTTTTATATTAAATATTAGATAAGCAGTATTATGCATATTGTTTCAATTTTTTGCAAGTAATGTAGATCGATGTAGAATCAGGTGATAGATAATGTCACACATTATAATAAAGAGAACGAAAAGTCAATTCTTAAATTTGTTATAAAAATTCTCTCAATGAAATACTTAGACTTTCGGAAATTCGGTAAAAATTTTCGGTAAAAAAAAAAAGCTCAAGTATGCAGGATGGAGGAAGGGATCGCTATTGCTGTTGAAGGATGAATTCTCTCGTCACGATCGTCGATGCTACTGTCACAAACTGTGTGTGTTTATTTTTATCATTAATGTATATTATTTATTATAAATAAGTTAGAAACATTGATTTTTTGGGCTTGGTAGGTGTTTACAATTTTATACACAGAGAAAGAATACTCAACATATTTTATGCTCTCGGAAGGATGGTGTACGTGCTTCCTGATGAAAGAGAGATGATTTACAAATGAACCTAATAGCCCCTTGGAGATTCTTGCACGTTGTCATTCGCCGGTTTCACGATTAGGGTTGTACAAAGCCTATAGTGTCGCAATCGATCTTCTCTTATTTTTTTTTCATCTCTCATTAAAATGTCCTCACACACGCATATTGAAAATCACTCCCTTGGCTTCTCTCTTCGTTTCGCCTCCTCTCTTTTTCTCGCCAATCCCTCTCTCTCTCTCTCTCTTTCTCTTTTCACACATGTACACGCGACGCGCGTATACCCAAACAATTGCACAAATACGCATAAATATGCACGAAGACGCACACATGAAAATGCACATAACGCATACATACGTTCTCTCTTTTTCTCTCTCATTCATTTTTTTCACTAGCATCGTTTTACATTTCGTGTCCTGCACATACGCCTATTTCTCCCTCTCTCTCTCTCTCTCTCTCTCTCTGCCATTATCTGTTTAATCACGCTCTCACTGAAAACCAAGCAGTATTACTATTATTAATTATTATTTTATTACTATTATTATTATTATTTTATCATTATAATTATTATTATAATAATTATCATAATTATTAATGTTATTATTCAATATTATTTGTTGTGGTATTCGCTTAATATATAATATATTATCTAATGTATTTATATATATACTTTTTTTTTCTTTCATATATAAACTCAGTGTTCCAACCAAGGTAGGTATGACACAACCAAGGTATATGACACATGCTGCCCGGTGTATGTGCGGTGCTTGCACGGCGCCGGCGGAATCCGGTGACATTTGGGATGCTGTGCACATTCGTGTTGGAACGCAAAAATTCTTCCGGTTTCGGCCGATGCCGCGTAGAAAGGGTCGTCTCTATTGGCGCAGTGTACTCTCCGGGTTCGCGCCTAGCAATTACACCTAGGGATCGTTCTTGACTCCGATGAATAGTGTCACGTTTCACGTATCTTCCTTCCACTTTCACGTTTCGTATAAGCGAAAAAGCTGGCAAGGTCCAGTCTCTTTTTCTCGTCGAAAAGTTTCTACTGTCTTCCTTCTCGCGCGCTTGAAAGAGCCGTGCGTGATTTCAGAGTCGAACAACTTAGAAGAGAAGATTCCTTCATTCCTCTCCACCGATGACGTACACGCGCGTTCAAGAAGTTTCTCTCTTTTTTTTCTTCGTTATCCCGTTTCTTTTATCGCGTCTATACTGATGGAGAAAGAATATTGAAGAGATTAACATCGGCCTTGTTTTTTTTTACTTTTTTCTTTGATTTTATGTTTTAAAATTATACTTTTCTCGCTACCTTATTGCAGTGATTTGTAGAATTTTCTCCTAATTTTCTCATCATTATAATTTATCATTAGCTTTCTTTTCTCGCATTCATCCGCTTCAATACACGTTATCGAGGAAGAGGAAGAAAGATGATGCGAACAGTGACTTTCAAATAAATCGAAATGATCGAACCATCAGAGAGTACGAGCAACGGGCAGCGCGCTAGCCGGCATATGAGCGAGCGCAGGCAGTGAGCAGTTCATACGTACGTACACTGTATAATGTGGATACGGGGCGAGCGAGGGGCATGAAGCCCCCTCTCCCCCTCCCTCTTCTAAGAGAGAAGAAACCTATGACCCTGACTGTACGCGATGGCTGTGCCGCCGTGTAAAAGAACGAGGCCTTCGTCTGGACAAGACGAAGGGAGAAGCGCGACGAACTCCTCCTTCACCATCGCTCCCGAGAAGTTCGCCCTCACGATCTTCATCCATAAAAGATTTTTCTCGTTCTTCGAAGAATTCGATTCCTTGCGAATTCAAGAGGTATTTTGTTTGCGAGAAACTCACCGGGACTTTTCATATGTGTCAGAAATTCATCACTGTAAATCGAAACTCTTCGTTCTCTAGGAGTTTGATCTTTGCTCGTTAGAATTTCTCTCATTCTTTAGGAATTTATTTCTCTACAAGTCAAAATTTTCCGTTCTCGAAAAATTAATTCATCTTCGCAAGTCGAGAAAAATCGTTCTGGAGGGATTCGCACGCAGTTTGAGGGTCAACTCCCCTCGTGCAACCTGGACGCACAGCCGGCAGAGAGAGGAGACGGCAGAGAGAGATATCTGCTGACTCCTCCCGCGCCCTTTAATTACCTAAGTCACATCGAACAGACGCAGTTTTCCGCAGTATCTTTCGCTTCCGCAAACACAAAATTTTTTTTTCATTTCATCACACATACATAATCTTTCTTTTTCGCATTCATTCTTACCTTCTTTCTTTTTCTCCGTCGCTGTCGCTAGTATCCATTCTTTCTTCTTTTCGCTTTCTCTCTTTCCCTCTCTCGCGCTCTATATATGTAATCTATATTTCATTCTTTATATATTATATATAACAATATTTATACGATGAATTTTTAATAGATTCGAGAGAGTCACATGCAGAAAGAACTTTGAGGCATTTCTGGCACGGATAAAAAGAAAATAACAAAAATACTTTGGCTTTCGCGTAATTTTAAACGAAAGACGTTCTCATAATTTAGCATTTAGTAGATTTAAAAAAAAGGAAGAAAAGAAGGAAACAGAAAGGAAAGAAAAAAAACAACACCGTACTAGTAAATGGCACTAGAATTGCTCTCACTTGTGTCATCGAATCTAATTCGCGATTGAAAAGCCCGTTTTTTTTTTCGTTTGTTCGCTCGCCTCGCCGTTTCGCCTCTTTAGTTTTCTTCACCTCTGCTGAGATCTTTTGAACTCGAGAGACGAACACAGGCAGACGCGCCGTTAAAAATGCGCGCGGCACAGCCGCGCTATATGCCACACTCACGCGCGTGAGACATGTTCGCCCTCGCGTTCGTTCATTCATATATATATATATATATATATATATATATATATATATATATACATACACACGCACACACACACACATATATATAAAAAAGTCAGACAACGATGCCTGGGACACCTGGTATCGACATATTCCCCGGTCCAAGGAGGGGAAAGGGGGAGCGCATTCGCGCGCGCAATATCGACTAAGAATTAATCTACAAAAGAAAGGTAACAAATCCCAAAATACGGGAACCGATGTACGAGAAAACCGAATCGATCACGCGAGTTGGTATCGACAGTGAAGATAGATTTTATTCTTTTTCCTCATATTCCCTTTCTTCTTTCTCGAAGAGAAAAAGAACGCTCGTGACGCTTTTAGGTCCTTGTTCGCTCTCTTTTATATCGCTCGATCGCTTTTTACGGCTATCATAATTACGTGTCTTACGCGTGTCTAACTATTTGTTGGTACAAACAACACACTCTCGGCACGACAAAGCTCAATGCGACGCACGCGCGGTGTCTGCGTGTATACATGCGTGCACAATCGCATTACAAGTCTGTATCGTCTTTGTCTCGTATCTCCGTCGTTTCTCGGATCGCGAGTTAACGGAGTACGCAGTCTCACACTGATACATTGGTCAGGATGCGAGAGAAACTGTGGTCGTGTCTGTTCCGATTCGCAGCGCGTTTCGCCGTCTAAACCAGATTGTACTCCTTCAGATTGGACTGCAGGATGGTATCCTTGACCGCCGCGAACACAAATCTGATATTCTCCGTATCTGTGAAATAGGATAATGCACATGTTTAAAAATCTGAATATATTCGTAATTCATATTTCATTCATAAATGTTTAAGAATTAAACGTTTTTATTCTAAGTTGCATAAAGC
Source organism: Polyergus mexicanus (assembly GCF_030449975.1). NCBI lineage: Eukaryota > Metazoa > Arthropoda > Insecta > Hymenoptera > Formicidae > Polyergus > Polyergus mexicanus. The sequence goes on from NW_027223336.1 coordinate 718,014, forward strand.
GTTATTTGTTGCACATGTTATGAATGATTCTCTCTTTTTCCAAATGAGACGCAATTTGTCATTGTACCTTGACTTGTTACGATATTTAAGCCTTTCGAGATATGATGATCGTATCGACTTTTGATACGTATATGCACTATTAAATATTCTTGGAGAATTGACGATTAAAACTTCAGATATAATATAGTGCGGGTGCATATCATTTTTTTACAAGTATCTATGCCACACAAAATTAGTTTTTCAATATTATATCAATTATATATTAATGACTTCAACATTTCTCAAAAGGATTAACATAAAAGTAGCGCAAAACAGAAGTCAACACTTACCCTAAATAAGAAGCTTCAAATCCTGGACAGTCATCACACACATGCAGCATGCAATTCCTTTTGAAATACTTTTTATAGCGATATGAGAAAGAAACCATAGACATACACAATGGTCTATACAAATAGCCTATAGTTTCTTTTTCAACGTTTATTTTAAAGAAGCTTAGCGAATTAAATCAAAGATTAATAATGCAAAAAAATTCGAAGAGATAATTGCGATATTGTAAGTACATATTTTGTTAAAACGTTAAAACAATTCGCATCGTTTAAGCGTGAATTATTTTTGTTTATATCATTAAATATTTGAAAGAGTATATATATTTAAAAAAACTATGTACTATTTCTCCTTATAAATCGCAGGAAAATTATTCAAAGTATCTGAATTGCGGTTGTTGCAAAAATATTGTATTATTTTTCTACAAGAATCAACATTTATAAATGATAACATCTTTAGCCACAAATGATGAAATACTCTATTTTCGCCGGATTATAATAATATAACAAACGCAATAAAAATATCATCGAAAAAAGTCTTTGTTTGTGATAAAGATATATTAAACAACGCAATGTTGCGAGAAATGGAGTAATTCTATAATAATTATTAGAGCGAACATTAATTGCTATGTCCATTTTATTTAGGTTACAAGCTCCTGTTAATATATCCTTGCTTAACGTGGATTGTAATGTGTTGTCAACGGTAAAGCTGGCAGTCATTTTTAAAGGTAAACGAGTCATTAAAAAATTCGCATGGCATTTTAATGTTTAGACGAATCGCTGAGAGCGACACAGAGCTAAGCCACACAAATTATGTTTTTTGGAAGAGAGCAGCATACAGTAACATTTAAAACTCGCATTGACTCGTTCTTTGCATTAGTATCTGCCGCAATCGCTATACTATTTGATTACTTTTAGTACTCGCTGCTTGAGTTATTGTACTAAACCAATTTCGTCACAGATCCATGTGGCACAGATCTACATCACTATCGACGTTCAAATATCAAATGGCATCGTCAGAAGTCTACGCACACATTTGATAATATCTATACAGTTCGTGTGATCGCATTAAGCAAGATTAAACTCCTTAAGCGCGGTTTGCATGATCGTATCCTTAACAGCGCAGAACACAAGCTTGATATTTTCCGTATCTGATGATTAATTATCCACAACCGCAGCATGCAAAATATAAATTGTAAGATCATTGAGACTGGTTAGCACCGCATTATGCCTTCGAAAAATCAACCTGATACTACAAGTTTTTTTTTTTTTTATCGATATTTGTCAAGTTCTGTTAATATTTCGGAATATAAACAAAAATCCAGTAAACATATACCGATAAAAATACATATTTGTAAAAAGATGTATATATATATACTCTGTACATATATAATTAATATACTTTTAAATTAAATAAATTTGAAATATTATGTTGAGGACAATTCGCTTTATAATTTATCTCATTTTCCTATATTATTTTTTTTCTTTTTTTAGCGAATAATTATCTATCCTTATATATATAATTAGAATTGTATTTGTCTAATTAGATTAGTTCACCCAGTTGATTCTTTCGTCCTCGCGCAATCTCCTATACATTAATAAGTATATACAAAACACGTATTCACCGAAAAAAGATGTCTTTCATAGATACGTACGTAGGTTGATTTTTCCATGGTGCGCGTTTATAACATTTGATTACACACCTGATCATACGGGAGGCAGGCAACATACAAGCTCTGTACAAGACACAACACATCGAAGAACTGTTATAAAGCGAGAGAAGTATGCGGTATCTTTTTACACGGGAGCTGCCAAGTGGCTAGCCTACCTGTGGCACACGTAAAGTGGGAATAAATAATCTTCTCACTGTCCGGGTTCAACTCAACAAACATCCTCAGAATGAATTCTCTAGCTGCTATAGCGTCTCTCTGCGGACCTGCGAAATATACAAGCGAGAGAGGGGCATGGCGTTACTTCCGTTTATTTACAAAGCAGATATCAGCTTTTTTTAGCGATCGCTTAACCGCGGAACGATTAATTGTTATGCATCGTTGAAAAGTCGCCAGGTGTAAATACTACGAGATGCGAGCTGGAATTTAGCCAAAGAAACTTTGTGTGTTATGATATTTCTAAGTATTTATTTTACATGAATGAAAACCCGCATCGAAGGAAACATTGCCGCGCGTGAATCAACGATGCTCGGTTTCGTTCGTGTGCAAAGGATAACGCGCGAAAATGTAGATGAATATCGATCTATTTTAATGGAATAATGTTGTACTTTGCTCAAAATCCAATATACGCTCTCCAAGGACAGCTTATTGAATTAGTCATAGTGAACATCAAAGAAGCCTTTCGAAAGTCCCATTAATAAGCTAGAGGGCTTATATAAGGGTACCGAGCATAATTTCATAAATCTGAAACAGCTGCTTGTGCATATAACTTTGGGATAAAATCCGAAAATTTATCTTCAATCCATGATCGCGGATACATTCGTTAAAAATTTCGATGTAACAATGTATTTTTGCTAAATATTCAGTAATTAATAATAATATAGAGTATTTTTTGTAAAATTATATAAATTACAGAGTTTAAGATTCGCGCGACGAGCGTCTTTCGATTATTACAAGATATTAACTAGCTTCTCAATCTACGTACGAGTTAATTCTATATCGATATATTATGTGCTACTAATTATCATAAATTACGCGCAGAGGGAAATGCGGACGTACGCTTGTTGTATACACCGAAATAAATAGCCTTTGAACAGATTACTGCTAATAAAGACTGATTACGCGGATTTTGATATGTATCGAAGCGGCAAAGTTACAATAAAGCATATAAGAGTTACACATAACGAATCACGTTCGATAAATCACTACTAAGGAATGGATCTACATCTTCTGCTCGGGACACACTCGGTAATTAAACAGACCTGTCGCACACGTAAAGTGAGAGTAGCACATTCGGTCGGGATCGGGATTACAATTGAGATACACCTTTAAGATGAACTCCCTGGCCGGTACGTCTTGCTGTTTCGGGCCTACACCACAGAACTTACTCATTTATTGATATCGAAATAAATAATCTCGCGCTTTACACAGTTGCGTCTTGAAGTAATTTTTAATTTAAATATCAATTTATTAATTTTTTAATTTTTATGAAAACAAATAACTGCATCATTACAATTTAAACATATTGTTATTTATTTAATAAATGTTTGGTGTGCTTATTGTGTTTCCATAATATTCATTTTTAAAATTAAAATAAAATCTAATTTGATTAATAACAACGAGAGCAGATATCTATAGCATTTAATATTAAACTTTATTGATGATATCTGCGCACCGATTCTAATAAAACAGAAGAGAAGGATACTTTTTAATATCATAATCTTACCATCATATTCCGGAAAGTAGTCGACGAGATGAGAGTACATGATTTTTTCCTCTAGTAGATCTTTCTTGTTGAGAAACAGGATAACAGAAGAGTGTTGAAACCAGGGATATGTTATAATCGTTTTGAAGAGTGCTTTACTTTCCTCCATTCGATTCTGAAAGAAAACAAAGACCAAATAGATCACAAGAGCGTTCAAAATCGTCGATACATGTCTGAAAGTGTTCTAATTACCTCATTTTCCGATTCAAATAGAATTTGATCATATTCACTTAGAGCTACTAAAAATATAATTGAAGTGACGTTTTCGAAACAATGGATCCACTTTCTTCTTTCCGACCTCTGTCCACCGACGTCTACCATCCTGCAAATAATATTCAATTGAATTGTATTGCTAATAGCGTGTAAAAGAAATGTATAGTCGATTTCGTATTCTTTAAAATAATCTATGGGTACATTAATAAAATTTAAATATTCCCGAATGTAGATTCGTTACCTATAAGAATTTATATAAATATACGAAAAAATTGTATCTTGAAATAAGCGTCATTTCGGAATTTAGTTCGTAATTATTTATGCCAAATCATATATATAGAAATATATTTTTTTAATAATATATAAAAAAAATCTCTCATTATATACGTGCAATTTATAGGTACCATAGCAGTCGTGCGAGGTCGCGTGAAAAATATGAAATGTTAAAAGGCAATATAAGAAAAGAAACTATTTGTTTGTGAAAACAGATTTAAGAATACCGAGATTCGATTGTAAGAGATCTTTTCGACTGCCAAAAAAATATAATCTATCGAATGTCGACATTGATAAGAAACACGTGGGATGAATTGGATTATAGGACGAATAAAGTGATCTTTAAATCTTCAGCAAAGGTATTCTAGCAGCGAATCATATAGAATGGATCACTATTGCGAACTATTATGGTATTCTTTATCTTTTATATTTCAGAATTTTTTATAACCTTCAATAAAGATGCAAACGAAGGGCAAGGAGAAGCTCACATTGTGTCTGTTTTTATTGATCATTTGCGTGATTAAGAATTTTTAATATAGTTAGAGAAAATTTCTCTTTAAGGATACATTGGACGTAAAGAAATGAAGTTATATATTATTTGAATTATATTTAATATCATAAAAAAGAATATCATATAAAACATTTTTTAAATTCTATAAAAAATAAATGTATATATATACATTTCTCTCGTGATCCAATTCATCCCGATTTACCTTTTGATAATCTATATAAATGTCTAAAAATTATTTTAATGCATTAATAAAAAGGTATGTTTATTATTCTCACACAATTATCTAATTATAAATAACATTAACAATCCGACACATGCAATAGCACAATATTGAAAAAATATAAAACATAAAAAAACATGCAAACATCGGCTCCTTAATCAAGCTCCTTAAACATTATATTCAACGTACAAATTTTATATAACTGAGCAGATTTTCTTTTCCATTTCCGTTTTTTAATTTTATAACAGCTTACTTTAAATATATCTCTTTAATTAACAGTTTTATTAATAACTAAATTAAAATTCTATTAGTCTATTAAAATTAAATTATATAAATTTTATTATATATTTGTGCATTTCAAAGTTTAATTGTTTAAAATTTCTAAATTTTCAACTTTCTGGATCTCTAGATTTAGAAACTAAAGCTATTACGAGATATTCTATACTATATATTGTATATAAATGTACATTTTATATTTTTTATTATATATGAATGCATTTTTGCGAGGCTGAAAAACTGAAGTATTTGAAGATGTATAATCAAATTGAATGGCTATTAGTACCTAAATATGATGGAGTCCAGATCAAACGGATATTCTATAATGCCGGTGGTGGGAGCTCGTGCCCGGAGGATGTCTTGCTCGGTCGGAAGGAAATCAGGCTTTTCGATACGGTCTAGGTCACTAAGATAACTGTAAAACGAAATAAAAAGCTGCTGTCTGGAAGTGCATGCCATGCGTAGTGTACATAAAAAAAAATATAGATATATATAAACAATTGTAAAACGGAATGGGGGAGGGGCAAAATAACGTATATAAAACAGTTCTCACACATGCTCGTCCATTGGCTCATTGTCAGTCTGAAAGAGTTTTTCAACGCCCATATTGAGTCCTGAGGCTTACTTTGGTACATTTCACGACATATTTTTGTTTCCGTAATATATGCAATCTTTATTCGAAATCAGATTTTTTTAAATATAACAGTAAACCCAAATACGTTCATATTTAGAAGTCTCAAACAAATTAAAGCTAAATGCTATATGTATAATGATTATATTCGCAAGTTTTGATTACTATTGATATTAGAGATATTACAATAAAAAGAGATTATAGTTTGTTAAGCAATATCTTGGACGACCATAATAAAACAGGAAAAATTGGAAGATTTTCAATTTCCATCTATACGTGCCACGATCAATCAATTGATAAAAATAAATAATGAATGCGATAGTGCAATAGTTTATAACAATTTTGAGAATCTTATAAATCGCTTTGTTTAACGGAAGAAAGCCACAGGACTTAAACGGCGAGATGTGGGAATAGGCGATAACACTTAATCGGACAACGAATCCCAGGTGCAGCGCGAATAAATCACAGAAGACAAAGAATGCAGAAACGGCCCGATGCAGGTGATTTTGCAGGCGCAGGCAGACAGCTCGCTTCTCCTTTCATCATCGTCGTCGACCGACCGCGAGAGGCACACGTACCTAAATCGGATCTCTTCCAAGTCAAAGGGATATTCAATTATACCGGTGGTGGGCACTCTCACACGAAGAATGTCCTGTTCTGTGGGGAGGTAGTTTGGTGCCGCGACTCGATCTATCTCCATTAGGTAACTGAAACATCGTGATCTCAATACCCGGCATACGGGAAGGAGATGGAGGATAGACGGGAGGAAGGAAGGCGGGAGCTATCGTGGGAGGATTAAATCGTATCTGGTACGCGCGTTAATATAAGAGGAATTGCTCGAAAACGTAAACTCAAGAAGAACACGATCGGGTGAGCGCGTGTTTACACGAAATTCAGAAAGGGCTCGATAAAAAGTGAGGGCTCTGAAAATTAAGATTTTATGACAAGACTCTGAATCAATTTTCTTCTTACTTAAGAGGAGAATTGGTCCTTTTATAAATGAGCACAAAAATAAGACTTTCGCATTTCTTGTATTATATTCGCGATATTTAGGATGTTTACTTCATGTATCTTTCATTATAACATACTCTCAAGTTCGCTTCTTCAATTTCACTAAGTTTAGAATTATTAATTGAATTGTTAGCGACTATCGAATATCAATTAAGCAATTTAAAATGTAGATTATATTATTCGCGAATAATATTGTCCTTATTAAATTTAAAAAAAATCTAAATCAAATTTTTAAAAAAATTGCAAATGCAATATTTTATTAATGCTGTATAATCTATCAATTGTCATATCTATAACATTAATTGTGTCGTATATATTAGATTTTTTTTTTTCCTGAATATTATCAGCCGCCTTAACGAATTACAGGATGATATCAAGTTTTCCACTCTTTCTTCCGATGAACTTTTGAACTAGTTTCGAAAATTGATATTTTTATAACGCGATTCTGATCAAATACTATCAATCTTCTTTCACAACATTATACTGTAAATATCTGCTGATTAAACTGAAATTTAAATTAAATGAAGAATTGATCTTAGTCGTCCCCACTTGTGTAATTTAAATCTTTTGTGGAATCTTTGTTTATAACGAAAGAAATTAGATCAGTGCTTCGACGCTCTTGCGAAGGAAAAATCGAAAGAAAAGAGGAAAAATGTGGTAAAAACCTGAATCATCCTCTATCAGCGGTTATATGGATTTTACGTGAAGGACTCCAGGCCAATGTTAGAGGCGGGGAAAGAAACGAGAGAAATAATCACACTTCTCGGTTGGCGATAAGACACGTAGTAGACGAGGGAATGCGTTTCGCCCCCACGAAAAGGAGAGCGCAAGTGGAACCGAAATACTCACTACTTGGCTGAGTCCGTAAGTTGGTATTCCCGTCTGCGATCGTAACACTCCTGTATACCGGCGTCCGCCCACAGGTCCTTGATTGCCTCTACGTACGGGCTCTCGAACGTCGTCACCGTCTCGAAGTCCACGCTTCGCACGAGTTCCGCTTTTTCCTGAGGGCAAAAAATGGGAAAAAGCGCCGAGTGAGTGCCTGTGGTATACAGTTTCCAACCCGACATACCGGAATACGATATTAAACATACGACAAAGTTATCGTCAACTTTCTGATAACCGATATAGCATGGTTAATTAACTCTTAAAATGTGTAGCTTGACCTGTATGTTTTTTGAAATATATCGCGTGCTATCAAATATTTAAAATTTATGATTGCATTATCCACAGGTCAAGCTACACATTTTAATTTTTAGAATTAATTTTTAATAAAGTTAAAAAATATATATAATGCTCTTGATAATAAGAGGGCTTCAAAGCCCTAAGGGCTTTAAAGCCTTATAAGACTTTTATATATAAATTTTCTTATTTTATAATATTAAAGATACATCAAAAGTGTTAATCCGACGTACATAGTGACGTCACTACGAAGCAAAATTATAAACATTTACGCACTATGTTCGAGGAATCGCCGTACTGAATCTTCAGGAGGTCCATCGCCCGGATCATGGACTGCATCGCCATGAAAATATTTTGGTACACAAGTTTGATGAACCCTCTCTTGTCCTCGTCCGAATAGCCGGAGCCGTGGATGATCCTCATCTGCTTAATGAACGTGGACTTGCCCGACTCGCCGGTTCCTGCAACAAAGTTTCGGTCTTCATTAGCTCGCTATCATAATAAATGGATGACAGTCTCTCTTAATCTAAGACTGTGCGGAGTATATATGTTTTCCGATTCCACACACACAACATATGCCGAAAACTACGGCTTTTTTTTATATAAAATAATAAAGCACAGAAATTATAAATAAATAAATATAAATAAAAAACAGAAACGTATTTATGATATATGCGATTATGACGGATTGCGCTCTCTCTCTCTCTCTCTCTCTCTCACATATTACATACATATCTCCATAATAATCAGCATGAAACGATTTTATAAATTAACGAGAAGCCATTGGGCATTCACACGTGTAAAATTCAAGTTCGTCGTATTAAATTCACTGTGTGTAGTCCGATTCGTATTGATGGAATATGGAGAAAAAATTCTCATGGTTCTCACATTGGCTTCCGCTAACTCAATACATTTGCGTACCATCTCGCGACTGGCGCGATACGGAGATCGCGCGAAGATTGTCCGCTCCTGGGGAATGGTGGGGCTGCTACACCGGCTAGATGGTTGATGGGGGATGGTCGGCGACGGCGAAGGGGTAAGGGGACTGTAGGTGGCGCTCGTCACCGCCGTCGCAATTCCTCCCGAAATCATGAATGAAACGCGCCCCCGTGTGGTCAGCGCGATGCGTAGCGCCTTGTTAAATCTTACGAATATCAACGACGGGCGTAATAATGTTCTGCATTATAGAAATGTTATTCAATATTTTCACATTTCTATTCGTGAAAAAAATTATTATGTAAGAGACGTAAAAATAATATTAATATATTGGATATTTTTATTAGTTAATAAAATAATCGAACATGTAATTGTTTTAATCATTATATTATGTATAATAACAAAGTATTCATTTTTAAATATTGATAAATAAATTTAGAATTCCTCAAGACTTGAAACTGTAGTTCAGAAAAAATCATATGCGTATTTAATCCTTTCTGGATCATAAAATACACATATGAGCTTTGGAAACAAAATAATACTGCGAGAAAAGGAAAATAGACGGTTAACTAAAATTTAGATTTTTATCCGCGTGAAAAAAAGAGTTATATTTAAAAATCGAGAATGAGTTTCTTTAAAGTTGAAAGGTTTGTCAAAAAAGAACGAGCTCATCAATAATTCGAAAAATTTGCTTTAAATATAACGAAATCATGCTTGAAGCGGACCTGACAAATTATAAATTCAGTTCATCCTGTAAATTAATTCTTCAATCTCCATTCTTCGTCCATCCTTTTAACTTGAATTTTGGATTTAATTATCAACGCACACTTTTACTGTAGTATATTTACAAGTTTCAATCGATAGCTTTCCTCGAAATTTTTTCTAACGTCGTCAAAAAGTAGATCTTTCATTAATATTAAACGAAGATATTACGGATTTCCAGGTATTAGTATTTCAAGAAATTTCAATTCCATTTAGATGAGGGAAGGAGGGAGTGTTTGTTACTTTCTAGCTGTGTAATAACGCGTGTAAAGTCCGCGTAATCTGTATCGATCCTCACGCAAGAGAAACACTGGGTGCAGAGAGGAAAGAGCTTTTATGCGCGTCGCCAAGAAAAGACGCTTCGTGCGCCCACAAGCACGCCTTTCTCCGCCTTAATGAGGATGCAAAAAGGCCACCGGGCATACGGGGGGGGGGGGGGGTACGCCTTTATCGATAAAAAAGACGGGCGTGTGTCATCAATCGAAAAAAAATGCACGGGACACCCTTCGATTGAAAGCGGCTCTGCGCCACGATAGAAGAAGGAAGAAGAAGAAGAAAAAAAAAATCTGCGTAAAAATAATAGGAATTCGTAAATTGGTCAGTTGAAATTCACGGAATTCCCCTTTTGTTTATTATTTCTCCGGACATTAGATGTGAATCCGAAATAATCTTACAGTATTTAAGATATATTATTTCAGAAAGTAAATTTTTTATAAGGTGTTATATTTGAATATTAAATGGAAAATTATATAATGGCGTGAAATAATTAGAGTATTGTTTTTTTTTTACTGAATAAAAAATACACGAGACTAAACCCCCTAATCTATTTTTCATAAATCATTTTCCGGTCTATATTCAGTTCTACCATATATTAGATGTACTAGATTATATTTAAATCTCGATTCTTTGTCTAAATATCTATGAGAGAATGTCAATTTTGTCATCAACGTTTTAAAGAGGAATCTATTTGGACATCTGAATTCGTGAATTTCGTTGAAAACGGCTCGCTTAAATCCCCGTCAGTTATTATACGCTGACGAGACTCGCACGTGCAACAACAGCGCGATTATACGATACGGGAACAGTACGTTTGTCGTGCTTGTTTGCTTAGGTGCTTAAGATTCTCTTTGAAGTCTGTATCTTCGCCAAGTTACGGCTCTATCGCCGATTAATGTCAACGATGATTACATCGCGCGTTTTTCTTTCTCGCGAGCCTTGCATCCGGTGTATCCCATATTATTCGCAATACGGTTAATTATGATGCATAATTAATTAAATTCCTGCATAATTAACTGAATTCCTAGATATTTTCCAGAAAACTGATCAGAAAATACGTTAAGTTGTTTTTTACGTATTATACTCAATATTGTCTATTTTTTTAATAGTAATTGAAATCAAATACATTTTTGCGAAAATGTCTTTCTGTGTTTATACATTTATATGTTTTAGTTATATATTTTCTATTCTATTTTTATATCGTGTAATAAAAATATTATATCTAGATATATCGGGAAAATGATTAATTTTTTAAACAATTTTCTTCAAAACAATCTCTCAATTCTCGAAAGGTACAATATCAAAATAAATATTAGCTTCTAATAATTAATCTTATTGTCACAACGTTTTCTTTAGTATAGAATATTGATGCTTCGATATTTTTATTAAAAAAGAAACTAATTCGACTTTTTGAAATTCATCGATTTCGAGAGATCGCTCTATATAAATATACTCTATTTTAATTTCAAACTATGTGCATTTGGCAGCGATTTCGTGAAATCGCGCAATTTAAATCGACTCTTGGACGCAAAAAGGAAAAGCTAGGAAGAGCGGATTAATGAATGAATGAGAATCAACGGTAGACACGCACAATCCAGATTCTCTTCCGGTATTCCTTCAATGATGTAACTAGAGCTAGAAATCTCGTTCAAGTGATTAAGTGAGAAAGTGAGAAAGAGAGAGAAGAGAAGGTGGAGGAAATCAATCCCCTACGGAATTACCTCCCCGCCGCGAAAGAGTACACTGATTCCGTTTATGAAAATTCCGATTAGATTATTATAATTTCGCTTTTTTGACTTTCGTATTTTCAAGAATCGCGATTCGATTAAGATACAAACCAATACTAATTTTCTAATCGATGTTTTGAGATTATAAAGTTTCCTTTTCATATAAATCCGATCCTATATATATATATATAGATAAATTCCCTTCGCATATCAATGATAAAATTTTTTTGATAAAATTTACGTGCACTTCATTATTTTATACATAAACATGATATCAATAATTCATACCCAGTGTCATGGATTTGTGCTGTTTTGCATTTTACGGTTTCAATCAACGATAAATCTTTTAAGATTCATACAAAATCATACTATACCAAAAACCAATATCCTTGCAATCTTTGATATTATAAAATTTAAATTTGTAATTTTCCAAGGTTTTTTCAACGATATCTTTAGAGAATGATATAAAAAGGAATGAATAATGTTCACCTATTTTTTTAAATAGACGATATGAATTGTAAATTACGCCATATATTCCAAAAATGTACAAGTGCGAAGATCAGACGGATATGGCATTTAAATCCCGTGATTAATTTAAGAAATATCTCTTTTCATCTTTCTTATCTTCATTACCTTGTTTTTCTTCTTAAAACAGGTTGCTAGGAATGATCGCGGTATACAAAAGTATCCATTCTCCTTGCTCGAGTAGTACCGTATTCGAGAGATGAAATCTTGTATAATTATCATCAAGGACATAACGGATCGGAAATACGCGTAGAAGAGAGAAAATGACTTGATCAGAATTAATCCTACAACGATATAACTTCTCTTCTTTTAGTTTCTTTCAAAATAATTATATTAAAATGCGAAAGCTATGCAAAACCTAAAAAAACAAAAAAAAACTTTTATAGCCGTATGGAATATATTATATTGCAGTAGCAGAAGTTAAATCTGAAAAGTATTTATGTAAATCTATAGAAAACAGTTTCGGATTTCTCTCTCAGATATATTTTTAGTAGACATTCGAATATTCAAATATCTGTGATTCTTGATTTTAAGATTTAATTATTCAGATACAAATTTTGATAAAAATAAAATACAATAAAAAATTAGGTAATATATATTGCGTAATTTATATACACGTGTACGATTATGTCACGTTACTGCATGTTGCGCCATATCGTCGGATTTATTACAACATTGCAAACAGACATCTTTTTATATACATGATTTTATAATTTTTGAATAAGTGTTATAAAAAATTATGTTTTTCATTATATTCTGTAATACTTCAAGTGTTTGCATAATCTTAATCTCTCGCTCGTAAACTTCAAATTTATTCAAATAATGTAAGTAATGCGATTATATTTGATTACGTTAACCCTATTTAGTTAAGTTGTTCTTTCGGCGGATTCCACGACGCCCTCCTCGCGTAAGGACGAGGCATTGCTCCGCCCTGTAAAGAGGCACGACGACGATCGACACCCTTCTTCTTCGACGTACACGGACGAAGGGAAAAGCCCGAATCGACGGACGTGTACGCGCCAAGCGCGGAAGCTTTCCGGGGCGGTGGAAGCTCCACCGTCGCCGGGGGTGGGTCGATAGATGCCAACGTGGAGAGATAGGGCGAGAGGAAGAGAGAAGGGAAGATAGATAGAGAGAACTGGTTAGAGCGAGAGAAAGAGAGGAATAGAGTAGAGCTCTTTAGCCTCCCAGGCCGCAGTACCATCGCGCCCCGATATTAGCGCGCCACCCTTTGCTGGCACCCTTAAGTTGTCTTCACACCGAATCATACGTTACGTTCGTATCGGAGATAGAAAATAGGGACTGGTTCTAAATACAAGTTTGCTTAACAAAATTTTATGAAAGTCATATAAAAAAAGTAGAACATTCTTCTTATTTCAAAATATACATCAGCCTTGCTAAAAAATAAAATACTTGCAATGTATATAGTTTTATATAATATACATATTTTTCAAATAATTTTATCAATAACTTTCCCCTCTTTCTTCCTATTCACAATATTGTATTATGTAACATTATTCATATATTTATTTATTTTTATATTCTATTATTCTATTTTTTTATTATGTACTTACGGAAGATGAATATGAAAATGATTAATTACAAACATCAGTACATTAAATTTATCATGTATTTTGTTTTAAATTATCACACGTAACAGCTGCTTAAAATATCTTTTAATAATTTAAAGTGTAGAAGTTTAATTATTGAAAATAAAAATATTGATTTATTTTCATAATTATTTGGAGGAAAAAAAAAGGGGTTCTTAATTTAATTATATAGAAGCAATCGTTATATTGCAATAATGAATTAAAGATTTATAAATTTTTTCTTCTGAGAAAATCCAAAATGAACTATAAGTAGTTTTCAAAAAATTGCACTCGTGGTTTGCACAAATTTCCTTAATCTATGCGAAATACCCTCTTTCATATTTTCCTCTTATACCACAAAGTTTCCCCGATTAAGAGAATTGATATATTATAATTTATAATCCTAGAGCACACTGTACATCAATGCAAAAGTTTTCTTTTATATAGTAGCGATCCATTTTTATGCGTAGTCTAAGAACAGAATTGCTATTTGCTATTTTATTTTTGATATAATTAACTTGTAGAAAAAATTATTGCTTTCAATATCGTATAAGATATATATTCGATATTGTATAAAATAAAAAATTGTCGAATTTATATTTTTATAAAAATAGAACGATAGATAATAAAAGGTATCCGCAATGATTTTTCATATAATAATATACGTATATTTTATGCTATGTTAACAATTTTCGTTAGTACGTTGTTCTTTCAAGCAATTAAAAGATTCCATTTTTAAACGATTTTTTATAAACGCTAGCGATTGAAAACCCAAAAGTAAAATAGGTTTATGGGGAATAAAGGCGCAGACGCTGCGACAATTATTTGATACTTTACAATATCAAGCCGTCAATATGTGCACTGTAATAACTAATACGATGATATGGGCATCTGAGGAAATAATTCTGATTCATTTGACGCATATGCAAATGTCTTTGATATACTATAAATTTTGATAGCTTTAAGAATTTAATAAAATAGGATTAAAAAAGAAAAAAATTGGAAAAATACCGAATTAAAGTTATTATTTCAATCCGCGATATATCCGGATATATATCTTTAATTATATTGAATATTATCAGAAAAAAAGTGAATTGTGTAAAGTATATTATAAGTGAAAGTTTCTTCTCTAATAACATCTTTTCCACAAATATCTTCAAATATCATTGTTTTTTGCCAAGACATAACTGAATCTAAATTTTTACAAGAAATATTTTCTCTCGGAAAATTTATGTAGAAAATTCACATTATTGAATCCACATTAGCGAATGACTAAAAAGATATATACGTAATAACATGTAAGATGAAGATCTGCATAATAAAATAAAAGTGGCGATCAAATAGTAATGCGTTCGTAAAAGTATCTTAGTCCTCTTACCGAAATCGTCGGATAATACTCATTGATATTTGGCGATTTCACTCAGTCAAGAGAATTTGTTAGCAACCGCATCATCGACATTTGTGGATGCGGTTCGTCTATTCGTGGTTTTCCGCAGTGTTGTGACAGCACGCGCGTACGATTACCGTAATTTAATTTCTCACTTCTTGTTGATGAGCTATGCGAATGATGTGCTGGCACATCTACATTATATTCTATGCATCGGGCATGATGAATAAGTATGGTAAATAAAAATTATAGCATGTCTTAGAATCATCGGCCATTATTTTTTAAAAATACTCGAAAGAACTCAAATATATGCAAGAATCAAGTCACCTTAGCTATATTGAAGCTACTTACTTTTTTGATATCATATTATGTTTAGTATTTACCCCAACAGTTTCAAAAAGTTAAAAAAATAAAAAAGATACTGGCTGTATTGACATAAATGTAAAATTATGCAATAAATTATTCATATGGTATTTAAAAAAATCAATTTTATCGTTCAATGAATTGCAATAAGTCGTAATACGAAAAGCAGTTAATGTAAATAAAGCTAAATATGACACGTATACAAATTTAAAATTATGGTAAAGATAGCTTGAAGAAATGAAGAATTAAGTCTCAAAGCCTGGAAATAAACCGCCCAATAAATTTAACGAAACACCAGAGATCAAGGCATCCCCTAAACGGAGCTCCGTAAAGTTTATTCCGTTTGCGAGGATCGTACGTAATAAAATATTCAAACATTCTTACTTTAGCGCGAACGTTTCGAAGCAGAACGAGGTATATTATCCAAACAATTTGACGAATATTTTCATTATACATATATACATATATACACATACATGCAAATATATAATGTATGAAAATACAGCAAAAAAGAAACAAATTAATATATAATTTTACTATAATAATTATATATACATCATGAAATATAATTATACAATAATAATCGCGCATGACAATTGCTGTGCCGATAGTTGAAGTTATTAAAATAATCAAGTATGAATAACACACATAAACAAGCGTACAATATATAGAGGATGTCTCGCAATGCTCTATTTTGAAAGATATATATCTTTAACGTACAAAATATTTTTCTTAACATTTTATTACTTATTTTTAATGTTGAAGTTTTTAATTCGCAAGAATCTTTCTCTCATTTCTCGATTATTTTCGCAAAGAAAAATTGCTTCTCCAGTAATCGAAAAATCTATATATTGAAGTTGCGATTGTGTGATATGCGACACACTTTATACACATTATTTCGTTGCAAAATTGGGCCAATGTACGTTTGAACTTCTCGACCAAGAATGGATCCCGAAACAGCTTAATTCGATCATTTTATTATTCATGCGACAGCCTGTATGCAGGTATGTCCGCATTACTCTTATTAACTGTCCATAATTATTAGTTAATCACGGAATACGGATAAGCGAGAATCGTTCGGTGGTATTTCCCGATACGTTTAATCCATCCAGTCGTTGGAAATGCAAGTTGACACATTTTCAATTTTGATTTAAACGCCACTGTAGCACTATTATAGAATTACTATGTATAGATTATTGTCTTTCGATCTACTCTCCCTTCTCCTTTGAATAATAATTAACCGATCAGTTGAGCGCGATCAGTCCTTACAAGCATAAATCCTTATAATCTAAATCTCTTAAGTTCCTAGCACTAGAGGCTACTTCTGTAAAGAGGCAATCTACAATAATTGCAGTTTAATCCTTTCTGCTGTCCGTCCTGTAACGTCTATTTAAATAGATCTAGTATCTACTGTGCGGAACTAATGTATTATAAAAGAAAATACATGTATGGTGAATCCCGATTAAACTGTAAGTTACTTTGAAGCCTCACATTAAAACTATGAATATTTAAAATTTCTAACTCTTTTCTTAAACGACAATATTTCTCTTTCTCTTTCGTTCGATAAAAGAAAAAAAGGTATGTTGAATATAAAATATGCCCTTAAAAATGAATTCCATTTTAAAATAATCCAATAAGGAAAATGTATTATTATATTGAGGGATCAAGTCCAGGTGTCCCAAAGAAATAATTGTTTATAAATCGCCGATGCCCCTCTTCTCTTTTCCCCTCCCAGGAATATATTCTATCGTCTGTTCGTCGATACACGCGTACAATGCACGTGAAAAGTTGCGCGGCTGTAAAAGTCCTGTCGACGAGGCCTTTGGCGCACACAATCGTGACATTATTTCCCGTATTGAATGCCAACGCCGTTAGGTACATTGTTCAGGCGCGACTGAATGAGCACCGATTAAAAATAAATGGCTATATAACACCACTGACGTAGGGAAGCAATTTTAGTTATTAAAGAGGGACGCTCCCGAGGAATAAAATGTTACGTCCAAAGTAAAGGTGAGATATCGATAAAGTTACCGGTTTCTCTCTCGAACCGATCTACCCTTTCCCTTCTTTGCGCGTAAGAAGGGTAAATTGCAATTAACTCTGTAGAACGTCACGTTGGGGTACAAGCGTCACAAGCCTTTAGAAGGTGCGGTGAAACTTTTGTGACGCTCTACGCTAATTATTTTTAACTAATAATTTTTAACTCTAACATCTTTATAAGGCTTACAAGCACACATATATAAATACCCTTAAACGATTTTACAAATGAAAAGATATGCTTGGAGAGTGCTTACAATTGAAATTACCGAATCTATTGGATTCCAATGTGACGTTCGAAGTTGACTCTTGAAGCATAACATTTGAGGATTATTTCACTTGAATTAACATTATCGATTATATTTTCAGATATCAAATACTCTTAGCGAAGAAAAGAGAAAATATTTAATATTTCTCCCATCTATCTGGTAACCCGATAACGCGATCTTATTTTCAATGACACATTCCTCAGTCGATTAATTTTTTATACCTGCCGGAAATATTTAAGATAGAACAAATCGTGTAAAATTTTTTTTTACGAATCAAAAGTTTGTAGGAATATGTAATAAGATAGAATAATTTTAATCTAGCTAGTTTCTGCTGCAGTTATCTTATTTTCTTCACTTTTTTTTTTTTTTTTTTTTTACTGATTATTGTATAGTATTTGTATCTATTGTTGACGTTATGTAATTTCTACATATTCGTATACTGTATGTTTATACTATAATTTTTTTTATAATATAATACATGAAATTTATTTTGGTTATACAAGATATCTGCAAAACACAATACCTGCAATATATTCCCTTTTTATTTTATTAATTTCTGTCTTTTATCTTTATCTCGCATATATGCGGATTAACATAAAATATTATTAGTCAAGAAACTTGAGCCGCTCGCGCGTGTAGAATGTTTTTAAAACTTGTACAGACATAACGTTATATCTTGTAAAATTTGTGGAATTTATTTTCATTTTCTCTTCTAAAAAAAAAAAAAAAAGTTCATAAATTAAACTTTAAGGATGTAAGTGGTGTTTTATCCGTCTAATACGGATTTTACCTTAAGAAAAATTTTAACTAAGATATCGAAAGAAATAAAGAACAATGGCTCCCTTCAAATTTAAGTTAATAAGTATAAAAATATACCTCTGATATTCATAAAAAAAAAAAAAAAAAAAAAAAAGCTATGCGTCTATCTTTCGCCAATTTACGAATATCCTATATATTTCATATTTTTCGATATAATATGCGCGCATTCGAGATATCGACGCGCCGTGAAATAATATTCTTATACGGAGTCACGCACGCGTTTCAGTGTTTACGCGATCCCGTCTATATAAAAGCGATTAAGGCGCGATTAACGACCGCGTGTTTTCAGCAATCGCGTGATCGCGCAATCAGCAACAGGGGTTTCAGCGATTCAATGAGCTCTATTTTTAAACACACCGCTCACACACAGGCCCGAGGAGCTCACAACCCTTTTTATCGGCCATCGCGAATAGGAGAGAAAAACCGCGTATATATGTACATATTTGTTGATCGTTAATGTGGCGATTGTTCGCTACGCATACGTGGAATAATTGGGCGGCTTTTATTCGGCGTGTAACATTATATGCGGCGAATATTTATAGATCCGGCGTCGCGATCTTGCAACGAGGAAAAAAACCAGCTTCCTGCGAACATGTGTGTGTCCAAAAAGATATAGTTATAAAATAATGAGCGCTTTGGCTAATATCGAAGGTAAAATATCGATACTTCGATAGTTCAAAGTATCATAAGTATTCTTACATGAGTCGTGGGGTGCAATGTGACGATGTATAAGCCGTGAATAAAAATGGATAAAAATATAACTATTATGTACACATATATACACACATTGATACCTCGTACGTAATTATTGCGATCCGTCATCAACTCTCGGATTCTTCATTTTATGATGCGAAAAGATGATGCGATAAAGTTAGTTGTATATATGTTGCATTAAATAGAGAAATAAAAATCTTAATACCAAACCATCGAGTCATCTATATTTTTGGAGCTATGAGCGAATTGAAAATGAAAGATTTCGTAAAGTGAACTTTAGGAAATAACGAAATGTGTCTTATTCTTTATTTAAATTACATTTTTCTATTACATAAGCTTTTTAGCAGAATTTTTATGCAGATGTATCATTTTAGATATTTAATATCGAAAATCGAAGAATTGTGACAAAATGTGATTTCCATATTCTATATTCTCGTTAAGATGAAAATCAACTACAAATTCGTCAGAGAATATTGATTCAATTGAAACGAGATGCGCCTTGTGTGATATGAATATGATGTGTAACACGATCTCATCATGATTTTCTGATTTCAATGTGAATATCGTAATCTGCAGAATTATAAATTCGACGAAACCGATATCGACGTCTTTCAACTATCGCGGCAGTGAGTTAGCACCACTAGTTCGCCATTTAACGCGAAATA
Organism: Polyergus mexicanus; assembly: GCF_030449975.1. Classification (NCBI taxonomy): domain Eukaryota; kingdom Metazoa; phylum Arthropoda; class Insecta; order Hymenoptera; family Formicidae; genus Polyergus; species Polyergus mexicanus. The sequence continues at coordinate 738,158 of NW_027223336.1, forward strand.
GACGGAATATTCGAAACTGGGATTAACGTAATATTCCGCTCGATCGAACCATGTGCTCTTCAGTAGTATATGGATGCACATATGTATACGTGTATCCACATAGACGCGAACACACACACGCAACCCACAGGAGCAACACTATATACGGAATCCATACTTACAGAGAATATGCAGATGCTCCCGATATATCGAACACGCGTAAATTTGCTTATAACTTGCCAATGAGAATAATTAAAGATTATCGGGAGACATCACATACACACACACATAGGACAACATCTCCCATTATACAGACAATTAAATTGATTATACCCGGAGTTTAACGGTAATACGCGATCTATCAGATTTCTCTCTTGAAAGAAAAAGAGAAAGAGAGATAGCGAATTAAGTAAACAAAATAAAAATAAGGCAGAAGTACACGCAAAAGAAAGCAGCCTTATTATCGTCTGCTATTATTTTTCATATTTGTATCACACGTTATATATTATATATATATATATATATATATATATATATATATATCTTTGCATAACTCTTAATGAAATTTCGCACGATACTTAAATATGTCGATAAATCGATTAAACTATTCTCATTTCCCCGATTATCGCAACGAAAAATTCCAGAAATGTTTCCCGATTTCCCCGATATATCTTCTCGGTATTCTCTAATCATTTTTAATTACAGTCACAGAGTTTTCCCGGTTCTCGTAGTTTTCCAGACTCGTAGCAATCCTGTATAAACGTACGGTGAAAATAGCATCGCGCGGAAAATATCTCGGCAAGGACCTTCGCGGGCTAACGCACACGGATTAAAAAATAACAAATCGATTTTATGTGATAAACTTATTTATAAGGACCTAATTTTAGTTGTTGCTCGCGACGGAAAGCGCATCGCATATTGCCTAAAAAACGAAGAAATAAAATTACCGTTCCATGTTATTTATATTACTATTGTATGTATATGATATATATTTAAAAAATTATATATATATATATATATATTTTATACATTATTATTAATATCTTAATTTTATATTATCGTTTATTATTAAAAATCTTTTTTATTTTTATTTATTATTTATATATTATTTATTTATAATAGATTTTACGGTGCTTGAATAATGTTTGAAGATTTAACATAAAAAAAGAATGTAATTACAATATTTTCGAGAAAATAACAGTTTTATTGCATAAAAAAATTGAAGCTACTATTTCATTGTAATAATATAACCAAATTGTATAATTATATTTACACAGTCCAGTAGCAAAATTAAAGTACTATTTACAGCAAGATTTATAGGATGCAAAATGGAAAAAAAAAACGAAGAGTATTTTTTCTTTAAGATTTTTATTCAACATTTTATATTTTTAATTTTCCTTTAATATCGAATCTTTAATTATAATGTGCTTAATATATTTATATTATAATATAATACGTTTGCGTGCGATATAAGTGTAATTTTTTAGAAACAAAGTTATGTGTGATTTTTTTCTTAGAGAAGATTTAAATGGATTAGACTTAATTATGGAGTTATTTACCTCATTGAAGACCTTCGCGGCTTAACGCACATGAATTAAAAATAATAAATCGATTTCATGATCGGCTTATTTATAAGAGTCTAATTTTATTTCTGTACAACATTATGCGACAGAATTTGTCTAAAGTAAAAACTGCTGTCTCTGGATTCTCTCTTTCGCGCAATAATCATATTTAAATAACTATATAAAAGTATATTTATGTATTTTTATATATCTATCATACTCTCAAATTCATTTTCATCTTTTTACGCTATGTGAAATTTGAAATTTTCAACGTTTAACAAAATTTCTTATCCGGAAAAAAAAAATGTACAAGATATATCGCGCAAACGTGTCTTTTTTTTTCATTTACTTGGACCAATTCGACGTGTGGAATACCACACGTACATTTTCGGGCATTTCAACTTCAAAGAAAAGAAATCCCCGAACGGACAAGTGTAGCGTAGCTTGTTTACACGGTACATTCCGTTAAATAACGGCCATTCAGCCCGTAACGGCTATTCTACCATATTGTTTGACAAAGGTCAGCACGGATACAGATATAGGTAGCAGATCCGGTTGTACACGGTCGGCTCATACGCGGCTACGGAAGCGACCGCAATCTTTAATGTCACTACTTCCGGGACCGCTATTTACGAGCGCGCTAATAATACTCGAACGATCGGCGGCGGCAGCGGCAGCCGATTTGCTACTAGAATGGAATTACTTCCAGGCGAATTTACTTGTGTGGTTTTTCCACACCATCTGGAGAAGCATCCGCTCATGTGATTTCGAGCAACTCTTACTATCTTATCGTGTTCGAGTTTTTTTATAAAAAATTTTGAAGAAAGAAACTTTGAGCTCTGCGAATGTAGCGAGTCCTACGTGCTTGTTATATCAATACTTCAAAAAAGAATGCAACGGGGGAAAAAAATCTTTGCACGGGAGATACGAAAAGACGCGATAATCTAAAGTTAGAAACTTAATCGAAGCAGAATTTATAAGAGGAAAATGCGATCAAAAGAATTATGCCACACTTATCACGTTGTTCACGTTCTCATGGCCGGAAGAACAGAGTCCGAAAGAGCCTAAGTATTCTCTTTCTCTCTCTCTCTCTTTCTCTTTTCTTATATATATATATATATATATATATATATATATATATATATATATAATCCATTTAGTCTAATCCATTTAAATATTTAACAAAATATATATATATATATATATATATATATATATATATTTTATTAGATACTTCTGTCTGCAATTCCTCCGTTATTTCTCAATAACGGAAAGACAAACGTGCTAGGTGCGCAGAAATTATTTCAGAAATGAGAGGATGCGTGGTGCAATAGACTTAAGTCACATTTATGGCACAACTGAATCAACTTTAGATAAAGACTGTTGGTTGATTAAATAAAGACTGTAAAATACTCTCCACCTGTATTCATATCCACAATTTAAAAAGTTCCTCTAATCATAGGTCATAATTTTCTTAAACCGGTTTGATGATCGTTCATATAAATGCATCGGTGATTTATAATCGTCTTACAAAACGTTGAGAACGAGTTCTTTATTTAATTCCGAGATGAATAGATTTTTTTAGAAAATATTCTAAAAAGTTATCATTTATAATCTTTTTAAAATTTCAATTATTGAATATATTAACTATGGTAATAATACTGAAAATATTATTTTATTTCAAAGTCACGTTTACTTAAAATTAAATAAAAGTTGCAATTTCGATTATTTATTTGTACTCTTAATTCACGAAAAAATTGTACTTTAAATCATTTCATACTCCAAGATCTTTTTATGCTTTGTCATTTTAAGATAAAATTTTTTGTCTTAACATTGAATAAAAAATAAATATTTCATATGTTATTTGCAAAGCAAACAGTTCAATTTCTCAAGGTATATATGATATTTTTCTTATTCTAAATACAGAATTTTTTCAAAGAATACATATGAAAACCTTATTCATTAGCCATAAGCAAAAGAAAATGATTAAATACTATAAATAATTTCAAGATAAAGAGAAGCAAATATTATATAATTCTTGCAAAATAAAAAAAAAATGATGAGATTAATTAACGTGCTATTATTAGAACCATCTCGAGAGAGATATAACACACAAGTTATTTTATAAATTCTTATAGAATCACGAAGCGAGAGAATGCACAATCATGCGACGATAAAAAATTAGTCGCAGGATCACGTAATCTGCGATCGAAATATATATTTCGCGTGTCAGTTGCCACGCATTTAGCGGATGCTAAATTTTACAAGGGATTACGATCATCGCGAATTTGTTTTTCAAACGCGACTATCCCCGACAAAATTAAACACCGCGTAGGAAATCGTGCGAATTGTTCTTTCAAATTCGCCAATTATTGTTTCGCAAGCTGCGTATGTTCTGCGTATGTTACGTATATATGCATACATGTATGTATGTATGTATGTATGTGTATGCGATGTATGGTGTGGTCGCGAGTCGAACAGAGACGCCGCGAGCAATCGTCGAAATTGAATCGCTGCTGGCTCGCAATTTACAATTTCGCCGACTCGACAGGCTCGTTTCTGCAGTTCGACAGCTTGGAACTTGGTCGGACGCGAGAAAGGTCGCTGAATCGACGACCGTCGCACTCTAATTGAAGCCTTTATTTCTGAAATTGAATTTGACGAGTGCAAATACGCCAATTTTCGAAACGCATTAAATCATAATAATTTGTAATGGTACATGATTTATCTCACAAAAGTTTAGACAATCAAAAATATTGGAATATATTAAAATATAGACACTATATTAATTTATAAGTATCATTAATTGATAATAGAGAAAATCGATTTAGAATAATTTATAATATACAGAATGCCTCTCTCTTCGAGTACAATCAAACGTTCTGTCAATTGTAAATAGCAGTTTCAATTGTAAATAGTGATGAATAAACGTGAAAAATTGATGATTGCTCTAATGGCGAGACAATTATAAAGTTGAAAATAAAAAAGTTTTGGCGAATCAAATCTCCGTGTGATTCACAAAATGCGTTTACATATTGCAGATATTTGCGTTTCTCATTTAATTTTAACTGAAAAAGAATTTATTTTATATATAAAATAAATTTTAAAAATTTAATTAAAATATTTTAAAGTAAATGTCAAAAAATTCCAGTAGATAATTTTTCTTAAAATGTTTTCTAAAAAATCGATTAAATTTTCGAACTATCTAATATTGAAAACAAGATGGAGAATTCTAAGGCATTATGTATATGAACGACTCGTTGAAAAGTCACGATGACAGCGATAATTAATTATCACTTGCACACTAATCCGTGTCAATAGTTTATTAATTCCCAAAACGAAAGTTTAATAGGAGTATAAGATGGGAAAAACGCATCGCAAGAAGTGATTTTCCATTTCAAAGGTCATTATCTCCGAGAAAACGCACAGTTAGATAATAATATGGCTAATGAACGAGTAATGTCAATTATCGATAACGAGATACTCATTATACGATTGCGGAATTATTCAATAAATTAATAACTCATGCATCTGCATATAAAACTTATAAAAGCTTGGTTAATTTTAAACATGTTGATATACTTTGCTAGTATTTTAAATTTTCGCAAATCTAACGTAAGATAAAAATATCAGTCCAAAGTCTCGAAAGAGAAAAAGTTTAATTTTTAGCAATCGCCTTATGAAGACGTAACGTAAAATATTAGAAGATTATAAATTATAATGCAATTTTAGATAAATTTTTAAATAAATATTTGCACAATACAAAAAAGGAGAATATACTGAACTATTAATAAACTTCGCTAGTCTATTAAAGTTTTACCTCTAAAAGATCGAGTTATTCACTCGATGGAGATGATAAATTCGCGAGATTGTAAATCTTATAAGAAAGCATCTCGAGCACGTGCGCCCAGCTAGGATTTCATTTCGTGGAAAAGATGAGTAATACGCACATGTGAATAGCAAAACCACAAAGAATATTCCAGAGGAAACAATGCTCTTAACGAGCGCGGAACGACTTTTCATCAGATTATAAGCAGGGCGAATTTAATACGCAGAGTCGGCGCGACACAAAAGAAGTCCGAGCCGAGTTGGCGCTCGTGTTACCGATCCGCGGTGAAAAAAAAAGCTCAAAGTTGACATATCAAAAGATAAAATCAAAAGACTTTTAAGATTTCGTAAGCTTTACCCTATCGTTAATTAAAGTCGTACCTCTCTTCAAATATTAATATATTGAAATTGTAATATGAATAAAATTCAGGATCTGTAAAATTCGCGCGTTACAAATATTTAAAGTAAATCTCATAAGCCATCCAGCCTGAGTTTTATTTGAAGTCGAATGTCAAAGAATTGCTACGTCAAATTTTTGCGGAGAAAAAGTCGAGATTTGATCAAAAAATAATTCGAAAGGTACTACTCGAAAACATCCTGTATATCGCGGTATCCTTACTCTCTCTCTCTCTCTCTCTCTCTCTCCTATTCAAATCTTGTAAAAAATTTCCTGATCTTCCAGGATATTTTTGTTCAAAATTGTTCGAAATAATGTACTGAAAAAGAATGGAGTAGTTTTTGTAGATTAACAATTTTCATTTGCATAATATTTATATTTTTTTATCACACAAAATTATGATAAAAAGAATACGTACTGCACTTTCAATATTTTGTCGAGACATTGAATTACTAGATATTATATAAACAAAAATAGATATATATTTACAATATATTTTAAACACATAACTCATAACTTGGCTTATCGGCGGATTGCCGATTGCTTAATATAAAAGCATTGTCGAAGAGCAATTTAAAGAAATTTTCCGAGTCCCCAATAAAATTTTATGATAATTCCCTGATTTCTTCAGGAACAAAAAAAATCCCTGAGAATTTCAGTTTTTTCATGTTTTTCCAGGGAGCAGACACCCTGTATATGGATAGCGATATCGTGAAGCGCCCCGATCGAGAGAGGAATAGAGAGACAAAGAGAGAGAGAGAGAGAGAGAGAGAGAGAGAGAGAGAGAGAGAGAGAGAGAACTGTCAAGCGCACGCCGACCGCGCCGATCGACCTCGTGCACAAGACGAGAAATGTACGTGACGCGCGGATGTCGTCGTCTCCTGGGCGGCGCCGGCGTCGGCGCGGCGTCGGCCGGCACGCGGCCGCTCGCGAGATGCGCGCATGAATGAAACGAGAGCGGAGCGACTCCTCTAAAGGAGAGCACGTAGGGTCAATCGAGGTATATGATCGCTGACACTGGGAATAAAATGCGACTGTGCCGATGATGGAATTAACAATCGTCGCTCTTTCGCGAACGATATCGAATTGACACTCGTTACGCCATAACGACGTCCGCTAAACGAGTTTTCATCATTTCGCAATAATTCCACACACAATCGCCATAATCGCTCGTATATATTATTGGCAAATACAAGGTACAAGTGTCGCGTAATTATTCGATATCGCGATCATTGTGATTAACCCCGTAAAACGTAGCTAGGGTAATTTTGGCATCGGATTCCCCTTGAATATAATTTGATGCTTAAAAAAAAAAAAAAAAAAAAAAAACGGAGTATTAAAGATCTCGGACAATAGAAATAGACAATTTTTGAAACGAAGAATTTTGGAATAAAATATTGTATCATTTCTTCCTGTATAATATTAGAGGATGAAAGCGTGATACAGAATTACCGTACGAAAATTACCTACTCCGGTTATCGCTCTCTCTGAATAGAAAATTCTATTTATAAACGAACTGTACTTTGTGCACCCTGAAGAGAAAGGGGAGAGGGAGATTAAATTTGTATTACACGAATTCGCGAGTTCGCCGAAACCTTGTAAAATTCTTTTTCTCTTCTTTTCATTTTCATTCAATGATAACGACGACGCTATAATGCCGGATTTACTCGAAATCAGTAGGAGGCAAGTCAAATGGCATGTTACTCTCACCCGCTTATTCAATAATTATCTTGTTACGACTTTCCTGTTTGTGGGCAGTGCGTGCAAATATACATACAGCATTATAACAAAGATTTTATGACATCATAATTATATTATATATATCCTCTCTCTATATAAAAGATTAAAAAAACATAAATTTATCTGTAAAAAAAAAATAAAGTTGATTCTATTTTATGATAGAAATAATGTAACTTGCTATTAATTTCTCTATCAGATTCGTATAAATCCCGTTCTAACGCTTGATATGTACTTGTATGCACTCTTATTTCATTTATAAAAAAAAAAAGTGCATTTATTCATTAGTTTCTTCGACACGAGAAGTGAACAAGTAACTTGGCCGCTTTGCTTTTACCGGGTTCGTATATTCCTGATTAATGCTCAGATTATATCGCATATAGACAGCGAGGAGATGAGTCAAGTGGCAAATTACTCGCTTACTTTCCCTGACAAACAACGAGACAAAAATTAGCCATCTCGATGCACCATCGTCGAGTTATTATTTCGTATTATTTTTCGAGTAATTACTAGTATAAAAAATCCGGGCTATATACTAGCGTCAACTTACGAAGGGGGTCTCTATCTTTTCGCAACGAAAAGTAACGAACCGGATAAACAAGCGATTTTTATACGAAGTGGCACTCTAGGCTACCCTATCGGCTTCGTCTGACTCGTCCAACGCAAAATGTATATCTCTCCTTGGGGAAACTTACCGAGTAGCAACAGCTTGAGCTCCCGCCTGGCATCCCGCTTGTCCCTCCGCAATTGTCGCTCGATCTCCTGGTTGATGCGTTTCTGTTCCTTCGCCTCTTCCGACAGGCAGCACGCCATGGCTCAGGACAGCGGAATCTTCCTTTGACGGAGGAGGTGGTGCCGGCCAAGAAGGAGGAGGAGGAGAAGGAGGAGAAGGAGGAGGAGACGAGGTGATGGAAGAGCAAAAGTGCGACGAGGAGGCGCGAGTACCGGGAGGAGGAAGGGAGAGCGATTCGCAGTGACAGCAAGTGCTGCTCGCCGACCGGCGGCGACCTTCGTTGCGGCTGCTGCTCCTATCCGTCTGTCTGTCCGTTTCTTTCTCTCCTTCGATGATGCGATATCACCGATCAACGTGTCCGAATCGAAGTAGACGATCGTCCCGATAGACGGGAGACGGATATTATCTCGCCACCGCGGCGACGACGACGACGATGACGCCTCGTCGCCGTCCTCGTGGTCCCCGTCTTCTTTCTCTCTCGTTGCACCGGTGTCTCTCTCACTCTCGGCTCCCTCCTACTACCACTACTACTACTACTACTACTGCTACTACTATTATCAACACCACCGGCGACGATACCGGCACCACTTGCACCACCGACGATGACGATGACGATGACGATGACGGTCACGTCAACAGCGACGGCGGCGACGACGATGACGGCGACGACAGCGTTTCACTTACTCTCGACGATTCACCACCACCACTATCACACCGGTAACACCTATACCAACACCAGCACTATCACCGGCACGACGGTCACCACGACGACGACGACGACGACGACGACGACGACGACGACGGCGACGATGACGGCGACGGCGGCGAAGACGGCGACGACGGGGAAACGTCCCCGGCGACGCACCCGTGTTTCCCCCTCAACGACGGCGGCGTCTACGCAGCGCCGCTGCTCCTGGCGAGGCTCGACGACGCCAGCGACGCATCAACGCGCGTCTACGCGCACGCACGCGAACCCCTCGCGCCGCCTGTCTGTCGTCTTCTACCGCTTACTCGCGCGGTCGCTCCGCTGTGCTGTGCTAACTGCTGCCTCCGTATATACTGTTTCTTCTTTCCTCACTCTTTCTCCCTTTCGCCCGTCACACCTCGTATCCTTTCGTCCCACTCGCACTCTCACGCGCACGCACGTTTCGTCCCCGAGTGCGAGTTTGCCGAGGCGCACGCTACACGGATCTCTCCGCGTATATATGTATGTATATATGCCTCTCGGTATATATTATATACTCCGCGCTCCTCTTTCTCTCTCTCTCTCTCTCTCTCGTGATTACTCACGCATACACGTACGTAATACCATGTAAATCACTGCGCACGTTTCGCCTTTCTCACGGACACGACGGCGCGGTCTGTCGAACGCTCCTGTAACCGCGACGATCTCGACAAACGTTACCCCGCACGGAGGGCGAGGTCCGTTTGTCTCGTTCTCAATCGCACCTTCCTCTTCTCTCTCTCTCTCTCGCCGCGCACTTCTTCACCTCTCACCCTCTCACGCACACTTGCTCTCTGGTTGTCGTTTCTTCTTGCCGCGGAGGTGTCCCGGAGGTGCGCGATGGATATCCTAGCGCGCTCGCTCGCTGACACAGTCCGGATGACGGAGTCCCGGATGGGCGCGCGTTCTCACCCGCGTAGTACTACACGCACGGCGCGGCTAGAGAGAGCTCCCGAGAGAGCGGCGTAGCGGCGACGTTCGGCGATCGGCTCCCGGCTCGCGCGGTGTTGGGTGTGGTAACCCACCGGCGCTCCGTCTCCCTCTTCTCTCTTCCCCACGATTACGCTTGCTCTCTCGCTCCTTCTCTCTCCCTCTCGCGCGCGCTCTCTCGCACCCGCCGTTTCGCTCGCTCCCTCTGTCTCGCTCGCGCGAGCCCGATTTTCCTTCTTCTGTCGCGCTCGTTCCGTGGCACACGCGAAAAGCTGTCGCCGATACTCCGACGCACCGAATCACACGAGAACTTGACACGAGGACACCACGAGACGAACGCGGCATACGACGATCGGTCACGTTAACGACGACGACGACGACGTGTCGGATCGTCGCGAGAGAGAGAGTTTACCGCGATATACCTCTCGTCGTCTCTATCTTTTCTCTCTCTCCCTCTTTGTCACACACACTTTCTTTCTCTCTCTGTCTATATCGCTAGTGTTGGCTGCTGCTGCTGCTGCACGAGCGCCCACACCTCACTAGCGAAGCAACTCCTCCTTGCGACACGCGCCGCGCCCGTCCGGCGCGCAGCTTTTATGAAGCGTCGCGCGAGCCGAGAATCCTGTTAGACCAAACCAGATTGGCGAAGCCCCGGCGACACGGCTAGCTCTCGGTTCGCTCGTGGCTGGCTGCCTGCGTATCACCAGCACCGTAGGGTGCAGGGGGCGCGCACGTGTCCGCTAACGAGATTAAAATCGGTGAGTAGGAGGAGGCGCGGCCGTCACCCGCCGGGGAGGAGGTACGGAGAACGTAACGGCGCGGCGCTGCCATCGCCGCGTTCCCTACCTTACCGACGCCAAGGAATTTGCGAGGATAGCGCGCCTATATACGCGCTTCGCTAGAAATGCCAAAATGCCTCGTAATATATACGAATGTAAATGAAGAAAGAAATATTTTCCATTTTCGTATTATATACTCGGATCCTTTTATAATTAACTAGTTTTCTTTTATAAGAATTTTTTAACATATGATTCGGGCTTTATAATTTTTTTTTCACGTTATCCTTTTGTTTTCCTGCTACTATTTTTGTTTGTCTTAATATATACTATCCTCTTGCTGTGCATGATTTATGAAATCTCGTATAAATATAAGCTTTTTCCGCGGCAGTATTTTTTTCCTTACTTTCTATTTTCCTCGCACGACCGAATTGACATCAAATTTTTGTCCAGATTCTTAATACGGCTATATCGTCCCATTGGTTGTTCTGTCCCAAATTTTCGTCCAATTTTTGTTATATGCGTAAGAATCGCTGGAAAATATTGTTAACGTTGAACAGTTTGTTAGCTTTAAATTTAATTTAAATGTCACATACTGTAAAAAATGCGCAATAAAAAAACCTAAATTAAATTTTGATATTTTTAAACTTGATCAAATAGCATACTCTGTTGATGTTTTCCGATATTTCGTCTAAATTTACATACATTTTTCTTTTATGTATTAAAGAAAACACAAAACTATTACTATTGTTCGGTGAGAGGATTAAGTTTCAAACGTGAGGCTTCATGAAGCCCATAATTCCGATAGATTTCTGAGACTTAATTCGATTCTTTAATTAATCAATAATTTTAAAATGTATTTGAGGAATGTCGTACTCTCTTATGGTTATTTTTTATCCGCGCGATTCACTTTACATTTTTGGCATATTTCTTTATTTGTTTCTTGTTCGTGAAGTATGACTTTTCCTAGATAAATGACACAAACTTTGGTTAAAAGTGAAATTAATGGCATATAATTAAATGGCAACATTAAATGGATAAAAAAGTATTATTAAATTATTGAAAACTACAATATATAAAAGAAAATAGAAAAAAATTTATTTGCACTCTATATATATTCATTATGATAAAAAAATCATAAAAATATATAAACAATTTTATATAAACCTAAAAAAGTTTTATCTTCCTTTCTTCTTTTTGAATATTCTAAATTCCATATGTATATCAACTTTCTCTTATACATTATATATAAAATGGTCGATTTAATATATATATATTTTAAATATTATTACCTGTGTCTAGATCAATTTCGCACAAATTCATTGAAATTAATTCAAGCAAATTCGCACCATGCATGTTATAGTTCACGTCATTAAATAATTCCGCGATCTTGTGGAAGAATTTTTGAAGAGCTTCCAATCGCCTTCATTTTAACGTTAATTAAAACTTTTTTAATATTTTAATTTATATCTAATTATGTATAATTACGAATAATTCAAAATAGAATAAATACAAGTTAATTATCTTTGGTAATTCCTTATCTAAAAGCAATCTGCTTTGTTGGAAATCCTTCAATATTTTATCATGCTGCCGTTGCAGTTTCTCCATCTGCGACACAGACAATCTCGAATTTTCCAGTAAATTTTTAAAATTCGCGGATGCGAGAAAAAAATCTTTCCTTCTATCCCGGTAATCGTCCAATAAGACGCATGTGTCTTTAGGGAAAATAATATTTCTGGAACAACATTCCATCAACTCTCGCAAATTCGACATTCTCTTTTCCTTCTCGATCTCGATCTGTATGACGATTGAAGAAATCATGGTGGGAAAACTTGATTCATATTATACAATCCAAAGGGAAATTTAAACTAAATTGAAATAATCAATAGCATTCTGTGTTTAAAAATCGAAAAGCTAATATTTTAAACTTTGAATACGTAAGCCGTTTTTTTTATTTCGAAAGTCGATATAAGCCAAACTTGTAAAGTCTTATTAAAAGTGGAATATAATAAAATAATTTTCCAACCACTATTAAAATTTAGTTCGAATAATTGAAAATTAAGATAAAAAACATATTTTTCCCCTTTTTCTTTCTTTATACTTAATACCTACAGAACAATGTTAATTGTCATAACTTCGAAATATGAAAATGTATAAAATTTTAAACGCGCTCCAAGTTACCTGTTCGTGATACGATACGAAATCGTTGTCTGCGTAGTTTGCATTTGAAGAAGGATGACATGCGAGCAAGGCGTGACTCATATCAAACACTCTTTTTGCAGCGAGGTACGATACTTGTAAGGATTGCATATATTGAACAGCGGCTTCGAATACATTACTGATTAAGCTCAGATGCTGCATCAAGGTCGCATGCTTATCGTCCATCACAGCCTCTTCCACTTGCATCTTTATCAAATTAGCCTGTAAGATTTCCTGTAATTGTCGCGATTTACCGTCCGTTTTCTGCTTAAAAGGTACGTTTGTAAAAATTGTAGGATTACATCTTAATGCTATTTTATAACGCCGAATATATAATATATAAATTAACTGCCTTATGATTAATAGTCATTAAACGCCTTGATGATTTTGATCTGTTGCATTGTTCGCAGCAAATACAGCAAGCAGACGTAAGTTTTTCTTGAGCCACCAGATGTGAATGGGTCTCGGTTAGAAGGGGTGAATATACTTGCGAAGCTTTTTCCTCATCTGATGTAATGTATGGCGCAGAATGTAAAGAAGAGTATCTATGAATGCACGGCTCGGTCCATCTCGAGTGAGAATTTCGTTCACGAGATTGCGACATATTTCATATGTCTTACTTGAGCTTATCTCTAGAATAAGCATTATGACTCTACTAATGTAATAAAAAAATATACGAGTTGTGTGTAATGTGTTAAAAAAATCAGATTTGGAATCGCTCACTTATCGCCTCATCAGCCATATCTCTCTAGCAATAAGTAGATTTATGTCGTCAATATAACACGGCTGTTCTGTGATTTAAAAAGATGCAGTCTAAAGATTGACACGACATCGCATGTGTGCTTTTACTTGTTGGCCCTTCTTTTTTTCAAAATCTCTCGGGATGTTGATAGATGGATTCTTAGGAACGATATATTTATTATGGGCTAAAAAATCACGTTCTGAACGTTCACGCGCTGTATTTTTATATTACAAACCAGTAGTTATTTATTATATAATTATATCTGTGTATTAAGGTTATAAAGATACGACTGACTGTGTTTCCATGAAGTAAAACAACAAGACGTAAAAATAACAAATGACATAACGATCGGTTGGCGGTTGCTCCATTGCTATATTAAATCTGCGAGACTTTTACTGCGATCTTTTTGGCAAACTTTTGATACAGATTACGTTATGAGCGCATAAAAGTCTTACCATCTGCATATTAATGCAATATAACAGAATTTATTACATGTTATATTAATACATGCATAAAAAATGTATACCTATGTGTATGGCTCCAAAACTTTTGTGTTTGATATTTTATATTAAACCTTTGGATTATATTAGGTATTTGTATATATTTTATCAAAAATTTCCGATAATTAGTAAGAGAATTATTTTTGTTTTTTCTTACGTACGTTCTCAATATTTAAATGCACATCTCCCACCTGGTATAAACACTTTGACTGTATAATCACATAATTAATATTGCACATATAATTAAATTGCAAGTTCAAAGAATAAATAATCCATTCAAGATTTTTTTCGAATAAAAATTCCGTATATATAGATTTTTTTCTCTTGAATCTCATGATATTTTTTAACTTAATTTTTTACCATGTGGGAAAACTCGATAAACCATGAAATCTTATTAATAGTTTCTATTAAATTAATTATTAGTGTGACAATGGATCAATCCTCGAAAGTGGCCTTTCTTATAAAAGGAACAATCCAACTTTCCTATATTCTCCGCGCGTTCTATAGCATAATAAAATAAACAGACACACGATATATCAAGTAGAAGCTGAAATTAATATTCTTTCTTAACGCTATTTTGTAAGCATATATATATATATTATTACAACACTATTTATTACACAAAATGTGAATACAAGTTTATTTTCGGCAAATCTAACGAGTATTGATCGAGTCTACAAAAGTTTCGGTTCGTTACGTATTTGTTTTCTATCTTGACAACATGAATAGATATGGGAGCAATAATAATTATAGCAATAATAATAATAACAATAGTAATAATAATATAATAATAAACGCTTTTTTGTCGCTACCCCATTTTCTACATATACATATGTATAGGATTGCGGATACAAGTGAATAAAATTTGTAGATTCCTTTGAAAAATTTATGCTCCAAAAAGAGACAGAAAAAACAATCATAAATACTCAAAAACTATACTCATTTCATTTATACATCATAATATTCATCTTTCTCTTACGTATCACTTCATTGATATCTATTATTACATCGTTGAAAAATTTGGCATTTGGCGAAAGTTTAATGGGATCTATTGCTAGAATCTTGAACTGTAGGCGAATAAATAATGTAGAATCTTACTTTACGAATGCAGATAGATAATTGGACCTTGAAGATTTTACGGCTTACCTTCTGTTGAATAAGAAGGGGCTTCTCACACATCGCGAGTGCTCTTAAACTTTAAGATATATATCTCTTAGTGATCCTTTTAAGTGGCCACAAAGTTATTTCATAAAATACTCTTAAGTAATATAGATCTATGTACAATTTCATAAAATAATATTAATTTAATATATACCTTTCGCGTTTTATATTATAATAATGAATATCGTTGTGTATGTGTGTATGTGTACGTGTGTTATAATATATTAGTCACTTAAATATCTCATTTGATTATTATTTCAAAATGTGTATTCGTACATTTGATATGAGAGATTTAATCCCATATTTTTGACGAATAAGAGTGAATGTTGGCACAGACAGTGGCTGGGTTAAGGCACTTTGGGGTGATTGATTTTCTCCGCAGTACCATCCAGCATAACTATCTTATCGAATTCTCCGCCCCCTCCCCCTTACGCCTCCTGCAGCCCGTCGTCTGACTCTTTTCAATTCGCTTTTACCTATATATATATCGTCGTGCGTAATATTCGAATGACCGCACGAAACTCATATATATATATTTCCCATTTAATTACGTGACTTTTTCTACTACCTTAAAGTAAAATACGCTGTCTCTGATGAGCATTGGAGTGTGAATGGCGAACCGACTACAGTCCTCACAGCGGTTTCGTGAAATTTGCTGGGAACATACCCTTCTCGTTGGTACCTTCCTTGATACCCATTAACCATCCTTCTTCCTACAACAAACAAATGCAAGAAGATCGTGAGAAGAAGCATTAACGCGTACATCTAAACATTTTGTAGTATACAGTTCGATTATCATAAAGTTATTAAAAGAATTACAAACCTGTTCCTCGGGATCATCATATTCCACGACGCGAATGATTTCGCCGACGTCAAATGACAGCTCGTCTACATCCTCTTGAGTGTATTTGTAAGTGGCTTTAACCCTGTACAAAACGCCTGGCGGTAGATTGTCGGTAGTCGCCCCTACAGATAAATTGGTAGCATTTTCATATTCCGCCTCTAGATTGATCGAGTCCGCCCCGTTAGTCATGGACCTGTCTGTGATTTTATCCGTATGGAAATTTTGATTATATGTGATACCAAATGTATGTGCAAAATTTCATATTTCATATTTTTATCGTATACATTAACGTTTAATACCACAACTAAGTCAAATTCATTACGATCTTGTTTCGGCAAGACCATGCACAAAGGGGCAGAGATAGCATACTAATACTACATTAATAATTATTCGATGCTGCAAATTTAATAACATTCAATTAATTGTGCCATGTATTACACATACGCATATATATTTGGAAATTCAAAACAATATATATTGCCCTCAATTTTGCAAAAACAAATCAATCAACAATTAAAATATATCATGCATTAGTTTATTTTTATAAAATGTAATTCAATTATTTCATTTTATCTTTATTTTAAAAAGATTTTTGTTACTTGATTGTAAAGAAATTTAATATTAAAAACACCAAAAAAACTATAAGAGAAAAAATCCGATTCAAACTGTTGAAAAAGTACGTACATAAAATTTATCAGTCTCAACATCATCTTATATATGCGAGTTCGGACAATGTTAGAGAGGAAAGCAAGAAGTTATGCGAGCGACTTACCAGCTGGAATATCGTATAGCTCCTCGACCTGTTTGGAAGGCGCAACTGTGTTCTGTGGCGACGCATCCTGGTTATTGAGAGAATTATCATTGCTGTTAGCGTTGCTATTAGCATTGCTGTTAGCGTTGCCATTTATCTGGGTGGTCGGCGACGTATCTCTAGCAGCGGGCGCGGTATCATTCAAAGCTGAAACACGCGAGAGAAAGCGCACTCAAAGAATTGGCCAGCCACAACATGGCCTTGTCGAAGCCATCAGGAATGTTCCAAGTCCTGTTCTTGTTCTACGTGTAACGAGAACGTTACAAGACATGCGTAATTAGTGCAACATGTATATAATTAGTATACGCGCAAAAGTACAAATCAAACTTGAACAAAAATATGATAAAATTACCTTCCGAGATATTGTTCTGCGCTGGTTTCGTGTTGATTATCAGGCTGAAATAAATCAGTATTATGTAACTATTATGTCTCGGTAATACACATTTTGTATATGTATACAATTACTGCTATTATATACATAGTATATTACACTACCATATGTCTTATGCAACAATTCCTATTCAATATTATATTTTGTACGATCATTTTTGCGACGTTACATTTTGTATATAGCGTTTTATATAATTTAATTAATAATATTCTTTTGTAATTAATATCTTTATATATAATTATTATTATATTCATATTAATTAAATTTAATTTTATAGAATTCACACACACTTACGACGAGTTCGCGTTTGGCGATTTCGGGGATTGCGGTTCCGTGTTCTTCTTAAGCGTGTAAGATCCTCGCTGACTTTCATTAGCCAATTTATCGACGATCGCTTCTAATTCCGAATATACCTAGGAACATGAATAGGAATAGGAAAAGATACAATGACGCCACACTGTAGCTTTTTTATATATGTTTCCCGATATAAAAAAAGTTAAATCAAATTTTCGTCAAGTAAACTCTATTCAAAAGATGAGATATAAAACTCTATTATATCGAATCCGATTCTATTACATTGATTCACCCTTTTTTCGAGCAACTCGTATGAATACGTATAGATACCTTAGAACTTTCAGTGTGAAACACTTGCTCCGCGGCAAAAAGCGTCTGCAGATTAGTGACGAGGAAAAGAACGCGCGAGTCGTATAACGCCGGCAGTTCATCGTGCAGCTCGGAATTCAGCTGCTCGTATGTACGTTTTGCCTCTTCTAGCAGTTCCTTCCCTCGGGACACTTTGAGTTCATCCCTCTTCTTTGGATTACACTGCAGGGATTGGAAGTTGTGCCTTTGACTGTCGTAATCTACCAACTTACGACCGCGCTTGTCGATCTTTTTCTAGAAAGAAATAAAAATTTTGAAGCGTAAGGCATATTATCATATAATTATTATATAAAATGGAGAAAAAAAATGGTTAATTTTTATCTTTTTAACTTAACTTTAATGTCTTTATAATTTTCCAGCACAATTTTTTATTCATTATAAGAACAAGTAATTAAATATAATTTATTAGAATTGAGGATTATATAAAAGACAGAAGTTTTATTATCTAATAAATACAATATATGTGAAATAAAATTGAAATAAAATAAAAGGTATTATAATCTATATATTAATTTAGTTTTATTATATAAATTATCGAGTTTATATCTATTTTTCGTGGAAAGTTTTGCAATAATAGAGTATCATCGATAAAGAAATCGTTCACAATTATCGCAAACTGCACGTACCCTCATCTCCGGGAATTGGCTCTGATATGTGTTGAGTGGTACAAGAACTTGGTCCGCGAGCTTGTGAGTGAAATCTTGCCATAGCATGTCAAGATTTTGTGCCTGCACGTACAACAGGTCGTGTCCAGTCCACTGGCTCTCGTAAATTTCATTCAACGAGTCCATAAGTGTCTTCGAGGCAGCTTGCACCGCTAAGAAATGAAACACACGCATCGGTTTACTTTTTTATTTGCTTCGTCTGCTTTTTTCATTGATGCTTTTTCAATTGTTGCTATTAATGCTATAAAACTCTCGCGCATAACCAGGCTAATTTTTAATAGAGAAAACTTTCAAACTCAAAGACGTCACGTAACGCGGTCATTAAGAGATACATAGATAGCTGTTTTGCAAACCGTGGAGAAACTTTTTCACGCCGATTTTCCATTAGGTGGCACGTGTCTTTTTACTTCAGGAATATACGCGATGCGGGTGACTACTTTCCTGACCTACATCTAAACCTTTCCTAGTACATTCACCTGCAGCGATAAGGCGGCTGTTAACAAATTCCTCACTTTGGCTTGCGCTACATAAAAGTTGCAAAGTGTCTATCATTCGTTGAATTTCGTGCTGACGGGTATTTAATTCGAATAACAACGAAACAAATTAAAATCAGAGTCTCTATATGTAAGTCGAATATCACTCAATTTGAATACTATAACATTTCTCTTTAATCGAAAGATTCTTTTCGTTTACTTTTTGTATAGATATATGTATTTGATTAGCATTTTTAATTTATCGTAATTAAAACTAGATGTATAACCAATATATATATACACCATTATATTACACATTTAATCTTCTTTATTTTAGTAAAATAGATCAAGATATCTTTTACGGAAAAAATGTCAACTTTCAGAGATTCTATAAGAAAATATGAACGTAAAAGTTATGGGTATTTCTAAAAAATTTCGTTCGTATAAAATAATCATATTTATCGATTAAAATAATTAAATAATATCAATGACAATCTCAAAATAAAATTACATTATAAATCAATTTTCATTAACGCTATATTGTGCGTAAAATTGAAGGTAACATCGTTGATGAGCGCTAATGGGCAATTCATCGTTAGTGCAAATTACGGCAAGCGACTACCATATTTTCTAATATGATTATTTTTTAGATACTTCAATTTGTGCAACCAACGAGTTGTGTGCGCGTACTCGTTAATTTTTTTCTTAGTGCATCTACTTGGAACTTGGACTTGTGGAGTGCGTAATGATGTAAATTGCGACGATGAATTGTCGACAATTTTACATGTAACACGTTGAACATATTTATTTTCATCGTATTTTCCCGTTAACGTTACCGCGACTTTATGGCGACTTTGTCGCCGGCGAAACTCGCTGGTTATTTATCGACAGGTTTTACAATCGACTTCTGCATGCGGATATTTATGCGCGTTGCGTCCCCCGTCTATCGAGCGATAAAAAAAAAGCTAGCCATTGACGCAGATTCCGCGTGCTCCGAAATTAACACTTCCTTCCAGAAAGTCGCGCATCGCAACGGTTTGCGTAACGGGAGACCTCAAATTCCGCGTGCTTTTTTCCTGTACATTCCTGATTTTCAATTTTATCGTCGGTATTTGTAAAATTCGCGGTTAGCCATGTCGGAGAAATACTCTTCGCTTTTTCCGTAGCTGAAAAGCGGAAGTTTCACAAAGTGTGCAAATACCGACGTTATTAGTCCAGTCAAGTATAGAAATTGTTTGCGACTAGCTCGAATGGGAAGGATTAAGGATCGAATGACATTCCACTATTGATTTCGCGCGTGTTTGTCGGTCTCGTGTCGAGACTAGCTATTAAAGCGAGAGAGAAAGAAACCATGAGTGCACCGTCGGGCCTTTGCTTTTAAAGTATTATGCATAATCCCATTAGATCTGAGTTAAATGTCTCATAGATATATGAAAACTCATTATCCAATAATTAATAACAAATTTATATAAGAATTTATATAAGAATTAATAACAAATTTATATTATATTAACACAAACAGTATTGATATTACAATATATGTATATATGTATATATATATAATTTCTGTTACATAACATACTATAATATATAGGGATTATATTTATATTATTGTTAATTATTTACATTATAAAGTACAATACGATACTACACTGTTATAAATACGGAGGATGAAAGATAATAAGCTTTATAGTTAATTAACTTTTCCTTAAAATTTGGACATTGAAAACGATTGACATATATATAATATATACAGATATATATTATAGAGGAATATGGGGTATACAAAATAATTATGTTATTATCCACATTATTGGAAAAGTCACGAAATTGGTTTTATCAATTGCTTCTGCAGCATATCAATTATTCAGCTGGCGGTATATATATATATATATATATATATATATATATATATATATATATATATACTCGCGCGTGTCTCACGTATGTGTATCACTATCTTATCTAAGATATATTATCTCGGCAAGGTCGTGTTGTTTAATATTTCGGGCACGCCGACTGTTGGCGTGTAAGATTGTCGCGAATTACACGCAGAGAGTAATTTCTTCCTGTCGACTCTCACACAAAGGTCGTCGTTTTGTGTTGTGTGCGATGTACCTATGGTGCATTACCGAATATACACGCGCGATTAAAATATTACGTCAGTTCCTCCCGATGGTAATTGATGCCGATGAATCTGCCGCAGAATCGCCGGTCGTTATTCAATGTCTGCTCGTTATTCATCCGTCCGTCATTCATTCGCGAGACGATACGCGATAGAAGTGTCGGCGGACAAAGAAAATGATTTTTCCGATTGACCATATAACATTTCTTTGGCATTTATCATATAAACAGAGTTATTTATAATTATATTATATAATTTTCTTTGCAATTCGAAACGTAATTTAAATTTTTTTAATTATATTCCTACATGGTGCAAATATTTTGCTATTAACATGTGTAAATTAATATTATTTCTCTATGATAATAATAAGGAAAAAGGAAGATGCAATAAATATGAGATATACACGTATAAACGAATGTTGAGCTAAGCCCGCGTATCGATAAATATGCATAATCTCTGCAATCCACAAAAAACACGAAGACAAATTGTCAAGTTACACGTCATATAATTCAGCCTCCACGAGAGTTTAACAAACGGGTCATGGTAACGCAACATTGTCTAAACAATTTTTTTTTTGTATTGCTGTCACGTTTCGGAAGTCTGTTAATTCAAGCATGTTGACTCTATAGATACTCTATAGATATGTCCTGTCGTGGATGCAAGAAATTTTACATACTGTTTAAATCACAAATCGTATAACAGAGGGAAATTATATGTATTTCGAAAATTCGCGAAATATATATATTAATACTTTTATGTAAATTTTAATTTTGAAAGTAGGGCCAATATATATATATATATATATATATATATATATATATATATATATATATATATATATATATATATATGTTTATATATCAATTAAATTGAATAAAGCGAGATAAAATAAATGTGATTTATCGAAAAATTTATTTAGAAAAGAAACCTTTGTCCTAATTTCCGAGCATGTTAAATTATAAAAATTGTATTCAAGATATTGATAGCTCCTGAATAGAATCGCTTGTATAATTTATAACTAAGCAATTTGATTTTTTTATGATAGTTTAATCTCCATAATTAGTGCTAAATTAGCGCTAAAGTTTTAATGCCGCATCAATATTTCAAATGTGCTATAAGTTGAATAGATAATAAAACACTGATTATTCAAAGGTTAAGATATTTAATCCTATCGGCAAATATCACCGTAACGACCGCCACATTCAAAACTAAGTAAAGAAAATCTCTTTAGTGAATAATTAATTTATTGATATAAGCCCAATATTACCCTGTGCATTTATGCGCATAGTATGATATAGACAATATAGAGTATTGCACCTATACATGATAAATAGCGACCGATGTTTAAAGAAAGGACGAGTTGGAGAATTTCGTTCCGTAACGACTTACCTCGAACACATCTGATGTAATTGTTAAACTCCTTTTGCAATTTGTTGGCCGAGTTCTGCTGCCTCGTGAAGTTTTGCAGATGCTCGTCGAATATATCATCTGCCGTTCGATCGACCTTGCCTAGATTTTGAAGAAACTGTAACGAGAAAAAAATATGTCTTCCATTAATTGTACATCATATTAAAGTTTATAAAATTTTAATAGTTATTCATCATTATCGAACATCATGTATATTCCATGTATCTGTGGTTGAATACAGTAATACGGTTAAACGTATATACGAATGTCATAAATGAGGTCTTTGAACTGCTCTCGTCACGAAATGATAAGCACCGCCTGTATTATCACTGTACGGAAGATCCGCGATATAATCTTTCTTATATGATCTCACCTGTCATTCTAACTTTTCAATTAATATTATCTCACAAATGTTTCGTGTGTATATTAACATAAAAATATTTACGTTATAAAATCAAATAAATTATTCTATATAATAAACTATTTGATGCATATTTTATAGATTTATTTATATAATTTACTAGATAATAAATAATATATATATATATCTCCTATGAATTTTTCTCCATAAAATAAAGAGTAATGATAAACTTACATATAAAAACAATAACGAGTAAAATTGTCATTTCATCCATTGCATAAAACTGAATTTATGTCCGCGTTACTTTCCTGGCTTCTCATAGCCAATTTAATAAAGAAATCTATTAGAACCTTAGTAGCCCACTACCATTGTTATCGGCAATAAGGCGCGACGCGTTGTGAAAGGATGCAGATGATGTAACAATAGCTATCGACCGCGGAGAAATTTCACGCTGGGAATGCCATTCCTCCAGTTCGATTTTCATTTAGCCCGTTGCACCTGTTCGATCTTCAATGTCGGAAAAAAACTCACCCTTCCGGGAAATTATATAAAAGAACCACACGATCAGGAAACTTACGGAAATACCATTACTTTTTAAATTTTCGATCGAATCGTTTTGATATTTATTCAAAATGTGATACATTCAAGAAAAGCAAATGTATGTATCTGAAATAAAGTCTAGTTTAATTTTTCTGTTGTTCGAGTAAAAAAAAAATTTCATAACAATCTTACATGATCGTCGTCTTTTTTACGAAAAAAAGTCATTAAGTGTTCTTTTTTGAGAATAATAGCAAATAACGTATTTCAAGCAAATCAAGATGCACAAAGATTGGATTAAAAAATCTTTGTACTTTGTATTAAAATACAACGTACTTGAAGTATCCTTTACGTATGACAAATGTAGCTTGATATTTCAAGGATTAGTCGAACGCTAGGAAAAATGCTGCCGGCATCTCTCTCAGGCTGGATCAAAAATCAAAGGCCGGAACGTTCGCGATGAAAATCACGAGGCATTGCATAACCACCTCTATCGCAAACTCTATCTATTCGCGGAGAGCCAGTGATCCATCCGCGATGAGGTGCGCCGACCTTCTGTAGACATGCTCTTCGTCCCGTCCAGGGAAACAAGGATATCTCGCGCACGCGTATCACGATATACCATTCAATTTCCGTTCTCCAGTTTTCCGTGATTTAATCTCATATCGATTACGAACCGTTCAAATCTTGTAAAGAGATAGAATGACAAATGTTGAAAACAAACTAGTTGGCTTTTTTTTTTTTTATTTTCACCCTAACAACTCACCTTTTAAACCATACTTGCATACCGGCAAATTGAAAGTTCGTAATTTACAGAGATAATTAACGGTATACAACATGCATTGAATAAATCTACATTTGGAATGATGAATGAAATTAATAATGCGAAAGAAATGATTAATTAACTTTTTATAACTCTCGAGGTTTAGCATTTGATTTATGTTAAATCTTTATGAACGAGATATAATAATTCTGAAAAATAATGTTACAACTTAGATTATCGAAATGACATTAGCCATGAAAAATGATATTGTTTTCCATTTATTTATTTGACTTGTAGATAAAAATCCATCATAATTTATAATGAACTTTGAAACCGATATACAAAGAAATGGATATATGATATATATGTATCTCTCATATATATTTAAATCTTTATGAATCCAGTGGTTTCTATCGATGCTTCATGACGTCAATAGTAAAAAGATATTAATGTATATCAGAAACGAGACACCGCAGCTGTAATAGCAGCTGACAGTAGTAATTATGAGATATCTCCACATTTAATTACGTTTATTCAGCAAAGAGAGTAGCTAATAAAACGCATATGCGCTGCCCGCGTCCGGCATTTCGCCTGTTATCAGAGGCACAAATGTTTAAATTAATTCTTTCAATCGTTTCTATGGCGTTATTAAGAACGGTTGATCCGCGCAACCATGTTATTTACCACGTCTCTCTATGTGCTTTATTCCGACAGGATAATCGTTTATGAAGAAATGTTATTTGCGGAAGCATAAAATATGAAGTAGAAAATCGCTTGGCATATATAACAGGGCATTAAAAATAATTAATTTTTTTTTAATAATAAAAACACACTATATAACGCAACACTATTACATCGTATTTATTACAACTGATTTGTTGAGATATATCAAGTTGCAGTTTTAATATAAGCCGAATCGCAACGCAAGCTCACAAGATACCTGAAAGCGAGATTAATCCTCTTAACTTTCGAGTCAGGATCATTTTCTACGTGTGTCTGTCGTGTATAATTATCTCGCTTCAATCTTAAAGATATTCTATGTTTATGCAATTTTTGTCTCGCTTCGTCGAATTGAAAGACAGCGACGAAAAAATTTTGACTTTTACTTCGCTTATACTCGCACTATTCGAATATACAACGTGAGTCGTCTGATATTATTATCCTGATTTACGTATTAATATTGACGTAAATGAAGATGATAATATCAGGTGACCCACTCTGCATATATATTTCGTATATACGCCATATATTAAGAAAAAAGTTTTCGATATATTTAATCTTTCATGACTCATCGTATAAAACGCACTTTTATCGCGAGATAATTTCTCAGACGAGTGCGTATTAGGCGGAGTAACAAAAATAATATTATTAGAGTGAGTCATGGTGATGCGGAGAAAAATTTCCCCTCGTAAGCTGCACCAGCTCAATATATGCTAATATATATTCGTTATACGGTATATCTGTTATACCGTTAGGCATCGTGATGCTTCGCGTAATATTTGTTTTACAGAAAAGCGCCTAAAACACCCGTACAAAAAGCCTGAGCGTAATCCTTTTTTGCGCTATAATCAACATATGTTAATCGTAAATTTAATAAAAAGTTATATGTCTTAAGGAGAAAAAAATCGGTTACGGCAGTATTAAATTTTATAAACCGAGACAAAAAAATATATATACAACCTTGATTAGTAGATATGGATAGATGTTAAGCCCCGCATCATCGATCCGATCTACCGCACGACTATCGAGGTTGTTTTTTTATTATTATTATTATTATTGTTATTATCTTACACGATGCGAGACACAATTTTTGTCACTGTTCCGTATGCTTTCATACCGTTATTCGGTTAACGTAGTCTCCATTCGATACCTTATAGCAGGTGAGAACGAAGACTGAACTCGTTTACACGCGAAGCCGACTTGCATATATCATCTCATACAACGCGCGCACGACTTGCAACATCCACATTGCAATACTTGCAATTATAAGCGCATCAGATATCGAGACGATACTAGAAATCTTTAAACCGCGCAACTTTTGTAAAAAATAGATAACTGATTTTGTAAAATTCTCATATAAATTTCGTGAATTCTTCAGAGATTTTATAAATATCGTAACATTTTGTACACAAATTTTGTATGGAATTAAACTTTACAAGTTTAATAAATACCACGAATTCTACAAACGTTACAAAATTCTTACCGATTTTAACGACTTTGCCCGATCGGAAATAACTGTCAGCACCTGATCGCGTCGTGACTTTCGTAACTTTTTTTTCGAGACATTACTGTCGACAACCAATTACTCGCTGCTTCCGGCGTTTTCTATATAAATAAGAAAACTTTCTCCCGTGCTGTGTAGATAACGCGGCTAACGGGAATACGGAGAATTCCTCATCATGACGTTTAGCTCTTACATCGAGCGCAAGTACGGAGGGAGTTTATTTAAAATTTCGAGTCGTCTTTCCAGTACAAATTTCTATTCTTGTCTTCATCTGATTTTCTAGATGCTCAAGCACGACGTGACGAAGCATCGAAATAAATTAATGAATTGTTTTACTTCCTTTTTATATCTATAAACAGTTGGAAATGTGATACTCGTAATGATCGAGCATTGAAACGTGACCAATTGTCCAGCTACTGATACATTCGCGTGCTACTGGTTTTGATAATGAAAGTAATTAGTATAGATGACATATATCGATAGCATGAAGAAAAAGATTCAGTAAGTCTTGAAGTATCTACATATTTATCTTGTATAAAATGTGATTTTTAAAGATTAATATTCTTTTTTCTTTCCGCCAAGTTTAACGTTATTTTATAGGACATTAAAACTATAACAAGAGATTTATATCTGAGATTAAACGAGATATTATATTTTTAATAAGGTTAAATCTTCAAATCTCCGAACGCAGACCCGGACGTATCATTTCCGAAATAGATGGTCCTCTCTCAGATTTATTAATAGCCGAGCAGATGACGCGAATGTGCCGTTGCATCGCTATTATTGTGCCATCCTATGGCCCCATTTCGCCACTTGCCGGTTCACATTGTGCTCCGGGAGAAGCATTGTCGTAGAGACACCGCGGGTGAGATATAGAAAAAAATAACAAGTGTAGCGCACGATAGTTGTGAAAATTACATAAGCTCATCTTCCTTATGTTGCTATATAAGAGCATTTTCTATAAAACAATTGCTTCCTTATAGAGGAAGCTTTGTTTTCGCGAGAAAATTTTTTTTCCAATTTTCTATGCCAATGTGTTTAGAATGTTCCAAAATGTCGAAAAATCATATTCCCCAAAAATGTCTGTTTGTCTGTATGTATGTATGTATGTATGTATGTGTGTATGTACGCAATACATTGTACGAGCTCTAACTTCCGCAATTTTTGAGATATCGGGTTAAATTTTTTTTTTACATGGATAGAATATTATTCAAGGATGGTTGGTATTGAATTTGGTGAGAATCGATGAAAAGGTTCATTTTTTATAAAATTTTTAATTTTTTGAGAAATGTCTGTATACATTGTAACTTTCGCAAATCTTGAGATATCGGGTTAAATTTTTTTTAGATGGATAAAGTATTATTAAAGGATGGTTGCTACTGGATTTGGTGAGTATCGGTAAAAAGGTTTATTTTTTATAAAATTTTTAATTTTTTGAAAAATGTCTGTACACGCTGTAACTTTCGGAAAATTTGAGATATCGGATTAAAATTTTTTTACATGAATAGAGTATTATTAAAGGATGGCTGGTACCGAATTTGGTGAGTATCGGTAAAAAGGTTTATTCTTTATAAAATTTTGAATTTTTGGAGAAATGTCTTTACACGCTGTAACTTTCTTTCCAGTTTTCTCTTTCTTCTTCTAAAGCAGCTTAAGCTTTGTAAAATAAAATGATGAGGAAGCAATGTGCAAGTTTGTAATTTGCACAAATCTACCTTTTTTTTTATTATTATTATTAAATAAATGTGTTATGTACATAATCTCTCTCCGACATAGATTGCTAATTAAATACAAATTAAGGTATAAAATTTTTCATTTTGAGTATATAAATGGAAATTTCTCATAGACCATTTTATATTTAACAAAAATATATATAAAATTATTAATTATAACTAAAAATTTATGTCATATTATGTTTCTCGAGCGATCTCTCATTAACACATTTAACGCGATAAAATATTTATGGAAAATGATATTGTTGTACGTAAAATAACTCGGCGTATATACTTAAAAGAGGACAGGCGAGGATAGCAACCCGTTAACGAAGAAAGTGACGAAACTTTTCCACGGTGGCGACGCAAGGAGCGAACGGAAGAACGGGGCCCTTTTCTCGTTCTCTCCCGGTGCTTCTTGATCGAGGCGAGCGCGGAACCAGTCGCGGAGACCACCAGGAAGGAACGAGAGGAATCGGAATGTTGGCGCGGGGTTCGGACATCAACCTCTCGGGCAGTCGGCCCGCCGTTCGCCAAGAACGGCCAATCCGGCGTCCATCGGCGAACGGTAATTCGTGCCCCGTACATGCATACCCGACCCATGGTTTAAATCTCCTCCCGATCATGTTAAATGCTAAAGAACTATTTCTGAATACAACACTTTCGTACTTAAATGATAAAGTAATGATAATGATAAAGAATAATATTCGTGTACATATAATATTCTTATAAAACAAAGTTTAATTTAAAACAATAATTTTAATTGTATATTTAATACTTTTTTTTTTTTTTTTTTTTTTTTTTAATGACTTTTCAAGACTAAAATATTAAAATTATCGTATGATTAAGGAAAAAAGTTAAAAATATTAATAAAAAAAATAATTTGTTTTACTTGTAACGTCTATCTTTTCAAATATTAATTGCAACGCGTTATTGAGTCATATCATTAACTTACTAATCGACGAATGACGAGCTAACAACGAATGGAAACATTAAGAGAACGGACCGGTAACTCGTTAGAAAGACTATAATTCTTCATTTGGGATTATTATATCTTGACTTGTAACATAATAACAGAGTGGCGCTACATCGCTTTGTTACATCGCTATGAAATCATTAAAGCTAATTACACTTTCGTATCTTGTTATCACCGTTTTTCGCGAATTATATTTAGCCAGACAGATACATGAGCTTGATATTCTAGGTCAAGACGGGAATTTTACGAGCATTTCACGCACCGTTAGAAAAAAAGAAACGATGCGCAAAAAATATGATATATGTCTATGCGGGGCGGCTGCAGCTGGTTGCAACCGTTACATTGCGACGTGCATCCCAGAGTGTCGCATAATATACGTAACATATTATTGTATACTGGCTATTATAAAAGAAAGTCATATAACATATATCACTTTAAAATAAACGATATATTATAAGCTAAACATATATACCATAATTTTGCGCATTAATACATAATGAAATATATACAATAAATATTTTCAAGTAAACCTCAGTGTCACAGAAAACTGTCTCTTTTATATCTCTATTCTCTATTATATTATACATTTATACGTACATTTAAACGTGTGTATAGGATAACACACGTTCTAATATCTTACGATTAACAAAAAATTGATTTTTCTTTAGCAAAAATATATCTATTATAGTTATGCTTTCATAATAATTTTGCTTTTAAAACTACGTGAATTGTAGCAACTAATTTTTAAATTTAAATTCTGCAGAACGCGCTATTAGAAGAAATAATCGGATATTTAATTCTACCATATAAACCTTGCAATCTTTATCGCATCTAACGTACCGTGCATTTCTCTCTCCTTGCTACCAAGAGAATGCTATTGCAAGTTCGATAAAGAGTAAGATATATATATATATATAGAGAGAGAGAGAGAGAGAGGAGAAAAAAGAAGGAAACGATGGAAAGAGAGTATGGAGTGAACGGACCCGGGAGCCCTAGTAACCAGATTACTGACTTGTTTGGCATTTTTTATGTTTTATGATTTAAACCATCAACCGAAACAAATAGAATTAATTTTACATGAAAAAGATATATATATATATATATATATGGTGACACAAAATGTCACGTATGTTTCAAATTTTTCATAAGAAAGAATTGATTTTAAATTTTCTCAGAAAACTTAATTTTTATCTCTCCAATAAAGGAGAAATAGATGACACACTTTTGAAATACGCGATATGCATCAGTAACGAAGACGCCCATAGTTTCAAATAAATTTTGTTACACGTCCAATGTGTCGATATTGTAACGGATTTGTGTAATTTATCGTAACGGGAATTCTCTGACAAGATATTTTGCGAGGTTGGATCGCTCTCTAAATTTATGACACTGTGTTGCACATGCTGAAATCCGAATTGCAATTACAGACCTGTTAATGTGCGCACCTATATGAAAGATTGACGAAATCTACCATATAATTGAGGGGAAAAATGTTGCAACTTTTCAATTTAACATGCGATATTTCAGAGAGAGAGGACCATAAATTGCCATAAATTAATTAAATTTAAGCAGAAAGAAAATTATTTTTCCTTCGAACATCAATTCTATTTATTAAACTTACGTTATCAAGAAAGTACTCCCCCCCCCCTCTCCCCTCTTTTTCATATTTATTTTATCTATATCTTAATTATACATTTCTAAATTTTTTGTTTAAATGGACATACGCGCACATATGGTATATTTATATAATATCTATTTTTGAATGTTTGCGATAAAACGATTGACATTGATCGTGATCTATGAATTTTATAATGCGAGATGTTTAAAGGCATTTACAACGAAGATATAAAGGTATTCGCGCGCTCGTCCTTGCGAGGGAGTTGCATTTATACAACCTTCCTTTCTCACCTGGTCCAAGCATCCTGGTCGAGCTAACGGAACCATTCGGACGTTCAATCCGAGTTGGAACCGGCCAAAGCCGATAAAGAGAGAGAGAGAGGGGAGGGGAGGGGGATATAAGAGGAATGCCGAAACAGCTGATCGATTACCTGGCCTTTTAAGAGAGGCAGACATGCTTAAATTTAATACGATACTGATACTGTTATTCAGTCTTAAATATCATAAATCTCAATATTCGCTTACAGGATGCGCCATAAAATCTACATCTCGTAAGACGATATTATTTATCGAATATTTATTAAATAATAATAATATTTATTAAAATGATTGATTTTCTTTTCAACGAAAACTAGATGCTTTTAATTAATTAAATCGATTTAACCGTTATTTTCGAGTCTTTAATTTAATATTCATCTATATAAAATATTTTTTTGCGCAAAGATATCGTATAGATAGGTCAATCATAAGAATCTTGAGATGGAGTATTTAATCATTACATTGCCGGTTAACTAACCCATTTGAGATTTCATAGCTCGTTGCCTTTTACATAAAGATATGGCAAATATGGCAAGTGAGTCCTCGGAATGTGACTTAAACAATGAGAATGGGTGACGGCTGTTTTGCAAGGGAGACTGGCACGCGCAAAAATTACGACATTGCACAGGTAGATTGAATGACCTTACATCATTATATGCACGCTCGTCTCATTGACACCAAAGTGTTCTATTATTAATCTCGCTAACAAGCGTAATCGAGCTTAACGTGTATATATATATATATATATTCGGTCCTTTAATCTTCCGGAATAAATGTATAGGGCAATATTTTCGATTTCCGTATCCAGGGATCTTTATCTATAAATTTTGATTAATTTTGATAAATTTTTTCTCAACTTGATCAAGAAATAGAGTCAATTCTAAAAAGTACGTTGCTTAGACTTGCTTTAACAAAATTTAAAAAATTTAAAATTGTATCGTTATAAAGATATAACAAAAACTTGATATAAAACTTGACGTTGCTTCTCAACCTAATAAAGTTATCATGCTATTTATTTCCGAAACTTAAAAATGGCATCAACATATAGTAAGTTTATTGTACAAATTTATAAATGTAATTTAAAGCTATTTGGAAAAGAAATGACGAATTCAAAAGCGCTGAACTCGAGCCGAAACGGTATTATCCTTTCAGAACAGATCTTGATGTGTTTGCGACATACACACACATTATACACGGTGCCACCAACGCGCCGTATGCTAATTGGACAGGTATTAGATGATCACCGTATTAGGCATGATGAAGTCGCCGGGATGATGCTTGCGAAACCATCATGCATAAGTGGTACTTATTTGGTCTCCAAATTGTGGCAAATCGTACAGCCTTTTTATGGTTCCCTCATGCTCATTTACGATAAATGCGAGCGCTTTGTAAAAATACGTAATTACACATCATATCGCGTGTCTCCATGTAACGTGTAATGAAGCATTTTACAATTGTAGACTGTATTATTTCCACATATTATTAACTTTCGATTAAGATATATGTGAATATATGTATAAACTTTAAGAGAATATTATTGATAAATTAAAAGTATTTATATATATAAAATGCTGAAAAAAAAATTTTAAATATGTTGAATATAGAACCGTATAGTTAGAGAAAAATACAACGTTTTTATATAATTAATAATTGAAACTCTAATTTATTATTAACTATAATAATATTTTATTTATTACCGTTTAATCCGAAAATCTTTTCGCATGATTTATTATAAATAATGCAATTAATTACGTCTGACGCGACATTGCATTGCTATTTTCGTAATCGTATTAACAACTGAAAATTAGCATCGCATCTGTTTCAGAACTAATTTATTTTCGGGTATAGCATTTTAATGAAATCAAGATCAGATTTCAATTAAATGGCAACGTATTTAAAACAGTATATTGCGAAGTTTTCTCTAATAGTTTGACATTGAGAATTTTTATTTTCGAACATACCTGCGCCAGTCGCAAGATTTTTTACAGACTTTTTTATGTATTTATAAAATAATGCTTTGTAATCTTTTACTTGGCAACTCTAGATTTTGTACACATAAATTGGCTGTACATGCATATATTTGTCTCTCAACATAGTAGTGTTAAGAGAGTTACGTCGTATGCGGATGAAGGCTAACTCAATTAGCATGTTTGATTATACTGCTGCGAATAATAAATTGAGCCGTGGCGAGATATAATAGGGATTCCTCCCAACTATATGATCCGAAATTCTATAGCTGACGTGCAGCGTGCAACGTGCAACGTTCTTCATTCTGGGAACAAACGTCGATGCGTTTTAATTATTCATCGACAATTTGCGTATGGCCTAACAGCCACGGAAAATTGTCAGCTAGCACAGTTACTTCATTAATTCTCTTCGTCAATAATATATGTGTGAACGGAAAAGAAATATTCTTATGTATATATTATTTATTATATGCGAAAGACTATCTGTAAAATAAATCCATAAAAAAATTATGGAAATAAAAATACTATATCTTGCATAATACATGTAATGCATATATTAAAGCACACGCATAATATTTTGAAGAATAATTTTAACATTTAGAGAAGTGAAAAAAATTAGCTCGTGCGTATTGTTTTAATTTTAATTTTTTTTTTTTTTTTTTTTTTTTTTTTTTTTTTTTTTTTTTTTTTTTTTTGAAGCGTTTATATCATTACATATTTATCATTTCACTGCGATAATTTACTATATTTATTTTTTTATCAAATCAAATTATTCAATAGTTGAATATTCGATATATCAGTAGAAATGAAATCGTTTCTTCTGTTTACATAAACCTGTGATATTTTTAGCATTTTTAATCAAGCGATACTAACAATGGTCACGATTCGCTTCTGCAATGATATTTTTGTTCGTAATATATTTTACGAAATTTCATACATCATTGCGCACGACTCGCTCGCGATTCGAATTGCTTGATACGCGCCGTATGCGCTTCGAGTCCTCCGGCCCGCTTAACGCGTTTTAACCGTGATAAAAAGCGGCCTTGATAGCTCGTGTTGCACGCTGGGCACACGAAGGGTTAAATCATGTCGAACCCCATTGTCGGGAGTGCGCGTTGATCAAACTGAATTGCCTTGACGATGCGGCACAGCGCGTAATCAAGTGGCAACCGCGACGAAGGTCGACACGATTATGCGTTTCATCCGCGAAACGAATTATCCTCACCTTTAAAATGCGATCTGGTAAAAGTATTACAAACTCGATCTAATCTAATTTGATTGAATTAGAAACAGATTATCTAGTTAAACACCGATTAATCAGGCACGCAGAATATCTTGGTCCATAAACCACAATGAGTCAAGTTTTTAAATATGATTTTCGTTTCCATTGATATCCGAATTAAAATTTTCAATTTTTTAAAAATCCGGATTCTAGTTCTATAAATATTTAATGCGATAATATGTAATTAGAACTTTCATTTTTTTTTTTTTTTAATGTTGTATGCTCTTTAATATAATTTAGATATAGATCGTAGCAATGTGTTTTTTCATTTTTGCAAACACTTTATAACATCTATCAATATCTATTCTATTTTTAAGTAAATCTGATCTTACATTTCGCACGCGTGCAAGAAAATAATAATAGTTTCTGATATAATATACGCAATTCCTCCCTGGATTCTCTATGACCTCATGTGTACCATAAACCTCTCTCTCGACCAGACAGTCATAA
This sequence comes from Polyergus mexicanus, assembly GCF_030449975.1. NCBI lineage: Eukaryota > Metazoa > Arthropoda > Insecta > Hymenoptera > Formicidae > Polyergus > Polyergus mexicanus. The sequence goes on from NW_027223336.1 coordinate 773,012, forward strand.
TCCAATAATATTCTTTCTGATTCCATGAATTCATGAATCGCATCCAAGTGTACCGAAGTCGCGGATTTGAAAATGCGCATACAACAGGACTCGAGTCTCTTAATTGGACGCAATTAAATTTATCGATTATTCCAGTCGCCTCCATCCATTAATCCACCCTCGCGAAACGCAATTGAAATTTTGCTATCGGTGTGACCTTTTCTCTCGCACGGTGAAAAATATTCTCAATGCCGCATTTGCCGTAAAGGAGACTTAATTATATTGGCATAGCCACTTTAGTAAAATTGAATAAAAGATAATAGACATGTAAAGGGAATATCGAAATCTGCTCTGATAACAAAATAAGCGAAATATTTTGTCAAATTTCTTTAGTAAAGTAATGCAATGCTACATTTTTATATGCTAGTTTTCTCGATAAATTTTAGATCATTTATTTTTCTTAAAGAAATACTTCGGTACCAAAACTTTATTTTTTATAGGATATAACTTGTTTACTTAATTACTAAAATTATCTTTCTTAAATCTTTCAAACAATAGTAAAATCTTTAATAAAAAGATCTTTTATTATCTATATACACACATTATCTTTTGTGTGTGTGTGTGTGAATGTTAAAAAATTATGTATTTCAACTCAACATACATTATCAGTTTGAATAAAAATTTATCTATAATTGCTTGTGTGAGTTTGTATGATTTATATTATTGATATATATTCTCTGGACATTTAAATTATTGCGAGTTAAATCTAAGTGGAATTAGGCAGAACAAGTCTGACTGTATATTTAGACTGTGGACGCGAGGCAAATACTATTTCGCTACTGGGTTAAGTACCATATCAAGATTATACATTAGTTCACACGTCGGCTCACCTTAATTATGTACATAAATGTGTTTGTGGGAGAAAAATTGAACAAATAAAGAGATAAATAATAATCCTAGTTACTTGTGAAATATAAAAAAGAACATTGCATGTACCTAGAAAAAAAAAAAAAAAAAACTTTTATCTCTCAAATCACAATTTCGATGAAATTTAAATTCTCGAAAAATTTAAAATTTATTGAAGTAACGATATAAATTTTAATGAGATTATTTTCTGCATGCAAAAAACGAACCTTTGTTATGTAAAACGAAGATCCGATACTTGATATTTCGAGACCGACTCGCGCTAAACGTTCTCTCGTTGAAAGTATATTCAGATATTCGCCGGTCGCGTGTTCACTTTTTTGGCGACTGACAATGCGTGTCTGGCGTCTCTGTTTTCTAATATTAGAACTGGACCATAATCCACTATCGTTTTGATGCCTGTATAAACTAGCAGATTTATTTCTTCCCAATAAAATCATACGTATATTAAATGCGAATTGATTGAATTTACTTGTTTTATAATTATTGTATCGGACAAATTATTATATAGAACTTTCAAAATAATCAAACGGTTGTGCTTACAATTAGTGTTAAATATACGGAATCCGCGAATAGAAACGAAAGTCGCTATCGCTGAAAACTATTGTTATCTCATGAATGCCTATATATTTGTCCTGTGCTCGACCATTAACTTTTCTTCCTCGTAATTCTGGTTTGCTTTTCCCGGAGAGCACAGTCACCGTTAACGATTTATTTGTCTTTGGTAATGTATCCACTTGCGATGCAAATTGCATAACTTGCAAGTACGCACAAGGCGTAATATTAGGCAATTCTGCGTTTTAACCACGACAAGAAATAGTCCCGTTGAAGATATTAGTAAAATTACGTACGGTATTCGTCCCCTTCAAAAAAATGTAAAACTAGATAATATAGTAGTAAAAAAACGAATATCCATGAAAGAAAACTTGTTGCCTCGTGTTAGACACGTTTAAAAAAGAAAGCGGACACAGTACCCATTCGAAGCAAGAACCTACTTCTCACAATTTTCTTCTCTTACACGTAAACAGGATAAAACAACTTGCGATGCAATGTGTGAGCAATCAGCATATATGAAATAATAATAAATAATGCAATGGGCAACATCTGATCGCCGCTTCATTCGATAGACAGGCCTAATATTGATTAATCTATTCTATCCGAAGATTATATCGTAAAATATGTTTTATCGAAACTTATATTTTCCTATGACAAACCGAGAGTCTGTTGCGTCTCGAGTTTGTTGCGTCCTCGATAAAATCGACCTCTCGGTGAATGCGCCGGTGACCGCCGTTGGAATCGACCAGGATAATTTAAATGCGAATCAAGTATGCAAATGGATACGAGAAAACTCGCATGCGTAACGCACCGAGATGTTGAGCTTGCTTGCGTATCACGCGATCAAAAGTATGGTCGTTTAACTCTGTCAAGTTGATACTGTCGCCGTTCGAAATTAATTAAAAGGGGTATGATTAAGATACACGGTTAAAAGATTATTTCATTACTTTCTTCGATATAACAAAAAAATTTAATTTAATAGTTTAATATAAAATCTGCGAAAAAGAAAAAAAAAGGGGAGAGAAGAAAAGCGAAAGAAATATTTTTTTCGCAAAGATGTATAGATATATAAAAAAATGTTTAATTATTATATGATATTATCACCACGCGATACCTTCATCTTGTGAAAAAATAGAGCATTTAAAACATTTTCTTTTACTAATTAATTTTGTTATTTGTATTGTATAAAACGTTATAAATAAGCAACTATAATAACGCAGTCTAAATAAAGAGCTGAATAATCAAAGCAAATTCTCTTAAAGACGCAGTACGTTTTCCATACAATCGTCCGTCAAAGAATTAAACAACAAAATCGCACGCCATGCGCGAGATCTATTTTCGCGTAGCGATGTGGAATCCGCGTTACTAGATCGTATAGATCATGTTGACGTATATCTGGATCCTTCGCGCGCGCTAGCGCGTAAGAGCAGGTGATCTCGACCTGAATTCGCGACCCAATTGGTCGGAACGAACGACGAGCGATTTCGTTTCATTTCCGCTTCGAACGGCGATAAAACAGGTCTCTCCCCCTCCTGACACAATCGCCTTCGTCACTTCCTGCCGTGCCTGCATTTCCTATACAGCATAACGACGACGGCCACAACTGACCGAGAGCTCTCACCGTGTGATTCAGGAAGGCTCCCGTTATCGCGAGCGAGAGATACCGGTGTTGTACCGGCGAGATCGGATCCTGTTCGTTGGGTAGCTAATGTATCTAATGAAGGTCCCTTTCCTTCTCGTACCCAAAGAGCAATTGTCTACGAAAGTTTTCGTGTCTATGCGCAACAGCGCGGAATATATACAACAGTCTTATCACAATTCACTGATAAAGAAAATCTAAACTCCGTTTTGTTACGTAAAAAATCATGAAACTGTATAAACATTGATACCATATTTTGTACAAACATATATATTGTTTTACTTTAATGCTATCTTCGTATTATATCTCATTTCTGGCATTTGTGCGCAAGTTTTTATTTAATTTATATATATATATAAATTGAAATATTGTTACAACATAATTTACAATTTTCTAAAATTAAGAATGTTAATTTATGTTAACATGAAATAAAAAGATCTTGATCCGATCTTAAAATCGCGGAATAAAATTTATATATTGAAATCGCATGACAATAAATTTATATACTTATCTCCACCACGAATAACATATGCTGATTCTAACTAATAGCCTTAACCTTGTACATCGAAATTCCCCAACAGGTTAAATCTCGTTTTAAGAAGCAAACGAGGATCTCAACGATCCTTGATACAAATGAACCTCCGTAATGGCGCGAGGAAAGATTTGGAGACCGATATATTGAACCGGTACCAAAGAATCCTGTTCCACAGGTGGCTGTGACAGATCTTCGCTCAACACCGATGCATTAGGATTGTCTCGCGAGTTTTTTCAGACTCGCAAAGATTCGTGTTTTTTCGTGAAATTTCTGATTATCTTGTTATTGCACAGATGACCGACTGTATTAACAGAAATAGCAAGCCTCCACTAGCGAATTTACATAATTTGGAGAGATGCGATAAATATGCGATAGCAAAAATCAATTCAAAATTAATTTTGTTGTAAAATAAGGAATTCCAAGTATTAAAGGCATCGTTTTCCAATAAAAAAAATATTGAGAAATAGATATATAAATTAAAAGCCGATTAATTCTTCTCAAAATGTACTTTAGCTAAAGAAAATCACGATTTTATTATATTACTTACGCTGTCACAAACATGGGCAAATTTTAAACATATTAGAGTTGTTAATTTATCGCGCAAATTCTTCACTCTGTGTAAAATCATAATCATAGATTAATTCTTTTGTAAAATAAAACACATATATTTATAATTGTTAATATATACCAGATATAAAAAAAGAGGGACAAATTAAAAATATCTAAAAATACCTATTATTGACCAATAATTATTGACGAATAATCTTTGCTTGTTAGGTAGAATCTCAGAAAATAGGTGAAAAATCGCAAGAGAGAAAATCAGTAGTTATTAATATCCGTAAACCGCGACGTCATTACGCCCGCGCGACATTTCCATACCGCCCAGTAGATGATGCAACGAAGGAAACGCCGCCATCGGATGCAGATTCTTCCGTAATGAGAAAACGTGCACGAGTGATTTAATTGGAAAATTTTCTCTTCTTTCATACTATACGATCATTTTTATTTTTTTATAAAATGTGCAAATCTTATACATGAATAGATAAAATACGCCCTCAACTTATCATTATGATTCCAATTCTTTGCTTTTCTGCATAAATGCAACATTCCGTGCGGAAAAACACTTTAATAGATATTATTATTATATATAAAAAAAAAAACGAGCTACGAGAGCTTTTATTCACACTAATTGTGCTTGTCACTGGATATTTCTTTTTGTCTCAAAGTAAAAAAAAAAAAAAAAATCTAAAGAAAACGAATAAACGTAACATAAAAACGCGTCGTTATGAGACAAATAAGAAAAACAAGAGAACGAGCGCAACGTAGAAACTATCGTTAGAAGGCTAGCAACGAGCGCAAAAAATATGAGGCATGAGGAGTGGCGAGGGACGAGACATAAAGAGAGTCCGAGAACGACGACCGTCTGCATTTGTCGTGAGTCGTATTTATAACGCGCCCATTGGACTCAGGCCAACGTTATCGACTCTCAACGGTGATGTTTCAAACGATTGTGCGAAACTTCGCTGAAGCGAAATTGTCTTCGCGATGAATGTTACGCGGAGCTAAACACATAAAGTGCATGCATTTATATGTAAACTCAAAATATATTTTTTCTCCTAAATATTAATAATTATGACGAAATATTGTGTGTATGTATGTCAAAAAAAAAAAAAAAAAAAAAAAAAAAAAAAAAAAAAAAATGCTGTCATGGAGAATTGACAGAATTTAATTATAAAAGTTTTTTTTTACATTTTTATTAGGAAATTTGTTCCTACATATTCTCTGTAAGAAAGAAGAAAAATTGATTTTATATTTCAAATATTCAATAAATATAATTTAAAAAATAAATATAATATAAAGATGAAGAAAATATTGTAATTTTTTTGGTATTGCTCACTATTTGAAATAATAATTATACAATAGTTATAATATTTATAAATTTAACATGTATAAAATTATATTGTATTAAATGCAGAAAAGATTTTTTCCTCGAGAGACTCCCGATTTTCTTTTTAATTTTGCTACTTTTCCAAAGAATAAATCTTTATCTCTCGCGCTTACCTCGTAACGTTACCTCGTAGGTGAGTCTAGGGAGACGCTTTGAATGAGGGGGGGGGGGGAATGTTTGGCGCACCGTGAATGCCGCTAATTTTAGTGGAAAACCGGAGCGTCTATATGTGTTTGTCATACAGGTCAACATCGGCATTCGCGACTGATGGATGCCTTTTTACAAAATTACGAAACGCAACAGTTGAAAATATACCGGTGTACCGTCGATATATCCAATTATAGGTGCTGCGAGGAAATAATTTACGTCAATCATTGCATTCGTATCGTTGCGAATAAACAACAGAGATCATTTTAATCTCTAGTATCAAAATCAGACTCGCTAAAATTTAAATCACCATCCCGGTTTAAATTTATGAAGCGTAAAATCATCATGATAAATTGTGAGTTTGGTAAAAGGAAGCAAAAATGATTGAATCGAGTGATTTTGTAAGCATTTGTTGAAAAATTGAAGAAGAATTGCGTGACGAATATCTGTAAAATATTTTAACGCTAAAGAAGGAACGGTAATAATTCTATTAAATTTTTTTTTACAGAAATCGCATCTCCCGATGAGAAAAGTTCACGTGAGCGCATACCTAAGGATTAAGCGCAATCACCTTTGCGAAAGAGAAACACTCACGCACTGTTATTCGCGGCAATGTGTGCACGCTGCGGGACGCCTTTCTATTTGAGAAGAAAGGTCATTTGGATGCCTGTCTCAGCTGCGTCTTTCTTTCAAATTGCATTTTGCGCGACGAGATTTACTTTAAATTATCTTCAAAGCGTCGAGATAATAAAGGAGACGAACTGGAATAATTAATGTATTAGGCTCGAATCGCGCGAAGCGATTAAAGATGAATCCGGCTCAATTTTTCGCATTGCAAGACAATGCGAGTTGTACACCTACGTGTGTGTCATGGAATATCCCGAGATGAGTGCTCTCGCATATTTAAACGGCTTGCGTAACGCGAAAAGTGCGTTACGCAGCTGGTCTCGTCGCTACGCACGTTGCACTCGGTAAGACAAGTTATAAAAGTAGAGTAAACTCTCGCGAAGAATTTCGGTCTGCAACAACGAGATCGACAATAAAGATTAGCGGATATTAGTTAATTTCATTTAATAATAATCATAAGCGTTATTTTGTCATCTCGCATACTTTGTCATATTTTAATAAAAATTAATATATATATATTTCAGGTACGAATTTTTAACAAAGTTCAGAATATATTTTATAGATTCGTTTCTCGAATATTCTAACTACATTTTTCTCATATCATTAATCAGTCTGACACAGCGAAATCTCGATGCATTTTTTGCCGCTTCAAATCTAGGTGTAGATTGCATTTCCATGCCACGTATGTGAATAAACGTACCGGCGATAGACAGAGAGATAAATGCACTGAGATAGTATCATTTAAAAGTGCAAAATAAGCAGATTATACATCTTTATATATATATAAGAAAAGTAAGAGAGAGTAGCATTACATGTATCAAAAATTACAAAAAAATTGTCTGGAAAGATCAAGAAAATCAATTAAAATATATAACAAGATTTTAAGGAATAACAAAAAATAATAGATACTATAAAAATTCATAACAACAACAGATACGCGAAGATGATCAAGCTAAAGATTGCTAGAGACATCTTTCGAGGTAAAAACTATTGAAGGCAAATTGAATGTCTAAAAATTTCTACGGTAGACTTTGAGAAACACTGTTGCGGCGGAAACGTGAAACGACGCGAAACTAAAAAGCGGCGTCTCCGAAACCGCGGGCTCGTAGATATATTTGCCGATGGTCGCGTCCGGGAACGTGTCTCGGAGGACGAGAATAGTAGCCGGTCTCCCGGTCGCGAGGTGAGACACACTTAGAAATCTAGAAGAACGATTATGTGACGCGACTTCCGCGCCGCGGCGAACGAACATGTCGGCGTCCTTATAAGAACGCTTGCCCGGCGTCTCGTTAGAGCGGAAACAGACATCCGGAAGTCACGTGGCGCGCGACCGGAAAATAATCCATTTGACAAAACGTATTTCATTTTTTTACATATCAAGAGGATTGGATACTACACTGAGAGACCCATTTTCTTGAATGAAATAAAATTTGTTCGAATCAACTATATCTCTTGTTTGGATATGGGCAAACAAATCCTTTAATTAATACAACAACTTTGAGTTGAATTTGTTATTGCAATAAATAAAATTTTATTCAGATAAACAACTCCATGCAAACAAAATAGTTCGTTAGTGTAACATTTAACTTCTTTCCAGTAACATAATTTTTATTAAATAAAACCAAATTACATGTTCAGTCAATAAAATGGTTCGACCAAATAATTTTGTTTTATTTAACGAAATTGGTCTCGCAGTGTAATTTATTGAAGAGCGAGAATAAGATTTAAAAAAAGAGAGAGAGAGAGAGAGAGAGAGAGAGAGAGAGAGAGAGAGAAAGAAAGTCTGTATATCTGGAAAGATACACATTCGTTTCAATGTTAACGCCATTTCATTGTGGTTTGCGAATACGAATGTAATTTCTAATACCACAGTTCTTCGCGATACCGCAACTCGTACTTTTGCGGTATGAGAGGAGGACACAGGGATCCGCTATTTTCTCGCCGCGCATTTTACGCCAAATTCGGTTTTAAATCTGTACAATGGTCTCGAGTCAAAGCGATTTTCGCATTAGGCAAATCAAGATTCTGAATTAAACAATCACATTTACCGTTAAACGCAACCCTAAATAATAGCGAGAGAAGCATGTCATATGAGTAAATCAGAGAAATCTCGGAACCGCACTATTATTCTTACATAACTCTACAACACTACTGTCGTTATTTATGAATATTATCACTGGCGTCGTCATTTTTCTAGCTACGCTGATAGTAATTACCGATCGTATGAGGACCCCTCAACGATTGCCACGCTTTCTTCGCCTCGAGTATCTGTTGAACCTTTCGCACGAATACAAACGTAAATGTCGAAGCATGTGCGATCGAATCTATCGCGTTATCTCTTCCTACTTTGCAACGCGCGCAAATAATAGTTTCACGAAAAAAATATCAATTGCGTTTAATCCCTTCGCTGCTTCTGGCGGTGCGACGTAATACGTAATCCCCGAGCGTTTTTAGCTTCGCTTCTCTTGGCGACTAATGGATTATGCATGTCCTTCGCGAGAAAGTTGCACATAAATGTTAAATATTTTATCAAACTATGCCGATTGCAAATACGTTCGCAAATAATATAAATTACATAAGAACGATTATAATTTTTATCCAAGTACATCGGTGCATACGGTTTGATAAATATTATTGTTTTGCCTCATGAATAATGACGAATATCGCCAAGTACTACGAATGATCGATTTACCGATTATCTATAATGATGAAAAAAAGATTATTTAGATTTTACAAATTATAAAATTTACGAAAAAAAAAAAATATGCGATAATAATCCCAAACTTCTCCGCGACAATATAACATAAGCATCTTGAAATGTTTAATATATTTATTATTAAATGTAAGTCAAGTAGAGCACGCGATATCTTTTACGCGATATTATTTTCTTCGTATTATAAATATACTGTATAAACGCGAATCTCTCTATCTCTCTATTGTTCGAAGGGTATCGCTTCCAGTCATTCTCAAACAGATAAAACCTTTATCACCACAATGCAACCAATTCTTCTTATCCTCCGCATGATTTTTATGACATTACGATTATATTTATGACATATTACGAAAAATAATGATATGCTGGAATTATATAATAAGACTGACTTTGTCAATAGCATCGTAAAATATTCTTTAGAAACTAGTCTATAAATTATATATCGCGTTTTTTTTAAATATCGCGAAAAAGAAATATTCGATTTCTCAAGTAAAATCTTTATTTGCGTTCGGAATTACGTTCTCGATTTGGATAAAAGAGAGCAACAAATTTAGCTATAACAGTCTCAGACCGGTTTCACCAGATAAATCGAGATTGCCCCCCCCCCCCCTCTTCCATGTTAAATTAAGGCAACCGCGAATAAATAATATTATATGTAAAAAAAAAAAAAAAAAATTTGTACTAAAAAATTAAATGAAACAATCAAATAGCTTTGTCAATCTTTATTTTGCGACTTCATTTTCCTATCGAAAATAAACGTATTTTTTTTTTCCAATTTGACACGCTTCTTCATTTTTCTCGTAAAACTGTATTACATACCTATTGTTATTAAGGACGATATATTTAATCCGCCGCGGTAGAACCGGAAGCGTCCACGACCTGGAAGGCGCGAGATAAATAATCGCAGATATTGTTAATCGTGGTGTATCGAGAATTTGAACCAGCGATCCAGCTGTACACACGCGAATTGCACGACACGACGAGTCATTTATGCAATGGTTTTACGCGGTGCGTCAACGAGCCGAGGGATCCTCGCGGGTACACGCGTTCTCCGATGCCGGCAAATCGCGGAAGTGACGATGCGTCGACGTGCGCCATCGCGAATGCAATCTATAATATAATGCGTAAATGTGCGTTGAGAAGCCTCTACTAATCCCCCCCCGCGTTTCGCCCATAAACGAATTTCCGTAGCAATTTGCATCAGCGTTTCCCAAGCTCTATATCACGAATTCCTGGCGATTTCAATGAGTTCGCGTTAACCATTATTTATGTAGTGTAATACATGCGTATTTCACATACGCAATCTCTCGTATATTTACGTGAAATTACGTTCTTGTAAGCGAATAACGAGGATTATAGAATATATTTTTTTATCGGTAGAGTTTTATATAATATAGAAAAATGTGTACAGATGTATGTGTGACATGCATATAATTAAAGTAATTTGATGTAAAAAAAAGAAATTAATCAATTCGAAGGAAAGCTTGTAAATTACCGTTTCGAGATGATTGTGGATATCATGAAAAGCATAAGAAAAATACACGGCATAAAAGCATATTCACAGAAGTGATTGTACACATTGTTTCATGTGTGGGGAAAAGTAAAGAGAAATTTCCAACTTTCTTCCACTTTGGACGATCATTGCGGATGAAACGTCCAAAATGACGAAAAAAAGAAAAAAAAAATGAATCGCGTATAAACAACGTTTTTATAAATATAATCATTGACGTTGAATGACATGGAAAAAGTGTAACAGAGATTCTCCTCTTGTGCAGAATCATCAAAAGTGAAATACGTAAACAGAGAATGCTTCATCCCGAGTGATTCGTGAGAACGTTAAGTTTCGTTTCACCGTAAATACGCGAGCATTTATGTTTAATCGCAACGATCATTCGTCAAATTCAGCAGCGTAATATGACATCCCCCCCCCCCCCTCACTCTCCTCGCTATACCTAATAGCTGTCGTATCAGTTCCGCTTCGAATCAAGAAAAACCGATATCATTCTGGAGATTGAAGGAAATTGTCAGATATAAAATATTCATCGTTTCATCTTTAAATTATAAAATAATAATGTTTAAAAATAATTAGCTCTCTCTCACTTTTTAATGTAGCTGATTTTATATTTCTGATATGGAATATTATAACTTAAATTCGGAGATAATATTATATATAGAATGTTACAGAAAATTGCGAAAAGTAAGACAGGCTAAAAAAAAAGAAATTATTGCAAGCCACATTTATTTTAAATGTCAATCTATAAGATATACTAACGAAAATTTGTCGAATATGACGGTCCAATATTCGGCTGACAAACTTTTCATTGTGATAAAAAACTGATCGAAAACCAACTCGGTGAGATGTATAACAACCACGAAGATTAAAGCCCCAGCGAGGCAATATTTGTATAATATAAAAAGAATTGTAGAGATCATACGACGTAGATCATGTGCTTCGCAACGAGACGCGCCCGAAACACGCGATCGTCATCGTCGATCAAAGTAGTGACGTGCAGCATTTCAGATGCATATGTATATACACGCGCGTTTCTTACATTGCATCGGAATAAATCCGCGGTGGGAGTTGCATAATTATTATTTCGAATGATAGCGCGCTATATGAAGCTGCTGCGACATGTTTACCGATTACGTAAGCGCGCAATTTCGCGCCATTGGCAGAAAGTGCGAATGTCGCGCTCTTTGAAAAAGAAGAAAAATGTTTCTCATTTCTTTTTTATCAAATACATTCCGGGATAAACGCGTTAAACAGGGATATCGTTAATTCTTTTTTCTCTCGACCCTTTCTGTCAAGTCGCCGCGTACAAATCTTTTCTCTCTGTCTCTCTCTCTTTCTCACCATTTGTCGTTTTTCGATTGCACTTTTTTGACTGATAAAAATACCTTATTCATACTCTTAAATCAATCTTAAATTAATATTATAACAGAGTTGCATATAATTTGAAGCAAATGACCGGATTTTCGATTGATATACATACATATATATATATGGCATTGAAAAAACTGAAAAAACTTACTTTATATGTCAAGCAACGCGCGCGCCGAAACACAATGTTCCAATAATGTGACGTTCTTTTTTTCAAGGTCACAGCTATTATTTAGTTTTTAGACAGCGACGTCTTATTCAATCGAAATCCACACAAATGACGTCAAATTTAATTGTTGCGATGCGATATAATTGGCGCGCTCCGATGACGCGAAACGTCAACTCTGATCGCTCTGACGTTGGCGAGTATCGTGACTTCTCCGTCGAGCGACACGATACGGAGGTTAGGATTAACTCCTGTTGCTCGCGAATCCTTGCGTTAATTTCTGTTTCGCGAGGACGAATCGGAAAACGCGATCGCGACATTCGCGAGCTTTCGAGGACGACAGGAAAAGAAAGAGATAGACAAATGAGAGACAGACGCGAACACTTACCTTCTCTTTCGCTCTGCCTGCATGCTTTTGCACTGTCTTCGCGATTAACGCGCCCTTACTCTCGGCCATGATGCTCCCGTAACGTCGGTCGCGGAGTGCAAGAGTCCCGAAGGGAAAAAACGAGCGAAGCACTTAAACTCTCTCAACTCTATCGATGGCTCGTAGTTTTGCGCAGGGGAGGGGAGGTAACGGCGCACCGACTGGCACAAATCAAAACGCACGTATCGAGGCGCGGAGAGACACTGAGAGCACGACCGACAGACCGACGTTCAGAGCCATGCGTCGCTGGCGGCCATATTGGCGCATGCGCGATCGCCGCGCGACGTCGCCACTTGCGCTGTTTCAAACGCGCCCGGTTACATACTTGCGATCCGGATGTATGTAAATATCTTGTGCTATAATTTGTAAAAATATTAGCTGAAAGAAAAAACACATTAAGCAATTTATTTGGTAAATTTATGAATTTAAATTGAGCTTTTTTGTTTTGTGTTACTAGGAAATTTTCAAATTTCGAATACAATATAAAAATAAATAGCAAATCTGTGGAAGTAATTCTAGAAACAAAATCAGTTCATTAGAATAATATAAAGATAATTTGTCTTTTTCTGAAAAAACAAAGATTAACTTATATAAGAGAAAATAGATAAAGAAAAGATTCATATTGTTGCTCGTGATGAAAGTATCAAAACAAACACGTGAAAAAATTGAGATTTAGTCGTCAATATATACATTGGATACACTATCATTGATTTGTAAATATTTTTATTAATAAATTATCTTTTCTTATTTTGTGTGATGAGGATTGCTCGAAATAAACAACCGTTATGATAAAAATCCATTTTAACAACGGAACAGACAGACAATATACGCAGATGTAATAAATATATATAATGTAATATATATCTGATAATAGAAGATGATAGACAAATTTTTTTCCTTACATAAATGGTCTATCCAAAATCGCAATTGACAAAAGTGTTATATGTGTATGTGTGTATGTGTCGCGGGGCGCGCGGAATGTGTTTTTAATTATTTATAATTTAAATTCTTAATTATTTATAATTTAACTCTCTTAATACGCTTCCGCGCGAGCCGCAATTACAAATTGCAGATTGAAAATTTACAGATTTGGACCTGTACATGTTCACATATACTCATTGTACCTAATATAAATTTGCTTTTAGTCTTGGAAAAATTGGATAAGGCCATAACCAAACTGGCGACAAGGAGGCGCCAGGTCCTCGGTACTATATATACCGTAATTATTATTATTTTTCTTATAAAACCGATCCTCTCTCCTCGCACTTTCATTCACCACCACACTCCCATCCATTCTCACACGATTACGTAGTTAATTGGTTGTCCTCTGTCCAGTCTATATTCGTCACAGTCTCATCATTAACTACATCGGATCAATCCTTTTATCTTGCGTCTGTTTCGTTAAATGTCTCCTTTCACATTTTCCTTTCGTTTTTATCCTAAGTCTAATTTTGCGTTTCTGACTTTAATACAATTCACAAAAGTGCGAAAGCGCGCAAGTATAAATATTTTGTTTCTTAAAATCATACTCGTAATTTAATGTTAATCATAATATTGATGAATCTCCATTATCTCCCCTCCCCCTCTCCATTATCATCTTCACACTTCATCACGAAATGTATCAGCGCAATGGTAACTTCAGAGACAGAAATTAAAGGTTAATCATTTGACGCACACGATGTTGACTTTTGTTTCCTTAGTAATTCATTCCAAAGACTGAGGCCTTTTGCACATAGTTATGTATACAGAAAAATTAATCACATTATCAATCAACTTAATTATACTTTGGCATACACAGAATGTCCTAGAATTATCGTATCTCTTTTCGGTTTAATAAATCACATTTCGCTTTTTCTTAAAGCGATAAGTTAATAAGTCTTATAATACTTGCGTCACGAGTTTTCCAATCTTCAATATTAAAAATATTTCGATAATTAATCAATATTAAATTTCTATTTAAAAAAAAAAACTTTTGCTTAAGATGGACAAAGAATATATTCATGATAGAATACACATAATTAAAAGAAAATACGATAGTTCTATGTGCGTGTGTATGTATGTGATGTCCTATATATACATAACAAAAAAAAGGAAGAGAAAAAAGAAAGAAAAAAAAAAAGAAAAAAGATCGAATTATATAATTGTATAATTATCTTCAAAAGTAAGAGAATATATCATATATCTCATAATAATAATCAAATTGATTCTTTATATTAAAGGAGCATAACTTTTACGCAATGCTCAAGAGTAAATAACAATAATCCTAACAGCCATGAGCCGCTATGCGATCGCCGTTGTATATTAGACATTGTATGTATAAAGAATATCTGGAACTTAAAGCTTACTAGAAAAAATTCTAAGTTAGGTTATAATAACACATGTGTCTACGTTCATGCGTAAAGCTGGACACGTCGATCGAGGTGTATCGGAGAATTTCATATCTGGATATATAAACGATCTAACTCTCTCGCTCTCCTATCATCGGAATCACGCGATTGAAAACGATAATAAATATTATGATATTATTTTCTATTTGCTATCTCTTTTCCGCCGTTGACACCGAATCTCGCGATATCTGTAACGGATCTGTAGCTTAAAACATCTTCGCGAATAATGCGTATCTTCGCTATCGATTATAGCGATAGTCCTGTTTTATAACATATTTCTCCATCCCATCCTCAGCAGATATATATACGCTCACATATACGAGCAACATATATTTCTCTCTTTCTCTTTATTTTCTGTCCCAAAAATCACAGAGGCATATAATGCACCTCGATGTATGGTGTAAACCTGTACAAAAGTTGTTCCTCGTTTACTCTATATACTTATTCACGGTACAATAATAATGTATTTAAAATGTAACTTATGTAACCTTAGTACTGATTAACGAGATGACCGCATTCCAGCGTGACCAGCCTTTGGCCGACTGGAGCTAACAGACAAGATGCTCCTTCAAGTGTAAAACTCTGCTACCTCCCGCTCTCTATTTTTGTCTCTCGCACGCACATACACACGCGCACACTTTCTCGCTCTCTCGCACTCACTCTCGCCCTCTCTCTTTCTCTCATACTTTCTCTCTTTAAATCATTTAATATCCCGATCTTTCGTTCACTCTATGCAACACCACTAATACTCTAACTATATACTCTATATAAAATATCGTTAGTATAACTAAAACTGTGCTGTGTCCAGCTGGAATGCAGCCCTATTTTTATGCCATCATTATCTATTTCTCTCCTCTTCTTCTTTACATTTCTCATTCGCAATCCGCTTCTATCATATGGTAAATCTTTTGTTGTTACACAATTTCCTCACAGTCAATGATTTACTGATAAATTCACATCACTAATTGTAGTCTGTCATTGGTCGGTCGATTAGTTTGATTCCCAGCTGTTCACTCGGCGTCGTTTATTGTTATTATTTATACGAATTTTACACTCATTCAACAATATCAGAGACTTGCCCACCCATCTTAATCGTTTAAGTTCTCTCCTCCATCTTCAATTTTTCTTTTCTTTCCTCGAACAGGAGACTCTTCTGCACAAAATTGAAGCAATATTGTTGTAAAAAAATAGAAACTTGTTTATAAAAAGCATGGTAAGCACGCGCGTCAATATAAAAGAAAAGATTATAAGATTATCTTGAAAAAGTTCCATTATCTGGATGCTACATGTTTGTTACATTTTTCTTTGCAGTTACTAGTTAGATAGTTTGAAAATTCTAAGTCAAGCAATAAACAATAAGAATAATATAGAAATTAAGAGGATCATACCTTCTTCTTCTTCCTGCTCTTCATCTTCATTATCTTCATCGTCATCTTCCTCTTCTTCCTCTCCCATGTAATCTTCCTCATCACTGTCCTGTACATATCGATATTTATTTTTAGTTTTATTAAATAACTAGGTCATCGTATTACAATCTATAACCTACACATTTTCGTAATTATATTATAGACAATAAATATCTAATGAGTGAAAAATCTCGATAATTCTATTAAGTTTTAAACATGTCTTTGTATCATAGTTAAACGAATTACTTAAAATATGAAATAAACTGAACTCACCCCGAGTTTTTCCGAATAGACCATATCTAATCCTGGATCGTCATCTAAGAAATCATCATCTTCTTCATCTGAAACTGCATTTTGACACGTATATCTATTATTATTACCTGTGTGTAAAACTTACTGACATAACTTATTTCATCGTTAATATACATCTCTGTGTTTCTAATCTAATTTTTATTGACAACTATTTTATAATTAAATTCTCAATCAACCTTCTTCGCTGTCTTCTTCGTTATCATCTCCATCCCCATCTTCGTTTCCATTGACTTCATCATCCTCCCCTTCACTGTCAACTTCGCAATCATCGGCATCAAATCTATTCACAAACAATTAATCAATTTAAGAAAATAAATTGAGTAACAAAGCAAATATTCAAGTAAATATTTTCATACCCATCAAGATATCGTAGACTGGGAATAAGATTGAAGACTTTCTCTCTATAATTATCCATATTTGTCACTTCATTGTTGAATAGATCCAGGCTCTTCAGATTTTTAAACTCTTTCTGAAATATAAAATAATTTAGTATTAGTAGATTGGACTTGGTGATAAATAAATGTCTTCAATACTTGTGATAAATGTAAGAACTTACCAATGGTTGCAGCGTATCAAGATCTTTGATCTTGTTTCCACTTAGATTCAGATGAGTTAATTTGGGGCTCGAATCAAGCAAATTTAAACCGCCCGAAATCCGATTGTCGCTCAACTCCAACTGCATAATGCAAAAACAATTGTATTATTAAATTGTATTTTTCGATATTTATACATCTTTCCTCTAATATCTGTGATAGAAAATTTTCATGCATTAAAAATTTATTCAAATAAGAGATTAATATCTTGAATATGCTTTGCAATAAACAAATATATATTTTATATATATATATATATACCTTTTTAAGACTGGACAACTCTGGGAAGCCTTTTAGACTGGTAAGACCCACATTGATGAGACTCAAGGACTCCAGGGCGCTAAATTCATTTGTCAGGCCCATAATGTGCGTACTCCGACAGTTATCAAGAACAAGTTCTTTGATCTATAATGAAACATGCGCGAGCATTATAAAATTATCAATAGCAAATGTTCATATTGTATTAACAAGTAAAGAAAACTGAGTTTTAATGTAAATGTCAGAAGATTGCATGCAGTGTTGCTGTATGTGTGTGAAAAATTAAATTGCATCATGTGATTTTTTCAAAAATTAATATCGAGTTATCTGAAAATAAAAATGCGTGAATAGTGATGTATCAGATGTTATTCTTTCTCTCTCTCTCTCTCTAAATTATAGTGTTGAATGTGCTACAGCAAGAATAATATTTCGAGGCATCGATATTCTAGAGTACATAAATGTTCGCGTTTGTGAAAGCTTACGCCAAATCGATTGAAATCATACTCGAATCGTCGAGCGTCGCGGAATTGTGCGCATTTCGCGCGGTTTCGCCGAGGAAAGAGGAAGACAAATGGCCGAAACAACGGACGTTCGCGGTCGAAAAAGTCGGCAGGCGTCCTCCGTTAAAATTCAAACGAGCGATAAGCTTTTCGCGGGAGATGGGCTATTTTATTGATCGGAGAAAGAGAAAGGCGAGAGGGCGAGAGCGGAGTCGCGGATAGAAGACAGAGAGGCATTACGGGAGGGGAGCGCGGATGAGAGGGAGGCAGGGGTGATACGGGAGAGGACGTGAGGGTGACGGGATGAGGCGTGACGGTAAGCGGAGTGCATGCCGCGTCTTGTTTAGCGGCATCGGAAAAGCCGGTGAGCGACAAGCACGGACTGCGGCACGCGACGTCGAGTACGAGGTGGGGAGGTGGGGGGGGGGGGAGGGGAAGGGAGTTGACTATCATCGATACCGGAAGTATCTATGCTTGGATATTATGTCATTGCATCCGCACTTTCCTATTGACAACCCGAAATAACGTTAGGCCTTTAAGCGTGTATCATGCCACGACTGCTGCTTTTAAATAAAGATAATACCGATAATCTCCCCGGTTTTATCAAATCTCATCTGACATTTTTAGCAACATTGTTTTCTCGACTGCGGATATTAATATATGATACTTTATACTTGATATTTTATATCTCATATTGATAATAATAATCTATGAGTCGAATCGAATTTTCGCACTCGCTGACGATAATAATCCATCGTATATTTTATTTTTGTCACTTGTGACAATCCAAGAGAATAAACGACGGAGTAGACGCGTTCTCGTATTTAATTCGCGATTTAATTGTTTTCACGAAACCCGCGTTAAATTTAAAGAGCGAGCATACGGTGCGTGCCGTTCACATTTCGAAATTCCCTGATCGATTTAATTTTTGCAGTTAAATTATGTATCACTCTTTCCGTTTCGTATCCTACATTCCTCACCTAGATGTCTTATATATACACTCATGTTTATACGACAAATCGGCCAGATTGATTATGCATGATGTCGCACCGATTGCAATGACAATAGTACGAAGAGTTATACATCGGATGAATGACGGTCAAAGATCGAAGAGAGAACCAAGGAGAACGTATATCTCACGAAGCTAAAATTTCTTGACATTTTAAATAAATGTCAAATTGTATGTGTGTTGTGTGTTACGTTATATATATTTCCTAATAAAAATATCTCCAAAGATTGATATTTTCATCCGCGTTTAAATCTTTGTGCCTTTAGTAAAATATGCTCTTTTCTATGTTCTTCCCTAAATCTAGACAATGATACGAAATTTACATTTGATGTACAGTATACAACGCGACACAAAGAGATGCTTCCAATTTTAACCAATATTATAGTCATATATACTCCCAAATAATACGACACTGTTGCATCCAAGATGCATCGCGACGCAACGCGGGTGGTCAACGTAGAGTGGGTAAAGTAATATGCAGGAATCGATTCGCGATCGTAACAAGTGCATTAATTTTAAACCCGTCGAACTTGTACATTTAAGAAGAAGGAAAAGAAAAAAAAAAGACTTTATATAACGACAGGAAGAGAACATTAAAAAACGAGCTTTCTCCTTCTCCCGATATCAAAAGAGTTCGTAAAATTTTCTGTGCGGTCCATCAGCAGTCTATCCGAGATCACGAATTTAATAAGTAGAACAATCCCCATAAAGTTTTTTTTTTTTTTTAAAGCGATAAAAATGTACTACTTTTCAAATTTGTATCGCAAGCGCTGGGTGCCATCGTCCAACGCCACACCCTAGCTACGGCTCTGCGAACGCCCACGCACACACGCAGGCAGATAGATGGACGTTGCGATGCACCTGAGAAAGTCGGGCGACGCCGGTTAACATCGAGACGGGCAACTCGACCCGACTCGATGATGCGACGTTACATCTCGCGTCGCTCCGCCTGAGGGGGAGTGGAGGGGGAAGAGGAAGGGGATAAAATATCCTTTGGCGGCCGCGCGCGCGGAAGAGTGCGTAGGTGCGTGTCACTACGGCGGCGATCGACCGGAATCAGACGGCGAAGTGGACTCGTCCAACATGGCGGTGCGGTGATTAGCGACGCGCCATGACGAAACGCGAACGCGTACGACGACGGACATACGCGCGTGGCACGCAATTACGCATTACGTTGACGTGCGTACGCGCGCGCGAGAACGGGTCGTCGGCGTCGCGATTGTCAGGAGCTTGTCGGGCGACGCGCGTCTTCCGGAAAACGTGACGGAAACAACATCTCGGCGCACGTCGCGATGCAATGGCGACGTCCAGCTGCCCGCGTGCACGCGCTTCTCTGTCATGGCGGCGGCGGCGAGCGCGCGCGCGCGCCCGCCCGCCCACGGCTCGCGCTGCCATTCGTTTGCATAACGCGGCTGCTGACGCGCGCGCAGCTCGCTTTTTCGCGCGATCCGCACCGAATCGGTGGCGACGCCTCGATGCTAAAAAATACATTAATCGAGTAAACATATGTCGCGCGTTAGTTCTTCATACGCAGGACGTATGACGGTAACGATTTCTCTATTTTCGCTATATAAACCGAAACAAGGGACACGTATTAAAACAAAAAACAAAACTGTTCTATCCGGCAAAATTATTTGAGATTAATCTCACCTAAAATTTGTTAATTAACGTCTTCCGATATCAAGTTTTTCGGTTTCCCTAATGTCAAATAAAAACGCGACAACTTTCTTCAAGATAATTTGCATCATCACTGTGCCAACAAGTAATACTCGCGTCAATGACAAAATATGAATAATCAGATTGTTGAAGGAACTGAAGCTGAAGAAATTTTTAAACCCATTTTTAGATCGATATACGCGCATAAAAATGTATTATAATTCAAAATTTTATCTAAACAAATATCGTATTTCATAAAAATATCTTACAAATTTTTTAATAATAAAGATATATGTAGACAAAAATTATGAAACATTTCTTGCGTTCATTGTAAAATTTAAAATTTAAGAAAATTTTTCAAACATATTTCCATTCTCAAGTTTGATTAATTTAAGCAAACTTTTAAAAACCGATACAGTTTATTTGAGAAACGTATAACTGGATCATTCTTAATGTGACAATTTTCTTGAGTAAATGAAATGATTATGTGACGAAAGAGAGAGAGAGAGAGAGAGAGAGTACTCAGAAATTTCATAAGTTATCTCCGTCAATCGCGATCTATAAGACATATTGGCAATATACAGATGGTAATAATATTAGGCCGATTATCACATTAGTTCTTTGTACAGTTATGTTTAATCGATGAATACATCTCGTAATCGAAAATGTGATGGATTACTCGTTTGCAATGCGAATTTGCGGAATATCTACCATGAAAATATTTTACCGATTGACCTTAATCACATTTTACGATACGATATTGATGTCCGATTTGTCTATTACATTTTATTACACGGATAATTGTACGGATATTCACACAGAGAGAGATAATTGATACAAATTTGTTCTAAAAATATTCTGTTTGATTGACTTCATCCAATTGACTCATTGCAGCAAACGTCATGACGAGGAGACTGGTACGATTAATCCGCGAAATAAATTATAAAGAGATTTAATAATTCACTTACATAATTCATTGTGTATCCCTAGTTTAAGTAAATTAATCTCTAAACGAAACAATTAAGATGAAAATAGCAGCATGGATTTTTTTAATGTAAACAATGGGGTGAAAAGATTCATTCTCGAACATGTCGAGATTAATATGTATAAATAAATAAATTAATTAAAAATTATTTATAATTAATATAAATAAAAATTGAGTGACGTACAAATTTATTCTAAATATGCTCATTATCAATAGCGAGAAATTAGATTCAAATTAATTAGACCACAATTCCTGGATTCGTGTGTTAACCCTGCTAGCGTCCGCAAGCATGTATCGAGTACGATATAGATGACGAAAGGAGAATATTCTACGTGGAATTGCAATTAGGTATCTGTATTCAACATACGTAATCGTGCTTGATGTACTTTGTCGTTACATATAACTCAACGTATGGTTTATCATTACATTGGAAAAGTCATACGATTGAATGCTCCGTAATGTTTATTGACACGGAGATAAAATATCGTGAATACGAGAGTGAAATAAATCTGTCTTCGTTTATATATTATAACGCTACGAATCGAAAAGGGAAAAGTGAATCGGTTCTCGATCAATCGACGTTGTTTCGTCGCGGACTTTATCCACCATTAATCAAGACGGTGTGCGTGCGTGCGTGCATCCGTCGCCGCTTTTCAAATCGCGTTAGCAGAAGAAGAGAAAGAACGGTAACTCCTCCAAGTCGCCGCGAACGTATAACGAAAGGCGCGTATCTCGGCTGCGTGGCGATAAGAGGAACGAGAACGAGACCGCGCGTATGCATAAAGACGCGCGAGAGAGATCGAGAAGCTACGCACTCTATTGCCGCGTATACCCGCGTTTTTGTCGCTCGCGCGCGTTCGAATTTCTCGGACGCCGAGGCCAAAGCGACGCCGCGTTCGACGCGTGATCACTTCCGAGGACGATTTCGTCGCGTCGACACGCCGCCTCTCGCCGACAGCAGCGATGCGAAATGAAGCGAAGTAGAGCGGCGAAGCGAGTATGTAGATAAATTAAGTAGAGAGAGAGAGAGAGGGAGGAACCGATGGAGAAATAGAGCGCGTTCCGAAAAATGAAACACGTTTTTTTTTTCACTCGGCCACGAAAAAAAGATAGAGAACGCAGAAGCGAGCGAATGTAAAAGCGTAAGAGAAAAAGGAAAGAATGCGAAGCCTCTAGAGAGCGGCGCGCCATTCTCGTAGCTCGTTCGCGGCCATGCATCGTCGTCAGGATGCGTGCATATGCCATCCTCCCGATCGGTGACGAGCGCGAGCGACAACGGGATAGCCACGCGGTCGCCGAAAGGACGGAATGTCGGCGGCGGTGGCTAAAGAATGAGAAAGAGAGAAAGACGAAAGCGCGAATCGGAGCGGCACGCCGCATTAGCGGATGCGTGGTGTTTTGCCGCCGCTAAAGCGCGAGACGACACGACGACGAATTCGTCTTCCCTCTTTCCCTCTCTCTCTCTCTCTCTCTATCTCCTTCCTTCGTTCCATCGCGAGCCGATAGCGTGTTGAACACTGTCGCGCGGCGTTCGAGCACGCCTCGCGGATCACCCAGGTGGTAACAACGACGCGCGATCGTTTCGTGACAAGGGTACGCGACGTGCGTGATTTGTAAACGCATGCTCCGATTCCTACGCGAGTAATAAAGAAGCGCGTGCTAATCTAAGATGAGCGGGGAAAAAAAGATTTAGAGAGAAACACCACGCGCACAGACACATATACAGAGGGAAAGCGTGGAGAGGAAGGGAACGAGATAAAGATTGAAGAGTAGCGTAAAATTTGTGGGCTGTCTTACGTCGCCGGGCTTCTTTCCCCGCTTCTCGAGCTCTATCCGCTTCTCCATGGCCGGCAGTCAGTTCCCAAACGCTCGTTCTCGCCTCGCTTCGTACGCGCGCACCGTCCCCTCCGCCTCCTAGCTGCGTCGCAACACCACCAACTACGTGTGCCAGCAACCTTGCTCTCTCTCTCTCTCTTTCTCGGACCGGGAATATGACGGACGGACACGGCCGAATCACGATCGGTCACCGGACAGGGTGCGCGGACAGGGATGCCACCGTCGTGTTGCCCGTGCGGTCGGTTGCGTACGCGCGTCGCGCGTGTCGAAGAATAAACGAGAGGCCAACTCCGCGATTCGATTCCGGTCTAAAATCCCTTACGCGCCGCGTCTCTCTACGTGTCTCCACGGATCCGACTCGCCGGACTGTGCGCGGTGTGCGTCCCTCCCGCTTCCTCTCCCCGTCTCCCACCCTTCTTCCTTCCCCTCGCCTCCCTCCTCACTCTTCACGCGCAACACAACACAAGCCGCACCGGAGGCGGGAAACGAGACATATGTCGGGCGCTACTTTCGAAGCGGCCAATCCGGACGTCCTATCCGCGCGATCGTCGTCGTCTTGCCAACTGTCGATCATCGTGACGAAGCGACGACGAGGCGCGCCACATTTCGACGTGTCCGAATTATATAGCCTTTAGCCATACAGCGTCACCGATCGTACCGATCGGAAACGATCTACGAGATTTTCGTTGCACGACGCATCGTTACCTGAAAATATTCACGTCTCGATCAATGTTTATAAGAACTTATCGTTTGAATCGATTATCGGGCGGCTATGTATATAATATATCGCGAAATGCGTCATGTCATTAATAGCATTCCACTTCCGGGCATTTTCCAATCAAGCGCATGGTGATCTAGATATTCGTGAATCGTGACTGTTGATCCTGAATATCGGGCGCATGGTAATCTTAAATATTCTTGAATCGTGACCGTTGATTCTAGAAGAAACCGGCATTGCATTATGTGCGAATAACAACTTGATATACATACAATTGTCACGCTTGTTTTACGCATTAATAATTAACAATTTTATTTTACAAAATTTTCGATCGCCCCTCTTGATGAACGATTAATAGAGATTCGGATCACATCGATATGTTTTAGATTAGGCGATAACAAGATTGCATTATCTCTTGTAGGAGTTATAAGATTAACTCTCGAGAATAAAATCATTTATTATATTTAAATAAAGTTATGACAGCTGTCAAATTATTTTGTCATAAGATTGCCGACTTCTTTCAGAACCAATAATCCCAACATGTGGCTGTCCATGGATATGATTTGAAAATGCTTAACTTTGAAAAGCATCAACAGCGTGTCTTATAATGTTTTTATTTTTATCATATATTTGATTCACGACAGGTATCATAAATAACGCAACTGCGTGGCAACCACTATAATATATGATAAAATTTCAAAATTGAGAAAATGAAAATGTAATACAAAATTTCAGTATAATACAATATATTTAACAATTATTAGCGCGTTTAAATAAAATATTCATTAGAAAGTTTAAAGAGAGACATGCTATATAGAAATAAAAATTATTCGAAATTTATAATTGAATTATTTTGAATATTATTATTGTGAAAATTTATGATTAAATTTATCTTGATAATATGTTTATCTCAATCGTCGACAAAAATAAAATACAATTAATACAAGTATTTGTACATTATATTTAGAATTACTCTACTATTCTGATTTCAATTTTTATTTCGATTTTAATCTATTGTAACTGCGTTATCGACGAAGCAATCTTTCTAAAATTAGCATGTATATGATCATGCATTTGTCATGATTTGAAAGAGTCATGACAGCGACTATATAATCGAAACAACAAGATTATTTTTCCACATTTATTCGTTTTCTAATAAAAAGATTAAATAATTTTATCTTGTTGTAAGCGAGTTTACAAGTAACATTTCTATTTTCGCATTCAAAATTCTGTCAACGAAAAGAATAAACAATAAATGACAGATTGTATGGAATGTCGAATCGGCGAAATTCCAAAGTAAATAAATGATCAATCCAATTATAATTTCGGAAAACAAAATTTTTCATACCACTTTTGTTACAAGAAATGTCAAGCGCAATACCTGCGTTTTTTTTTTTTTTTTTTTTTGACAAGTAAGTGTGAACACAAAAAAACCGTTTCTATCGATATGAAATAAATAAAAGGTTTAAACGATGCAGGCAGTAGAAAGATAAGAATCTTTTGATTTTGTAAAAATATTGTATTGGAGAAAAAAAGTTATACTTTCATTATAGATTAATTATTCTTGTCATTCAGTCTAATAATATGGTTCCTCTAATAAATATATTGCATGTATTGCGTAAAACGAATTGTTTTTTTATATGATTAATTTTTTTTACTTCATAAATTGTTTACATAGAAAATCAACAACGTGTACAGTCAAATTGTATAAATATATATATATTATATTATTGTTGACTTTATATAGAAGACTAAATATCTCGAATGCTATCATTTGAAGAGATAAATGAATAAAACTTGCATTCTCAAATTTTTATCAATATCGAGCACAATCTTATCTTACATTGCGTATCGTTTCTGCATGTAAAATCGAGTCCAGCGCGCGCGAAATAAACATTAAAGATTTGTATTTTTTAATATTAAAATAAAAATTCAGATTATTCGTACAAATGCATGCACGCACGCATTTGTCGAAACTTTATCACTTTATTAAATCCAGAAATGGGGGGGAGGGGGAGGGGACAGAATATTTCACTCGGACCTCGAAGCGTTGTATCGCGCGCACGTTCGGAGAGAGCGTTCGCAAGATTTCAGCGCAAGATGATCATCGCGTCT
This sequence comes from Polyergus mexicanus, assembly GCF_030449975.1. Classification (NCBI taxonomy): domain Eukaryota; kingdom Metazoa; phylum Arthropoda; class Insecta; order Hymenoptera; family Formicidae; genus Polyergus; species Polyergus mexicanus. The sequence continues at coordinate 799,328 of NW_027223336.1, forward strand.
CTCCTCGCATAGGGTGATCCGCCTCTTTGCAGGTGTTAGATTCCGTGAAAGGTTGAGATCAATATGCGCTCATTGATTGCACCGTGGCTGCGCTGCTGCGTCGACCTCATCGGGCTCGTCCTCCTCCTTGACGCTAATCCGTGGTGAACGCGTTGGCCCGTATTCTCGGTTTGACATTGAATAGAACTGATCCAATTGATAATTCTCTTTCTTTCTCTCGCTACTGGTTAAATGTGATTTTCCGTTTCTAGGCCGTAATAATATCTACGTAACAAACTAATTGTAATACTGAAAGTGATAGACAGTTAAATTAATTATGAAGAGCTTGTGACATTGATAAAACCGGCCCTAAAGGCTGAACATGAAATTGCGTAATTCTTGAATCTCTCAATAAAATAATTGTTTATCGGCGATTGAACAAACTAGAGATTGCGTAGGATTATAATTTTTGACAAAATTACAACATATATGTTTCGATTGTAACAACGAACTGTTATTGGATGCAATAGATCCGCGAACTGTTTATGATGATATTTATAAACACGATTTTAAATTAAATTTCTCTATCAATTCTAATCGATATATTCCTTACAGAGAAATGTTTTTTTACGGCTTTATAGAACGTAACAATTTATCCAATCAGATCTGACTCATTGTCAGTTTTGCATAGCAAAATCTTGTTGATCAAAATCCCAGTTAATGAGCTCGATTATTACGTGACGTTACGAGCTTGAATAATTTACTAGTTCTAGAGGCTGTTGTTTATATGCTATAACGAGAGAAACTTACCGTATAATGTGTTTAGACGCGAGGAAAAGAATTAATTAAATCACGTGCAACCTTTCCTTTTCTCTCTGATGTGTGATCAAAAATTCATTTAAATTAGTTAAACCTGCCGCAATCTAATAATTTGGCCACAACTGCTGATTAATTTCTGATTGTAGACTATGGAGAAATATTTTTGTAAATTTTACATTTATATTCTATACAAATATGTTGTATTAAATATTATATATACGTGTAAAGCTGAGATAATTTTTCATACTTTTTTTTTTTTTTTTTTGATATTTCATTTCATGAGGAAGAATTATATTTTTTATAGTATTATACACAAAGCATGCATAATCTTATAGCCATATTTTGAGATAAATATTGACTGTGTACATGGGTCAGAGTTCGTATGTAATATTTGTGTTCATTTATAAAATCAATTTCCTTCATATATGTGCGCGTGAGAGAGATATCGAGCCTGATCATTTTTCTGGTTGACCTATGAAACAAGCAAATCATGTACACTAATAAAGATCGCTGGCTAGTTGCGTATAGATTCGTCGTATTCGTGCGGCCAATCAAATTACGCAGCTATAAATAGAAACTGCTGTGTTTCTTTCTTTAATCTCTATCTTCCTGCGCAGTGTCAAGACCGTGTGTATATCGTGTAGTTGCACACGTCGCTATGCATATGTGTTCTGCCTTCAATTTCACCTACATTTAGAAGCATAAGATTATATAACATTAGACTAAAAAGCATAAAGTGTTGGGGGGATATATTTAATATTGAAGCTTTTATATTGTAAACATTTAGTATTTTTTTAGATACATCAACGGTAATGCCACAAAAATTGCAAATTCCATCAAAAACATTTATTGTGTACATACATACATACATACATATGTATGTATGTATGTATGTATGTATTTACACATATTCATGTTATATTTTCAACACTACTTGATTGTTATTACGATGAAACAATCCCTTTACATTGAGCAGTGACTGTTTAATTCTAAGAATACTGTAGCTAAGTATACAAAATCGAGAAATAGATGTACAATTCTAAATTACATCAGATAAATTTCTTTTGCAAGTATATCTAATATTAAAAATGCGCAATTTTACAACGCAGCTTTTGAAATACATATAGGAGTTTTGTTCTAATGTATACAGCACTCTCCTTATATCGCGTTAGTTGCCTATATATTGTGTATTTTAAGTTAGAAGATGCCTTTTAAGAGAAAAGAACAAAAAAGAAATACTATTGATATACTAAAACGATAAATGATTATTGCTACAATATTCTGCTATATAAATTACTTTCTATTTACTATGCTAAATTCATGTTAAATTATTTGCTAAGAAATAATTCACGAAGTTTTCTCGAAATGTTATTGCTGTTACATTGTTAAAGATTATATTATATAAGAGAGAAAATTTTTAAAAAACTGTTTTTACTATAAAACTCAAAGAACTTGTAACTAAAAAAAAAAATTTATAAAAACAGATTATCATTACTTTTTTCATCAATGTGATCGTTTTCAAAATATGTTGAGAAATATGCTAAATTTGTTTAAAAATGATGATATATACTAAATTAAGATAAAATAATCATATATAATTCGTTTTTGAAATTATTACGAATATAAAAGAAAAAGAAGAGACAGTATTTATTTTAAACTTTGTTAAGAAGTATAACAGGAATATTATCGTTTCTATTATTCTACCAAATTGCAAATAATTACTTAAACTTCAATTACAATTAAATTAAGGTTATCAAAAATATGAAATTACGTACATACAATATATAAACGACTTAAGAAATACAATTCTTTTATAATTATAATATACGTAGTCGATCGCAGAAATCGCGATAGAAAATTTATTTGTGCAAAAACGTACGTAAAAATATTTCTATTTACATTTATTGATTTATATATAAGATTATTTCTCTCATTGTACAAATTGCGATATATATGATATTAAAATGTTACAAATGGACTCTAAATATGGCGAGGGAAATAAATATTATCAATCTTAAGTTCTCGCACTCACAATTAAAATTAAAAAAATAAACTCGGGAGATTTATCTCAATTTCTCTGTTGCCTTATTTTTCAAACAAGAATGTTCGATCATACACAAAATACAACGTATTTAAATTCTGACATATTTTGTTATGAATAAATTTTTAACCCAAATCACACTTACTACTTATGCTTACTACTATTACTACTTACCATTCGTTACGTTAGTCGCTGGCAGACTTGTAATCGAATCCGGAAGGAAACGTTTACGACTTTTTACGCACTGCGACGGTGCTGTTCGTATCTCTATGTGATATATAGTGTTTGGGCTCTCGTTATTGTTATTGCCATTTTGCTTTTTCGACGGTACTGTAGCTTCCAAGGGTGCGCAGATTTTTCGCTTTTGACTATTAGCTGCATCTTGCTTTAACGGGGCAACTGACGAACGTGTCTTGCGCGGCTGATAATCTGGCATCGCCTGCATTTTCTCCAGGGCGGTTCGTAGAGGCAGCAAACCAACGGCGAAGGGAATCTCGGTGTTGGATGGATACGCATGCAAATCTATTTGGCCTTCCCAACAATCTAACATGTCGGACATATCGCCCCATAAGGCACGATTTATGCATTCGCATGTATTGGATTTTATAACAATGGAGTGCTGATCCAATATCGCTAATCTCTCTGTATCGGTTTTAAATCTGTTATTAGTCCTCGATTTTCCTTCTACCTTTGGTCTCGATTCTTCTTTCTCCTTACTACTGGCCTCTGTACACATAGACTTGTCATTTTTTTTTACCATTAATTTCGAATTATTTTTTCTGCTGTTGGGACTCTTCTTGTGAGATTGCACTGAGCTTGCGATCGTGTTGTGATCTGGCACTTTACGATCTTCCTTCCCTTTGCGTTTCGTTTTCGCACATGATTCTGTTCTATTGGGAGAATTTCCTTTTTTAAACAGTTTCTCTGTTCCCGCAAAGGTTCCCGAAGAGAAGCCATTGTTAATAGCTTCATCACTCTCTTGTTGATTAAGTCGTGTGCTCCGTCTTAGAACTGGCTTCGTGCAATTCGTCTCATTCATTAGAGTATTCAGTCGTTTATCGACATCTTCTTCCGCATTTATTTCTTTACATCCGATCACTGTATGTTGATCGCTTATAGTACCACCTACTATCGATTGTATACTCTCTGTGCTTAAGCTCAAGATATACTCGGCACTCTCCATATCTAAAGACGTTAATAGAGTAACTGGTAAATCGTTAGCGGACGGCTCGTCTAATAAATCTATGGAATCTGTAGAATGCAGTGGGGTTGGCACTAAATTGCATTGCGTATATACAAGCTTATTGCGGACCTCGTCAATGGACTTGCGTCGTTTGGGTGTATAAACCTTGACGCACTTCCCTACTATGCTAGGAACATCTGTGCTACTCCTGGAACAGTGTTCCACATCGCTTTCGATTTGTGGAAGGCAAGATTGCGATAGTGTAGAAATAGAAGTTTGATCACGTTCGTTTACACAGGAAAAATCACAGCATTGCTCATATAAGATAGGTTTTAAATCGTGACTATTACAGTACGTTTCGTCTCTATTGCTGCTGCTCATGCACCTTGTTTGTACTTCGTTTACCTTACTTACGCGCATAGATACAGTGTTAATAGTATCGCTATGCATACTTATATCTACATCAGAGGTTGAGAACGGAGAATCCACGTCTTCTTTACTGGCATCGATCATATCTGATTCTTCGTATAAGGTATGCTCTATATCGTGCTCAGTGGCTTCAGGCATGTCGTTCTCGAAAGGTTGATTCTTGGCTGAACTTACGTCGTTATTATTATTACCAGTGTGGATATTCTCATCCATACTTATTAGTTTATCACATTTAACACAGATATAATCATTTTCTATAAGCAAACCATTCGCAGCTTTTAAATTACAATCTTCTCTCTGTTGTTTTAGACAATTTCCAAAATCGTCCAAAATCTTTTTTGAATCAACGATAGTATCAATCACAGATACCAATTTTTTAATCTGGAAAAAAAAAGAGTATAAATTAATTTTATATACTGTGAAATAATATTATATGCATTATTATATTGCTTAGATATGTAATACAAAATTAAATTACAATTTATAGTTAAGTTACCTTAAAAATTTGTGCTGCAGTATGCAAAGATGACAAATGTTGATGAGATATCGTAGTTTCTCCACAATACATGAATTCGACCATGGCCTTCAAAATTTCAAAGTCCAAGTCATGCAAAAGTATAATTGGTTCTTGCCCCAAGTCTTGTTGCAATATTTCCTATAGTATGAAACAGAATACAACATTTTAAAGAATGTTGAAATGAGAGAATTGACACAGTTGAAGAATGCATAGAAGATAGAAAAATATATTTATATATTTTTAGATATTTCAATATTTGCTCATTATGCTTAAAATACAAATTGTTGAAATCGTTGAATATTATATTTTGTGTAACAATGACTTATTAAGTTGCATTCAGAAAGATAATGATATCATGCAGGCAAGATGTTGTCTATCTACCTAGTAATATAAAAATAATAACTGCACTTTTTCAAAAGACAAAGACACCTGAATGTACACATTTTACTACCCTTAAATCATATGAATTAGTTATTTAATACCTTTCTAAGGATTGTTCTTCGAAAGTCGCATGAAAAGTATGTCCCGCAAACTTGGTTTCTTCAAATGTTTGTTAAGAACTACTGAAATTCCGATATACAAGGCTTTCTTTAGTTTATATATGTTTTATATTATCCCTGCAAAATTGTTCCGCCATAAATACACTATATTCCCCATAATTTTGAGGTGAAAACAAGAAAATATTTTTTTTTTCTATTAGTTTATATTATACCAAACAAAAAGATCTAAAATCTTTTTTTATAAATATAGAAAGAATGAGAGAAAAAAAATGTTTAGAGGATATTCCAGTAAAAAATGGATTAATGAGAGTTTTTGAGCTTAAAATTATTAGAAACTTCTGAAGTAATACATTATGTATGTTATATAATATATATATATATATATATACATATTTAAACAAATTTGAATAATTAACTTAAATATTATATAAAATATATATATTTTTTACATATATATAAATAATACAATTTTATTTGCATTTTTTCAAGGTAAGAAATAAGAAAGAAATATTTTTAAATAAGTCTGAAATTTTAGAATAAGAATCTTAATTATTATTTTAAAAGAATATAAGTATAAATATAAAGAAATAATTTCAAATTAACCATTACCTTGCTTCATTGAGCAAATAAAATGTCCCCTTTTTATCAATAAATAATTTTATAGATAAATAATATTAAATAATTTGGAAAGAAAATAGGACATTCTTAAAAGTTTATTTAATAAAATTTTAATAATACTGCTCAGTCATCAGTAGATCTGTAAGGAAAAGAGATGCACATCGAAGCATTAATCAATAATATATTTCCTAATAAACTTAAAATAACTTTCTGTAACGAGTGTCAGTAAATAAATTATTGTCATTGTGTTTGTCAAATATTTAAAGAATTTTCCTTTCTCAAACTGTCTTTACAATTATATATGTTATATTTTTGTTAACATTATATTTCTTTATCTTGTGAATTTTATTTTATGAACAGTTGAATATGTTTTGATGATTCTTAAGTGTGATAATATATATTTAATGATGGGAAAATGATAAAAGCAGGTTAAAATACATCATTTGTAACCACACACACATACACACATACATTTGCAATTATCAAGCAAAGATAAATCACAAAGTTTATAATTCCAATTTTTAATCCAAAGAGACATAAAGGAAAATAACCTGTTTTTGTTTAATTTTATCTAATTTAAGATATAAAATACTTAGAACGTACGAATGCTGATGTACAGTAAAGAATTATTTATATTGCTTTGACAAATATAAAAAATATGCACTATTGCTAACTAGGATAGCTAACAGTAAAACTTGAACACACAAATGATTGAACTAATATAAAATAGATTTTTAGAATATATGACATGTTATTAAACCAAAGTAGGTTAACAGAATGTTAAAGAATGTGTACTTTTTATTATAACACTTTATAATTTCATGTTTTAATATATTTGTGCATACATACCTCAAAGTATATACTATTCGAAGCTAAAACCAGCTTGTGAACACGTAGTTTTTGTTCATCGCAGATCAATGTGACATCGACTAGAGCCTGACGTGCCAACAGACTACTGAATCTCTCTGTAATATATCCCGCGTGGCCAGCCCACTGCAGGACACAATCCTTTGGTATCTCAACCATGGCTACTACAAATCAAACATGACATTTATATTGTATAAAGGTTCATATATAAGAATATATATATATATATATATATATATATATATATATATATATATATATATATATATAATTGTAGATATATATATATATATATATATTTCTACAATTTTATTTGTCAAAGAGAAAGGCTATATTTTAAAAAGTACTTTGAAAACTGTTAATAATATGTCATATAATATATATATGAAAAAAGAAAAGTCAACACTGAATTCACTGAACAATATATATGTCTAAAATTAACTTTGATAGAGGTAGACATCTTGTGTACGAGAAAGACTGGAATAAGTGACAAAATCTGGTTTTGATAAATTCAAATATATATGGACACACTAAATCAAATAAAGCATATAAAAAAAGTCGGTTATTTTTTTACAAATTATTGAAGTTTTTGAAATTCAAAATACCTCAACTTTGAAGATATCTGTTAAATTTGTACAAGTTGTAAATTATCAAAACTTTTTCTTATCTTAATTTATTCTATCTCAAATTCTACGCGAGTTTTTTGATTAAATCGAGGATGTAATACTTTTGAAAATAATAAAAAATATTCTAGTAATAAGGATAATCGTAATTTCGATGCGAGATATCCAGATTTTCGCCAGACACGACAGTGCGCTCGTTATGTTTGACAATAGAAAGTACATGAATTATCGGCGTAAAAGGTATCTCTCTCTCTCTCTCTCTCTCTCTGTAGCCGTTAAAATTGAATTTGTCGGTCGCGATCCCGATGTCGCGAATGTTCTCGTACCCACCGGTAGCGACGTGATCGTCGTCGACGTGCGCATCTGCGATCGGGAAGCAGCAGCGTCCTTCCCGCGGTCAGGCATAGATCGTAGAGGTGGAACGCGTTCGTTGTTGTAACGTCGTTGATGCGGACGCATACGGTCGCTCGTCGTCAATCGCCGGCAGTAATGTCGCGTGTTCGCACGTTTCCCGTCAAGGCTCATGAAACGCCGGCGAGATCGTTGGTCAGTAAAACCGACGGCCTTATACGACATTGGCTTCGCGATTTGACTTGCACCCCGATGATCGCGTTTGCCAAGAAAGCGCAGAATAATGAGAACGGTAGATGGCCCTAAGTTCGCGCTTGCGCGGAATTTGAAGCGCGCATGCGCCAACCGTCGATAATACGCACGGTGACTCCTCGATCTCGACTGTTGGTAATACAATGAAATTGATAATATATCGTGTATAATTATATTGAAGATAATATCATTGCGTTCCATGTTGTTTTTCATCAATTCACGAGAGGTCGCCTTATGTTTCAAATACCGAGTTTTCTCTTTTATTGTATAATCGTGTAATAAATTTCGTATTTTACGTATCTTAATTTCTCTCTCTTCTGGAATACACGCAGAGGAACGCTGCTATATCCTTCTAATATATATAAGGTAATTATTTATACATTCAATAAATTAATAATTGTACAATATGTTTCAACATACATTGAATACGACTGTATAATTAATATGATTAAAGTAAGATGTGTATATATATATATACGCATATGTTAAAGAGATCTAACGTTACATTACAATAGTTTTATTTATCGAAACAATTTTACACACATTGAATCCTAACTAAATTATTTTTTGTTTATGCGAGTGATATTTTCGTTACCATTTTTTACCTGAGAAAAACACTTTGACCATCTGTATCGATGAAATAAATACATCACACGAGCAATATCGAATTTCCTTAATTTTACAAAAATAAAAATTTAATGTTTGTAAAATGTAATACAATATTATTTTAAAAATTTCAGTATTTCTAATTTACTATATGTATATCTATAGGGAAATCTCTGCGATGTTTAATTACGATGTTTTAATTACGCCACCGTGTCAGTCCTCTTCGTTCAGAAACAAAATTTCCATATCGTATTTGAGTTGCATAACTCACCATCAATTCGAATAAACATTAGATATAAGAGAACAAAGTTATTGCGATGCTATTATCTATTCATCAAGCGAACTAATAAAAGGTACCGTTATAATTATTACGTTTAAAAAGAAAGGAGTAAGAAACGAGTTTCAGTGCAGTTGAAAAAGGTTACACGAGTTATTAATATAAAAATTCCGAATTTTCAAGTTCATTCATTCATCCATGTGCTTCGCATCCAGCTGTCTAATCTGTTGTTGTCGGTACGGCGGTCGTGGAGATAGACGTCGCAGCCGCGATCGCCTCCAAGTCTTCCTTGGAGAGGTTTTCCTTTAGCCAGGCATCGATCACCGGCACGTTTTCCTCGTTCCATTTAATAGACTCCTGCTTAATGACCCTGAGCGCCTTCCTGATGATGGCATCCGCCGATTCGAATTCAGTCTGATGGTCTAGATAGAGCTGGCTCACCATGTCGTAGCCCTCATGCGTGTTGAACGACGAGGTGGCGGAGTTGATAATGCCGTCCCAGAGATAGGTCTTGTTCTGGAATCGCTCCTTCACGGTGTACCAATGCTCCTGCAGGAAGTTAAACAGGGTCTTGTAGCCGGTCGCGCTGCCGGTCAACATGCTGAAGATCAGTTGGACATCCGCATCCGTGAAGTTCTCGTTCTGATCCAGTACGGACACTTGCAACAGTCTGAGATGTGACCGATCGGTATTGATATCGCAGCAGATATGGAAATAAAGCGATATTTTTTTTATTTGTTATTAACTTATATTTAATTTATTATTTATATTTATTCATTTACGCGAGATGTGATAAAACTACAGTTCTCTCCTTCTTGAAAAATATTACGTTTTCAAGATTTTCATAGCTTCTTCATTTAATTTCTCATTTAAAGAATCAAATTTTTTAATTATAAAAAACGCTTTGTCTTTAAACGTTTCAAGTTCGTCAGAAACAACAGGACAAAGGAGGGTATTCGAAAATTGCGTTTAATTATCTTTCCAACTATTGTAAGAAATGAAGGGAGAAATGTGAAAGTTGTAAAGAGTCTCAAAGCTGAAAATGGTAGGTGTAATTCGTAATTATACTGACTTTTCGATCTTATTAGCATCCTTTGGACATCCGGCAAGAGTCTTCAGCAAGTAGGTGCGCTCGTTCTGTTTTCTCGCCAAGCTGGTCTTTGGAAAATTTATGACGCGTTGCAGTCCGAACTCCCATTCTTCGTTGGTGCCCCATTTAAACACCGGGCACAGAAATTTATTCGCGACTCTGTAGAATATATAATTTTTGTACAAGTATTGTTACACGTTTAACGATACAAAACGTTTAATTCTCGTTATCAAAAATAAAATTATTAAGTAGATTAAAAACGTTTAGTACATGTAATAATCTTTTTCATTTCTCATGTTATATGATATACTGACGGATTTCCTTTGTCCGGTTCCTCGTCGATCATCCATTTCTTGAATTGATCCCTAGCTTCCTTAATGCAAGGTTCATATCCAGTTCGGCAGAGGAAATTTTGCATAAGACCGCGCATATGAGTTTTCCAAGAGGGTTCGTCCGGTTGCGGATTCTCGCCAAGTTCCAAGTAGAGAGGCTTCAGCAAGCTTTGGATGTAAGCCTGATTAAGTGTATTTTACTTAATTATTTATTTGATAGAATAAAAAATTTTAAACGGTTGATTTTGAAAACATTACACATTTTATGGATAATGGATTTAATGGATAAACAAGATGACAAAAGAGAAGAAAGAGTAAGTGAAAACGCGAGGAAACTAGTCAATATTAATCATTCATTTTTTACATGTATTTAATAATTAATATTTATTAAATTTATTATATAGACATTAATATATAAAGTATATGACATTAATTTGGACCGGGTAATCGATATTTAATATCGACGACAAATTAGGCTGATGCTTAATGCCGACAGTTAATATTAATTATGTCCACCGCAAATTTTAATTAGATTTATTTAATATTGCTATTGGTATTTAATATAGATTAAACCCACCTGGCGTTTTATTCGGTTAAAGCTTACTTGCCTCGAATTTGAAATTCACGTCTAATCCCTCGATCCGCCGACCGACATGATGAATCATCGTGAACACCGGTTCCCAAACCACGTGGCTCTTTTCCTGTTTTAGGAAGAGAGTCATGTTCATGGCAATGCCAAAGCACAATTCGCCGGCATACGCCAAGTTCCATGCATCGTGCAACAGTTTCGCTCTCGTTAACGGAAGTATCCTCTCGCGGTTTGGTCCTTGCAGGTACTGCGACAACATCTTCCAATTGCAGGAGTCATAGTTTACCGGAAACATTCCTGCAAGGAAATCATTTTGTACACATCCTTACGTAGCGTATGCTGCGCGATATTTGTGAGTATTTTGGGTTTGATCTGTAATTAATTTCTTTCGAATGTCTAGCGATCTTTATATTAAATCTTGCTATTCGAATAATAATTTAGAAAAGATTTAATAGCATAAAATCGAAATGTCTCACATTCAGAGATTTCACAAAAATCGAATAATTTTACATAAACTTAGAATTTGAAACAAATGTTTACGAAAAATTAAGGAGTGAAAACTGATTTTTGGGGGGGGGGGAAAAAAAAATCCTTTTCGTAAAAATATGATATTTGCTTACCTATCTCTTCGGGATTAACAATGATAAAGTTGTCTTTGCTAGTAATGTCCGACATAGTTAAGTTCTTCGGTACGAGCTCTTTTCTCAACCACACGGTTGGTTTAGTATTATGGAAATTTAGATTATCCTCAGCCTGCATCACGATAGGAATGTCCCATTGATACGATACTTTCGCTGTCGATTGTGGCGGTACGTCTCTCAGATAGACTTTCTGAAAACGCGAAACAATTATATCTTATTTCATAAAAAATTTAAGTTTGAGAGTTTCACACATGTGTATTATGTTATATTTTTGTTTATGTATTATACACATATAGTACAATATTTATATAAATGATTACGTTTAACGTAAAATAAAACACCAAAAGAAGTTAACAAATATTAATTAGAGATCAGATTTAAAGATTTTAGTATCCACAAGTTAATAAAAACCTAGAATTATATATTTCACTGAATGAAACTCGTGCATGTAAATTAGACGCGGAATTACGATTTCTTGTAATCATTTTATGTATTTCCATAAGAGCGAGAGACGTGCAAATATTGCGTAATACGTGTGTTAAATAGATACATTTTTGATTTTATTATTTTTTTCTTCAAAACTATGTAGCTGTTATAATATATGCTACTTTGGAGATTAAAAGTTCTTGTTAATGCAATGGTTGTGTTTCTTTGTACGAGAAGAACAATACATTTGTTTCAGGAAAAATTATGCGTTTAATAATTGATTTAATAACTGCAGTTAAATACATATGCAATAATCTCTTTTACTATTATTTATATTTATATCTTATTATTTTTACTTGCGATTATATGATATACTTGTGATTTTTTATTTCTAGTATAATCTTTATATACGTTTTAAATTTCTTAGATGAGAATGTAATATATATATATATATTGTATATATATATATATATATATATACAGAAGATTTGTGTGTATGTGTACGCGTGTCTGACATGTCATTTTCACATAATTTTTTAAGTAGAAGCATGTAGCGTGATATGTATTCTAAAGTCCATGTTATCACTTCTTAGGTAGTGTTTCGCGCATTTCTGTTTGGTAATTCTCGCTACCGAAGTACGTACGTGTAATTTCCGCTGTCGAAGAATACGTTAATCGTGAGTAAACAACGCACACGTGGTTATCTCCGTCATTTTATCCGTGCGAAAATCGTATCGTACTTCTCTCGCGCGTCGCATGTCCTTGCGGAAAATAACGCTTTTGTCTAACTTACTTGACTGAGATTAATTTTTCTAGTTTCGTAATCACGAATGACCGTGACCAACGGCACTCGGTCTCGGTTGATCCATGATGCGGCGATGCCGTTGATGGTCAGACCTGGCGGCAGATTGTTCGTTTCGTTCGCCAAGTCGTTCAGGTAGGTGAAGATGTCATTGGCGTAGAAGGTTCGGCGGTCCCTTAATACAATAGATACGATATGTAAAATCTGCGATTATTATAATTATCGATAAAAGTAGCCGAGAAGCAGTGCGTATATAGATAGTTGTCATTTAAATTTTAATTATTTACGGTAATTTCTATCTATTTACAAACTTTATTTACGTAAAAATTTACTTTATTCCTGAATGTGTGTGCATGTATATTAATTATTCGTCTTTTTACGTAAAAAGTTTTATGCAAAAAGTTAGAGAGAGTTAAAGAATTTGTTAAAATCTGCTTCCCGACTAATTAACGAAGGCAATTACTACTCTTTCGACTGCTGATGGAAGAAATTTCTCACGCTCTTCTGGAACAGTTCGTGACCAAAAGTGTAATTAAACATTCGGAAAACCAACTCGGCTGCAAAATCCGAAAGAATGAATAATTAATTTCGAAGACTTATAAATCGTGAAGGTTTGAATTTTAAATTATACTTGAGTCATATATTGAATAACTGTGCGCTTGAAATTATTGTACTTAATTTTTTACGCTGTGTTCGTGTAACATTTAAAATATTCCTTCGAGTATTAATCTCTAAGTAATATGAATTATAATGTACTTTTATTGGCCATTTATATGTTGTATAAAAATTCTGAATTATACAACTGTTTATCGTGATTACCTTTAGTCCATGTTGCTTCGTGTCTAATCCCGGCTACTCTAGAGAAAGGTGCCGTCTGTGCAAATTCGTAATACAGAGAATACAACACTGTCATCGGCCATTTTCCTTCCATTTCATCCGGATTGAGCTGTGTCGAGTGCGTTTAAATAAAATGTATTTTATTTTTTGGAAATTCTCTCTAATAATCACAATTTTATTATAAAAGATAAAAGATAAATTCAATGCAATTACTCGCTAATATTCTACTCTATTTGTATTGCATAATGTAACAACATTTTTCTAATGTAAATATTCGTTCAATATTTTTAATTATAATAAATTGACATTGTCTTAGAATCATGAATAAAATGGAAGAGAAATAAATAACGCAAACTCACATCAAGTGTCGCCATAGATGCTAAATACGAATTAAGAGCTTTGTTAACCGGTGCATCATTTCGACGATACGGAGTGACGGATTGACCGATCCATTGATAAAAAAGTTCGTAGGCAGTGGTCCACACTAAGGGACTACCGAGTTCACTTTCCCTGAAGGTAAATGTTTATTTCATATACGCTCGTCAGAAATATGTATGAGAGTTTTTTACTTACTTGAAGAACATGAGACCCCAATTGTCAGAAGCTTTAGAAGCACTATACATGGGAATCGCCATCACGTCCAATTTGGGTAAACCGAGGGAGCTGTTAAAATAATTTTGCAAATAATTAACGATCTTGACAATTTTGTCGGGAACTTTAGTCAGCGACATCAGGAATTCCTTGCGACCCCAAATCTTCACTTGCAATTTCCGTCCTTCTATCTCGTTTACGTCTTCTCTGGGGAAAATGGTCTCCAAGTCCGATATTACAAGGGCCAATTGGTTTGTCGACATTTTTGGCGTTTCTTCAAATTCTTCCTCGATCGAGTTGTCGATCGTGCGTCGGGAGCTTCAGAGGTAAAAAGACACATTGCGTGATATCAAAGAACATGTGACTTAATGTAAAACTTAAAACTAATAATTCATAGAATTCGACGAACGTTACTGGATATCTAGAGATAATCGATCACAACGTGATATTTTCACGATCAAAAAGTTTAATTTTAACGTTTTTATTATACGTACATCAATGGCGTATTTGTACACGCTTTGAAATCTTGTATTGCGGGATACGATACTCTTAATTTGAAAGTCGCTTTGTAGGGCGGTTCATCCATGCAGGGAAACATCTTCTGCGCGTTATCTAATTGTAAATAAGTGGCGATGAAGGGGCTGGGGAAAAAAAAAACAAAAAAAACCAATAAATTTTATTACTATTTTGTGTGTAATTATTCTTTCTCGATTATATAATAACTTTTTCTTTTTACATTGAAATTTTAATAAATCTCTTAGTACCATACAAAGCATCTCAGAATTGTTTTAAACTTTCGTAAAATTTGAAAAAAAAAAAACCATATATACACTGTTTCTTAGAGAAAAATTCATAGCAAATCATTACTTATTAAAAATAGATAATTTTAAAGTCTTGCTTTAAAACATAATATAGACATTGTGTATGTTATGCTTACTGTTTCTGGCCTGTGATATCCATATATGCGCTTTTGTAGAGACCAGTAGTCTCATTTGTCGTGAGATTTCCATAGTACGTGATAGTCACCTCGCAGGCACTTCCATTCTTTAGCATTTGCTCTAAATGAATAATGTACCAGGATTTAAATCTTTGTCGTTCTTTTCTTGCGATATTAACCTCCATCGGTGCACCCTTCTTCCTTTATCGCAAACACGACACAGACGATAAAGATTTGATTATAATTTCGAAACTTATGAAAGATAAGAAATTTTGATTATATAATGATATACAGCCGGTCAAAATTTCTATTATAAATTTCTATTATATATTATATACTGTGAAAGGTTGACTTAGTAAAAAAGGTAGTAGCTTCAGCTTTGTTAAGTGTTTTACTCGCTTACGCTTCATCGGGCGGTAGTTGAATCATCCTGATGCCGACCTTCGAGATCTCAAGATTTTGATGAATGTTTAAAGTTATTCTATCGCTGGTGTTTGACCAGGTGAGATTGATCTTGACGTGACCGTTGAATTCATTTTTTTCGATAGAGGGTATCTTGATATCCAAATGATAACTAGTCGCCGTAACTTCATTTGGTAATCTGAATTGACGCATTTTCGAGTAGTAGACATCGTTCAGGTCGATACTGCGCTTCGATCGGCCCTACGATAGAATGATAAATTTTTTAATATTCTGACGATTGTATTATTATGGTTATATGGTAGAGTTTTTAATTTGTCGGTATTATACTTCAACATCGTAGACGCTTCGTGGAAGACCGGACGGTATCGCCGATAGTAAGATGAGCCCTGCGATCAACGTTGTCCACATC
This sequence comes from Polyergus mexicanus, assembly GCF_030449975.1. Lineage (NCBI taxonomy): Eukaryota > Metazoa > Arthropoda > Insecta > Hymenoptera > Formicidae > Polyergus > Polyergus mexicanus. The sequence continues at coordinate 815,467 of NW_027223336.1, forward strand.
ATGGTAAATTGCAGAGTAAACCTGAAGTCATTATTTAATAAAAAGTTATTGAAATATATTCTTGTTGATAACAAATACGGATGTTGTATTTTAAAGTAAATTTAATATGAAATCATCTAAAGATTTCACACACACACACACACACACACACGCACACACACATATATATATATAATATAACAATAATCTAATTTACTTGAAGTTAAAGATCTCGATAAAATTAATAAATTATATAATAGCACTGATATATATTTAAAATAAATTGAGATTGACTACAGCGAGAATGGTGTCAATTAAAGATGCGACAATAGCTGAATATGAATATATTTATTTTAGAAATCCGAAAAAATTAATTTCACAGTTTCGAATCAAAAATCTAAAAATTTCAGTTAATTTTAATTTTAATTCTAGAAAAAAATAAATGGCCGTCACATCTTTCACCAACAATAAAATCTGTAATAATCTTTATAAAATTGTATACTGCCGATCTTACAAGTCTATCGATTCTCTACAGGAAGATTTTGCGTCGCGTTACGAAAACTTATTGTTTTAATCGGTCGCGAATGCTTACGATGTTATCCTCGCGACAGGCGTGCACGCCTGAGGGACGCAGAGGACGATCTGCGGCGTGCGTCTACGGTTCTTGACGAATCGACTCGGATGTCACCACGTCGCTGCGTCGGTTGACCTTGATACTCTCTTCAAGAAAAGACGGTTTACCCTGGGGAGGAGGATATTCCGATACAACCGTATGATAGCGTAGCCGCGTGCGGACTGCGTCTGGCTGCGTGAGCGCTTCCTCGTAATTCAACGGTCGTCAAAAAGCGACGGAAAGATGTGGAAAAACGCATGACGTGACCACGCATCAAAGAATCGGATTCAGTCGGATTCAATTAGAGCGAATCGTCATCCAATTATTCAATTTGGCGATCGCGGCCATCGTCGCGCTGAAGGGGAAACTTAATCGCGACCAGTCAATCCGGACGCGGCCAAGAGGTGACGACGTCAACGACCAATCTACCGATCGACCGTTGGTGTCCATTAATGGAGGAATAAAATGCGTGTCTCGTATACCCGCCTGCTCAATGTTCCCTAGGACCTTGGCGCCATTGTGCTCCCCTTTAGACCCTCCGTGCCATTGCGTCGCTATCGCCGGGAACACGTGCCGTTCATTTGCGTGGCCGGTGCTGCTGGTACCGATCCCGGACCAAGCCCAATATGCACTTGGATTTACTACAACACCCTATATCGCCTCAATTGGATTTGATGAGGTGTTTTGTTCGCGAGTTTCACTCGCGCAATAACTAGGTCGCTTCTAAGCTGCTCCAGGCAATCGAGAACGCGATTGCTATGATTTCGAAATAACGTTATCTATTTAATATTTTCTATATTTTTTAGAGAAATAAACTGAAAAATTTGAAGAATATTTTTCATCGAATATTGCAAATTAAAAATTCGATAATTTAATTTTCGTTATATTTATATAAATTTTTAAAATAATATAACTTCTCTTAATACTTTTCCTGATTTCTCAATCTCTTTTTTTCTCTTTATTTATAGCTATGATTTTAGATCGTCATGTTCGAGAAGAAAAAATTGTCGCTCTTGTTCTAAACGCAACATTATTACGCGAGATTTCGTTTCATGTGTCGCGGCGAGGAAAAGAGAAGGCTATAAAGGCGCGCAAAAAAAGTTCCGATAGCAGGTCTAATCACGAATTATGGCAGAAGCGCATAAGAATAAGGAGCGGAACGAACGGTCGAGAATGACACGCGGTGCTGACGAACCAACAGCATAGTGGGGGGCACCCACGAGTGTTTCTCGACCAACATCCGTACTGCAAGGTAGAACAGCTAATTGCAGTTGTACCTGCGTCACCTGTACGCCGCCGCGATCGCGAATCCGTTTCCGCGTCGAAAACGTGCTCACTTTCCAAGCTACCGTCGCTTCATCGTCGCGATTTTCCTTTTTCGATAATAACTTCGCATTACTTCTTCAAGTTTGAAAGATGCGGCGGGGATCCGTCAGTAGTTGGCAGCCCTATGGACAGCGAAATTGTAAGTGATAACAACAACTATTTTTATCAACCTGCGATAATAACTTACTGTTCTCGCGTTGAATAAAATAATCTAAAACACAAATTCTTCTTAAATTAAAAATAAGAATGTTTTCTAATTCTTTTTTTACATGTTAAAAACCTTAAACCTAAAAAATATAATTTCTTTTTTAAAGAAAGAACGCCGTTTTGAAAATATATAAATTAATATCCTTTTGTTCAATTGTTCTTATTGGGGATGACATGTTAATAGTTTTCGGCGATTATTATCATTCCACACCGTTAATAAATACATCATTGTAATTACAATTATTTTATCATTGTAGAATTGTTTACGTTTATCAGTTAGATGTTATAGATATTCAATAAAAATATATTTCTTGCTTTTTATCAAATCAAATGTCCTTGTTTTAGATTCGTATTCGAGAATCGCTCTTGAAAAGAATATAATTCAAATAAGTTTGTTTCAATTTCGTTTTACCGTCGATCTGCAATTATTAAATTGCTTGTATCGACGAATGCGTCCACGCATGATTTATCAATTAATTTAAATCGCCGCGTGTTGAACCGTTGTAATTAATTAATCGCCAATTACTTACAGTGGTTATAATCGTCGTTTTGTTTGAGAGAAAACATCCTGCTTTTTGTGCGAGAATTTAAGAGAATCCGGCTTGCGATCATCCGTTATACGAAATTTGTAAAAATTTAATTGTCTTTTACTTATTTCGCACACACTTTTATTGTAGTTCTATATTTTCAATTAAAATCTTATAGATCGTTTCTCCAGAACTGATAAATGTTAACAACAGTTTTTTTTTATGTACAACTCAAAGAAAGTATAATTTTTGTTATTTAAACTCAGTTATTGAATTTAATAAAAAATTTAGAAGTCGGATTTATATCGTGAATTTTGTATTATAGATATATACAATGATAAGTTATTGTCAAATAATTTAGCATTAATCATATCTAAACAAACTTACAGATACTTTGCGAATGATTGCAAAAACAAAAAAATTATCTCAGAATGTGACTTTTTAAAAATATGCACGTACACGTGGAAGCAGTGCCACATTAATTTTGAGTATGTTGGAATTCCTCCGACTTAATTATATTGTTACTGATGTTATCTGCTCACCGCGTTACATACGCATATTTGCAACTTGGAAATTACCTTAGAACACTTGTGATATTCTCGTTAATAGTTGATTGTGTGTACTTTTGCCAATAGTTTTGCCAAGTTTAATTGTATTAAACTAAAATTTAATAATATTTTGTGTGTAGAGTGAAGTAACACGACAAACTAAATCTGAATGGATGGTATAAAATGTGTGTGCGTGCGTGTTATTTGATTTATTATCATTTAATTGATTTAGTCGATCTTACATTAACGATAAATAATTAATTAAAATTTCATCAAAGAATCATCAACGGAACTTAATTTTTAAAACTTTGGCATATATCTAAGTTTCTCACTCTCTTAATACTATAGTATTATCTCTCTTGATATATCTTTCTTTTTTAAACAACATTGACATATGTTTATGCGACAGGTCACGTTCGCATGGTATAACAAGAAGCATGATTTCACATGGTTATGAGAACTACTACGACGAGGAATAATAGAATTACCGAGCAAACTAATCAGAATAAGAATATTATCAGACGTAGTAAACCTACGGACAATTACAATTTTTAATGTCAGATAGTTAAAAAAAAAAAAAAAAAAAAAACTTAAAATTTTGACATCCTCGGCGCATTCGATTCATTCTGAATGAAAAGTATCAATGCAATATCTCGGGAATAAAATCTCTCCTACATTTTCAATCTTCTCTATAAATGCTATCTCAAATCAATTATATAGAAATAATGCTTTGCATGATTTTTGAATTTTTTTTTTTTTGTGAATTTATTTGATTCTTATCATAGTAATTTTGCAGCATTTAATGATGTACAATATTATGTAGTATTTTTTAATAATATTTTATTATTCTCGTTATAAAAATATATGAAAATATTTCTCGTTAAGCCGCTAAAATCAACGTAAAGTATCGCCGCTAATGCCGATACGAGCGTTATCGTCGACGAGGCGACGATTATGCGAATGCTGGAGTTGATATATAGTCAGCGAATAATGCACAAGCTAGGACCTTGAGGCCGTCTCTTGCCGCATTTACGAGCGTGCTCCGCGCGGGGCTATCGCGGATTCCTGCATCACGGGGAACCAATTTTGTTGACGTCATCTGCGCGCATTCCGCGCATCTAAAGCGTTGCGCTACTAATGCGAAATTCGTCGCAGTGCGATAACAATCGATAAATTTGCGGATGACGATTTCTTTTAAAGCTTATAAAATCTCGCAAGTTCCCAATTGCCGATTGTTAATCGCTATTTACACACACACACACAAGCCTTCCTATAATTTTCATAATCTCCGTGATTTTTTTAAGATTTTAATCTAAGATCTAATCTAACGATTACAGCAGCTTGTCAGAATTTTAATAGATGTCTATTGAAATTGAAGGGTGCTGAAAGGAATTTAATATGCAAAAAAAAAAAAAAAAATTCACTTCTTCAAGACCAAACATCGATATTATAAATTTTTTTTTTTCACATGTTTCTATAAATATCTTTATATTTTTTTCTATTTCTTCAGAATTCTTTGTATTATCTCATCGTGTACCTCTCTTTTTCTATTAGATTATTTTAAAATTATAATATCGTTTTTTTCATGAACCAGCATAAAACTTGTAATTTTTAAATAAAAGAAAATTTACAGTGTTTTTAACATTATTTCAAGAATCTCAAACATCTATTTCTTTCCTACATAGAAGAAGAATACTTAATTGAAATCCAATTGATTTTCTTATAATCATTTTAATTTGTCTAATCAGAGAAAGAAAAAGAGAAAGAATCTTTATGTGACAAAAATTGCTATTGTTTGGGATCTTATTATATTATACATATATATATATATATATATGCAGCTGATATTTACAATGTGCCAAATGACCCGATGCATCATCGAAAGTATTGACAATAAAAGTTTTATGATCAATAGAAAAAGAAGAATTGACATCGATATTGAATGCGGCGATTTTTTCCAAATTGTGCATTTAATTTTTTCAGCTGACTGCATGATGGAAACATATTCCGGTAATACCGCGTTGGCTTCACCTACCGAGGAAATTACCCATCAACGGAAGGGCGGTTGGTTTTTAACGTACAAGAAGCTTATCTCCTTTGTTGTCCTAATTATAATTGTTATTATTGTCGCGGGTCTAATCGGATGGAATATCGGCACTATGCCTAAAACGAGAGTAAGTGCGATTCATTGTACTAAATGACGCAAATTATTTACCATTATTATTGATAATTTAATACGCAATTGATATTTGATCAAGATACTTTATTATATTATTTTTTAATATTTCTATGTGGGAAAATAATCGAAAACGTGAAATGTGCGAAACAACGCGAATTTTCTAATATTATATGACTTTCTCATTCAGTATTATAAATGAAAGAGATCATTGAACATAAGAAACTCCTATCTGTACAAAAATGATGATATCAATATAATCAGGTCGGTGAAAATAATCTTATTATCTGAAAAAGTTTAAATAATTTAAATAAATTTAATCAACGCCTCGGTGCTGTTTTGCAGATTCACATATTCAATGTGAAATTTACTTCGCGATGAGCAGCGATAATAATTTTTTCTCAAATGCAGCGTATTCTGTGTTAATTAGATATACGATCCATTAGCCCTCCTCGAGAATGAGACGGAGGAAGGCGACGTCATTGTCATCTCGATATCGCCTTTTGTTCATCCCTTGAGATATGACCTTGTACTGACGCCGCCAAGCGACGTCAATGCGACATCGAATCTAAAAGGACGAGTCATTATCAAATTCCGTATCGACGGTACACTGTCTCTAAGCAAATTGTCTCTCAATGCGAGGAACATCACGGCAACGCGTTATAAGCTGTCGCTCATAGAAGGGAACAATGCGCGAGCGAAAAGAAGACGTAGAAGACGCGCTGAGGATGACAATAAAGGCAATCAAACTATGGAATCGAAATCGGTGAAACCTGGTATTTATTTCAGAAACGTCTTTCATTTTATTAATATCTTTCGTTAAAATTGGCTATTTCTTTCCATTGTATAATAGAAATAATATTTCGACTAATGTATGAGAGAGAGAGAGAGAGAGAGAGAGATGAGTGGTATGTTTATTAATTTCATAAAAAAACGGTTGTGTTAAAAGTATTTAATTTATTTTTGTACGTTTTGATTAATATTATATTAAATGTTTAGTTTTCTTCTTAAAATTTTTTTAGGAGTGCGTACAAAGAAGTTAGCTAGAATTTGCTACATACCACAAATTAGAAAGACGTTTGTTAGAACTTAATTCATGTCAAGAGTGCGACTCGCGTTTTCTTTCATTTTTGTCATAATCTGCACTACGAATATCATTAAGAGGTAACGGGTTAACGTACGTTAACAAAGCGATAGATTTCTGGTAGCGAAATATTTGCGGTAAGAGGATAATTAGCTTGCAGCTGTGCCAATATCATAACATAATAGCGGATGATCAATTACATAACGTTTGCGATACAAATTTTAAAATAAAAAGAAAAAAAGGAGTTTACATTTTCACCGTCTTAAACATTATATAATTGATCTGATTAAATCTAGTTTTATCAATTCGTAAAAAGAAATTCGTATGAAAAATTGTAGTAGCACGATTTAAATAAAAATTCATGCGTAGATTTTTTTTATATTTATCCTTAAGATAAAATTACGCGATCGATTGTCTAACCGAACAATGATTTATTAACTCAGGCAATGTTACCACGATGACTCCTCTCATCAACGTGACATCTGTTCGATTGGAAAATCAGGAAACAATGTCGCGTGGCGACGTTACTGACTATCCTTCGGGAAACGTGTCCTCCTCCGGCAGCGAAACCTCTTCTTTCAAGAATGAGAGCACGTCCGTGACCGATGGACAATTTAGGGAATCCGCGAACGCAATGACGTCTGAATCGACGACATCTGGATCAGCGACGTCACCCACGGTAATTTCTAATAACGGAAACGTAACCGAGATAATAATCCAGCGATACGAGGAGGATGCTAATAACGGATTACATATAATACATCCGGCCGTTGCGATAAATCCGGGAACGTACAGCCTGGAGATCGATTACGAGATTATGCTTGACGGTAAGGCGATTTACTCGGCAAGCTTCGGCGAGTCTGGTGAAGAAAGGTAAGTTTTTCCCATAATGATCATATTGATCAATAGTAGCAAAGAATCAATTAGTTTATAGTGACCAATCATGCACTAAAAATATCATATTTTGAGAAGGATATATATAAATATTCTTTTCAACTATTATCAAACATAATGTGTGTGTGTGTTTTTATTTTACATATATTTCTCTTTTTAAAAAGTTAAGAAAGTATCTCCGTTCTCTTAACAAATGGAACAAGGATATATTTGTAAGGAAATTTTTAAATAATTTTATCTGTACATATTTTTTAATAGATCGTTAATCGGAACGCGGTTAAAACCTTTGGGAGCGTCGCGTCTTCTGCCGGTTTTCAATGACGTGAATCTCAAGGCTGTCTTCTCCATGTCCGTGGCACGTTCGCGCAAAGCGAGGGTCCTTTCGAACATGCCTCTCAATATCTCGAGAAACACGTGCGTAATTCATGCTGTGTTGATCGCAGCAGTATCAATGTTCGCGTACTTGGAAGGCTATATCAGTTGTGAAATAGTAAAATTGCCCAGTTTTTTTTTTTTTGAAATTGTGTTTCGTCAATAAAAATGTAGAATAAAAAAATGTATATAAAATAAAAATTAGACGGATCCGCAATTTTTATATTATGCGATAATTTTTAAACATGTTGCTAGATTTTTCTATAATAGTATTTCTCACTATGTGTCGTTCTTCTTCTTTTTTTCTTTTGTAAGAAAGTGAAATGATCAATCTGCGACTTGCTCCTTTCAAGATCGGACAATCAAGTGATTGACACTTTCAACGATACCCCGTTGCTGTCACCTTACAATCTGGCCTTCGTAATAGGCGAGGTCGAATCGTTGAGCGAAACAAAAACGGGGCCTGATAATAAAACGACGGTGACTTTCTGGGGCGATCCAAAGAGGCGATTACGAGGGATATACCTTTATGACAAACTTGACCAAATCGTTACACATTTAAACGATATGTTCTCGATGCCTTATCCGCTATCGAAATTAGATATCATCGCGTTACCACCGGGGGTCATCGATAATGTTGGAAGCTTGGGTTTAATATCAATGAAGTAAGTAATGAGATAGCAATACTATTTTTTATCTACAAAAGAGAATAATTAGATTATAAAAAATTAATTTACCGGAAAATTAAGATATTCTGGTACAGAGCAACTTCAAGATTATAAAATTTTATTTTTTGAATTAATTTTAAACAGATTTGGGAAGCAAATTTTAAATTAAAATATCTCTGAGATATCACAGAGATATTTTTAAGTTATAAAAAAAAAAACTTGGTAATGGAACAAAATTTTATCTATTTGTTTCGAAATTTGGCAGAAAATACCATTAAGATGATTTTTCTCAAGACTAAACAATTTAACAATTTCAAATTTAAAAAAATTTTATTTACATTTTAATCGATAATTATCGATTGTTAGACACTGATTCGTTATATTTATACAATTGTTCTATATTCGATATCGTGCTACACATCGAACTAAATTGTTTTCAAGGCAATCGCTCTTCTACGCCGCGGATCGATCTCCCATGGTCACCAAGACAGACGCGTTAAGCGCTCTGATAAGCTTGATAGGAGAACAATGGCTGGGCGGTATCGTGAACGTGAAGAACTGGTCGGACATTTGGTCTCTAGAAGGCTCTACGATCCATTTGCGACATGCGATGATCGAGAAGGCACATAAGTGGAATAATAATTATGACGTTTATTAACTTTAAATGTACACATACCGAAATGAAATTTTTGAATGTTGATTCTCATCTAAATTAATAATTTTACTATTTCATTTTTTATTTTAAGATATTAAAACACATTGTACATTTTTATCTTTTTCTTATGTACCATAAAAAATTAAGAATCATGTGTATTTTGTTCTATTGAGCTGTGTGTATTATTAAAGTTAATGTACCAAATTCTGAATCAATTATTCACTTTTTAAGAAAATGCAATAAATGAGAGATTAAAAAAAATAATTTACATGTTCACAAAATTGCGAAATTTTATGAAATGCAAAGTTTACATATTTATAAAATGAAATTTTAGATCTTTTTATAGAAATAATCTAATTTAAACTTTACTAAACATTTAAATGTGATCGTTAGTTTATTGTTAATTTATCTATATTGGCTTTTTAATTTCCTAATAATTTCAATAATAATATCCAGTTTCTTACCTTTTCAAAATAATCGACTCACATCTTATTAGATTAGATGTCCAGATAAAAAGAGCATCTTTTCTCGTCGAACAAAGGAAACAGATTCTCATGAGATTCTATTTTCAGATAGACTTGTCATTGGATCCCAATCATGCCTTCGTTGCCGACGTGCAATGGGATGCCATGGAAGAAGATGGGTACAGCGTTTCACGATCGTTGCAATCTAACGTCAATCCCGTTCATCTGGATTTCTCGGACGACAATGCTCGACATAAGAAAGGTAAAAATGTCTATCAAACCGATCGTTTCTTCCTTCAGTGACAATGCTTATAAAACTTCCAAATACTTTTCTTATATTGTTGTAAATATTATTAATATTAATACTTGTCTTTTAATATCATTAATTTTAAATTTGATAAGTATTAGCATCTTTAAAGATACGCAAATACGTATATAAAAGAGCTTGTCGAGCACAGTCTCAGTTTTATCTGAAAAGCAATATCGAATATATTCGATATTGTTATAGTTATAGTTATATATATAGTTCTCGTCGAATGTTTCATAACATGATCCTGCATTCTGACTGCTTTTTGTAGGTGCATGCTTGATTCGCATGTTGCATGGCGTAATAAATGATACCGCCTTTAGGAACGGTTACCGGAAATTCGTAGCGAGGTGGTGGGTATATATCACATTATCTCGTCGATTTTATCCTTTGAACGACCGTCGTCATCCGTTCATCAACCGTGCGCGATCCGCGCGTTTAAATCACTCCCCAGCGTCCTCGTGATTTAATCGTCGAAACGATAATCGACGCGTTTTACATCAAATTATCCCGTCGACTTTATGATAATATCAGCCATTGAATGTCACGAGCTGCCAATCGTTATTTCTCATGCTTCTTTATCGTTACATAAGTGGATCCATCATCGATATATTCGTTGGCATAGAATCGCAAAATATAATATATAATACTGATACGCGTAATGTAATGTACAGAATAGATAATGCATCGGTAACGATGTTTCATTTTTGACCGCAAATGCGTTATATAAAGAGACATTAGAATTTTTAGAGATATCAAAGTTCTTTTTAAATTAATATTCTTTTTAAGGAACTACTCGACAGCAAATGTTGATGATTTTTGGGAAGCGATGGCGGAAGAAACTGTCGATTTACCCGCAGAAATTACTTTGTTCAATATGATGAATTCTTGGATCTTGAATCATGGATATCCGATCGTTAGCGTCACGAGGGATTACGAGAAGGGCACAGCTATCGTTAAACAGGTGCGATCTAAATAATGCGTATCAAATCATGTATATTTGTAACTTTATGCGCCTCTCGAGATAAAATATTTTTATTATTGTCAACTATTGTCGCGCAGCAAAGATTTACGTACGATCAATCGTCATCCGATACTCAATCAACGTGGTACATACCGCTTGACTATATTAACAAAACGAGGAACGATTGGTCATCTCCGACGAAGACGTGGTTACATTCCGAAGCGGAAACGGTGGTGCATGATATTGGTGCTCAGGATTCTTGGATCGTGTTCAATATGAATAAAACAGGTTGGTTGCATAAATACGATATTTTTCTTTTAAAAGAACGTCTATAAAAAATTATAATATGTATATCAAAATATCTTTTCATTAGAATTAATAATAATTGTCTTTATATTAAATTTTTTTGTAGATCACAATTTATGTAAAAAAAAAAAATAGAATATTAATTGTAATTATAAATTTTCCTTTTTCAAATAAATTTGCTAGTAATGAGGGATAAATAAAATTAATTAATTAAACGGATAATTTGCAGATATTTATAGACTTTTGAGCGGTTTAATTCCGATATACTTTAACTTATCTTTGGCGCTGCTTTTTCAATTTATACTCTTCTTCTTCGATTGTTCTATATATTAAAACAGAATTTTTTAATTTTATACATATAAATAACTCTTTTCTCTCGCTACCATTCATGTGGAAAATAATATATTTGAGACGAATTATGTATTCAATATTATTCAATTTAATGAGAAATTGCGAGACGGGACACGAGTGTCCATTCTATTGCTATTAACGTTAACTGCTTTCAAGGTTATTACCGTGTGCATTATGACGAGGAAAATTGGAAGCTCCTGGCGCAGGCCCTCGAGGAGGATCACGAGGTCCTTCCAGCAGAAACCAGAGCATCGCTCATCGACGATGTGCTCGGTCTCGCTGCGGTCGGCTTGACGAAATACGCGACCGCTTTTAGCTTTATTAAATATATGCAAATGAAGGAACGACATTACGCTCCTTGGAGTGTTCTGATGCGTCATCTGTTGAAATTGAACGGTCTTCTTTATGAAACGTCAGGCTTCAGCGACTTTCAGGTAATCTAGTATGTCCTTATGTACTGATAGGAAAATATTCTAAAAGAATATAATTTATAGTTAGCCGTTAGCAAACTATTCACAATTAACGGCCAAAATTATCAGGTTTGCAAAATATTCTATGAACATTTTGTTAAAAGTATACTGCTCCATGTATATAAGGACAAAAATGCAATGAGATAATCAAAAACTTATGATAAAATGTATCTCTTATAAATATAATATTCAATCATAATTTACAATGCACTTGTAAAAATACTTAAGTAAAATAATACTCTATTATTATTGTTCTTAAAGCGACAAAGATGATAGCCATAAGTTGGAAATTAAAATAATTTCAAATTTATGTAAAGTTTTTCTAATAAAAACTAATAGTTTGATTAAAAATTATTAGTGGATAGCAATATAATAACGGAATTGATCATTTGCAGGAGTTTACATTGAGATTCACATCAAAATTATATTCAGACGTGGGATGGAAGATTGATGAGGGATCGGGGCTAACTTTGACCGCCCTAAAAATAGCGTGCGCGTTCGAGAACGCCGAGTGTCTCGAATGGTCCAAAAATCATTTTGCGAAACTAAAGGATCATCCCGACGCGGACGAAGTGTAAGTTCGATAAAATGTTTAATATTTTATTCAAAATCCGTTCTTCGTGCAACCGTATCTCTCAAAGATAACATGAGAGACGATAACATGTATGATTCAATTTATAACAAATTTTATACAATTTTTTTTTCCATAATTCCGTAAGCTAGACGAAATGGAATTCTGATTGATACTAAAAATAACAATTAAATTATTTACATAATCGAGACAATACTAAACTGCGACGCACTCATTACTAACAAAATAGCGATAAAAGAAAATATGAGGGCAAAAAGTTTATGATGGTATCTTCGGGATAATAATTTCTATCTCTAAATATATCGGTTAGATTTTGTTGCTTATTTTGGAAATAAAACTTTGATTGTTTCAGCGTACCGGCATACGCACGCGAAGTGTTGTATTGTACGATCGCAAGATACGGCACGCGAAACGAATGGAATTATTTTGTTGAGAGGGCAAACTCTACAGCAGATCGAGAAGAGAAGAATCGCCTTTTATCAGCGTTTGCATGCTTCCAGACGCCGTGGATTTTATCGTAAGTGTGAATTGAAAATTAATATATAGTTAATAATATAGTAGAATTGAGAACAATATGTAAACTCGTAAAATCAAAGTTTTTAAAAAAAATAAATTTTAGGAGAGAGAAATAATTTTTCCAAATTTTATATTCTCTCTTTTTTTAATTTAAAGAAAAGATTTTATTTTTACAGAATTGTAATTTAATTTTTATATTTAATATTGAAAATTAAAAAAGACTTAAGAAAGAAAAAAAAGATGAAAATAGAATCATCACTTGTATGAAAGAATAAAGATCTGAAATTCATCAGAGAATATCGGAATAATATTGGAAAAATATCTACACAATTTTCAAATATCCAACAAAAATATATACAATATTTTTAGTGAAGGATATCTGTGTCCTTTACATATCTTTATTAATTAAAAAATTTATTCTGCAATTTTGAATTGCGCAACACAATTTAATTATAGAAAAACTCGAGATTGATCCCTCGAAAACAACATATATTTAGAAATGTATAATGCGTATCAATGCTACTTATTAAGGCTACTTAGCGAGCTTCTTGAGGGGAAGATTTATAGCGAGGACGAGGCGCAAAGGATCTTGAGAAGTTTCCCGCAAAATCCAGTTGCTGCGCAACTCGCCTACAAGTTTGTGCGAAATAATTGGCAGACTATCGTTACAAGGTTTACAACAACTTTCTTATCTCTCTGTCGAATTCATAAGCAGATTATAATTTGCTCTCGTGTTTGTTTAGATACTCGAAATCTCGCCCGATTTTAAAAGCTTTCGCGCTGGCAACGATGAACGGTTTGACCAGCAAGGAAGATCTAGATGACGTAAGTGTCATTTAAAAGACACAAATTTTCGAGTATTAAAAATTTCGATCCTTCAGTTTCAGACTTTCAGCGAGGATAATCTCGAAAGCGTAAAGACCGTGGGATACACTATGGCGATGGTCGAGGCGCACGCTAATTTCGCGATAAAGTGGTTGAAAGAATCCTTGCCGGAAGTGCAGGAGTGGTTAACGGCGAACAATGCCACGGAGATACCGACGTGAATATTCGAGAGATATCTTCCCAGAAGTTGCAACAGGATGAAGGAGACTCTGTGTACGATTATCGATTCACACTTTCGTGCGTTCGCATGAGAAAAGAGAACCGCGAGAACTTTTCTACGACAACAAGTTTTATTTTTCCGTATGCTTTTGTCAAGCATGATTACAAAACCAAGCAACAAGAATCTCGTCCTTATATCGTTTAGCCTTAGAATGACGGTCGTTAGTATAATTAATGTTTAGGTACATATTTAACAAACGATATAGATATATATATAATAATCGTATCTCTAACGATGTGGTAATTATTATTCTAATGTTTATCGTAAACTCTTCACTCGCGCGCATTTCCGCTCGTTAATGGCGCACTATTGCTATACGATACGTTCGTTTTATAACACGCTATGTTATCGTTACAATAATCTATTCGTACCGTTGTCCTCGCTTCTCATTTTTAGTCTAACTCGTTAAATGCGTTAAGTACGGTATATATTCGCAAGCTATCAAACACGCGCGGTTTAAGGGTGGAAGCGATGATTTATCGTCGGATGGGGCTCGGTCCGTCAGAGATTAATGCGGCCGATGTTTAATCGAGATCTTAAGCGCACGCGAAGCGCGTTATGTCGATTTTCGCGTGCATCAAAATCCTTCGCGATCTCAAAATCGCATAATTGTATAACGATGATTTTATATATATCATGGCGATGCATCCAGCCCCTTTCACTATGCTATTTAGCGCTAAATGCGATCCTTTTCTTATTCCATATCTATCGATATAGAGTATGCGACTTTACATAAATTACGTATATTTACCGTTAAATACGACCATCTGTTTTTCATTTCTCTTTTTTATATTAAATATGATAGTTCAGAGTTAGGTTAAACATTAGACAGTCGTGTTTAACGTTAGATACCATTGGAAAGTTTTACTTCATATTTATATTAAACAGAAGAATCTCACATTAAATGAGTAAATCTCACATCAGCGCATTTGACGCTAAATCCGCATTCATCCGTCTGGAAATAATAATTTCTCGATATACACGGGAATTGTCCAAACGCACGTTTTTATCCTGGGACAACGCGCAAAAATATGTTATTCTCCAATCTCTTATTGAAGGGGTTATTTTTATTTTATTTTATTTTTTTTTTTTAAATGAGGCACATCTATATATTTTTAACAAAATGTGAATTGATTGCGTATGAATATTTTCTCACATTATTAATACGTCAACTATGATTCATCAAAAGCGTTCTGTATTTTTTATTCAAATCTTCAAAACGGATTTCCGGCACAACTCTCTCTTACAATATTATTTATCTGAAATATTTCACTTGTTATATTAATGCACGTAAAGGCTATCCTTTATTTTCTTCAATCGATTCAAGGCATATGTTGTCTTATTTCATGAATAACCCCTTCAACGAATCGCTTGAAAAAGTTTTCGATCGTTTATTGTCTTCATACAATTCACTCAATTTTATCAGACGCATTATTATATCAGTGTCGCGTGTGAGCGCATTGTCGACATTCTAAAACGATCGTATATATATACATCGATACAATGGAATATAGATTGTTAAGATATTGTGCGCGACGAACAAACGCGATATCATCAAATTCTGCGTTTTTAAAATTTCACATTCGTTTCAAACGAGTCTCGTCAAAAAGATCCGTTTCCGTTCGTTATGTTTGGTCATGCCGTCCTGCGTAGAATGTTACTTTCTTTTTTTTGGATGCGGTTAGTTCCACTCGATGCATTTAATGCCGATACCGTACAGTACTTTGTACTTCGATATCGAGACTTCGCTTCGAGACGCTCTTCTCCTCGTGACCAAACGCTAATTAGTGCTCGAAATTTCGATAATCCGATCGTCGAAAGCAATTGTAAAAACCAATTGTAAGAACTGTCAACGGAAACAAGATGACTGAAGGAGATCGCTCGAAAACGTACGCCCCAAGAGCTATATCGCTTGCAAATTTTGTAAGCCTAAATAAAACTATTTATTTTTGACGAAATATTACGGAATAGTTGCCATGTTACGGCGAGAGATGAACATAAAATCGCTCTCACGTGATAAAAATTATAGAAAATAAAAATTATACCTTTGCCTGCCACACCTTTCTTTATGATTCGAATATCGATATCGTCGAAGAGCATCGTTTTGTATTATTGGTATTTTAGTTGTTTCTTCGTAATGAGTTACTTTGATGAATTGCGTAAGCTTTACGCAAATGAATTATATATGAACTATCTACAGTATATCCAAAAAACTTCTAGATTTTTGTGAAAATTTCGAATTATTGTATTTATTCAAACTTTGTCATTATTTTCTGATAAAAGAGAGCTTCTCTCACAGAGTTTCAATCGAATAAAATTGAATATAATTTTATGTTGGGATAATACAATATATTAATGTCAAAAAATTAAAATTTCGAAGTGATACACGTATTTATATTACCAAGGTATTACGATGTCGCTGTTAAAAAGCTCTGTTAAAATTTTTCAAAAGGATATCTAATCGTCTGAAAATTGTAAAAAAAGGTTCAACCATTATAGCCTTTACTTACTGTTACGCTTCGTTATTTACATGGTATATTTACATTTTAATTTATCCTGTCAATTGTTTATTATTTAAATGTGCATACCATTCGCTCTATCTTTCTTTCATTTCTTCTTGACTTGTAATCTCAAATCATTCTAACAATCGAATTTTTCGATTATACCGAAGTGATTTTCGCAGTCGACGATGAATGTTTGTTGGATGTTTTTAATAATACAGCTTTATTATGTTTTCTGAATACAAAGTTAATTCTATAGAGATTGTGGCAATGAGAAAAATTGCTAAAATGTTAAAAAATTTCTGCTAATAAGAATAATTTAGAAGAAATTAATTGATAGAAATTTATTTTGTATAATTAAAATTTCTTTTTAATTTGTTAAACATACACAAAAATTTGTTAAACATATATAGACTACACACGTATGAATTATTTAACATTTCGATATTTTACTAACATATTTAAAAAAATATTTTTTCTATATAATATAAAATTTGAATACTCCCTACTTTGTCAGGAAACCTGTGTAAAGTGTTGTCTCGATTTTCTATTATCTCAGCATTTAACTATTATAGTTAAATTTAAGTAAGGTGCTTTGACATATTTTTGGAAGATTAAAAAATGCAAAATTATTACAAGTATCAAATTAAGATTATTGAAGAATTATTGAAGAAATTTAAGAAAATAAATCGAGCTAAAAATGGCTTCTCTATTTTTTTTCTGTTTATTAGAAACTAAAACACCAAAATGGTTTTCATACATTATGCTGTAACTAGATTCAGATGCCGTCTTTGCAATAAAATCGCCGTCGACTTGAAAGTCACCGTTCGTTGCGTTATTTCAAGTAACATGTAAATTCATAGCTCTATCATAGAAAACGTATGCGTTGTTTTCCTAACGACCTAAGTGCGGAATAGATTTGTTTCGCTTTTTCGCTAGGAGAATCCCTCGAACCTACTATTCTAATATACGTCTAAATGTACGTCTTTTTATTTCCTTCGAATCTAATGCGTTCGCTGGACGCAGATTTCAATCAGATAGCGACCACGTGTATTCTCATCCTCGCACATGACGTCGCTTGATAATATCCGGTATAAATCAATCGGGGCATCGATCGAGAAGAAATAATCGTCCGAGTCTCGAGAAGAAATAATTAGAAATTTTACACTCTGATCGATTTGCCCGATGATCGATCGGCGATCGTATGCCGGATATTGTCTTTTACGATCGACGGCGGTTCAAGTAACAGCTCCTAAAAACGCTCGTAAAGTAACGATCTTGCATTTTAATGGCAGTAGTAATGGGGAATCGTTATTCCTCGCCGTAATTATATATATAATATATGTATATATATATTTACAGTTCCAAGTACTACGGCATTGTACTTAGAATGCGCAAAATTACTCTTTAATTACGACTAACATTAAGATTTCTAAGAACGTCGGAGAATCGGGAATGCGAATTTCGACCGTCGATCGAAGGAGCAATTCGGCTCCTTCATCCTTTGTCTATGTATGTAAATGTCGGCCTCGAATAGAGTCGTAGATTTTTTTGTTTCAATTTATAATAATCGATTATTTTCCATCAGTTGATCTAATGGAAACTTCAATATATTTCTATATAAATTAATGACATATATTTAATGTCTCCATCAATTTCAGAGTAAATTAGAAATCACAGAAAGTTTTATCCGAATTTCTCAAATATATGGAAAATATTATAGTAATTGCGATTTAGACAAGAAAACTCCAAAATTCTCCGATGTTAAATTACACTCTCGCGAGTAACAATCCGCACGAAGCGATTCGCGACTAACGATCGTTTAACCACGATGACGAGTATCATACATGACGCGTAACTGTCTATAAAGGAAAACGGAATAAAAGGCGAAATGATGAATGACAACTCACAATGACAACGACCACAAACTACCGGTATTGAACAACGGCGTCAACGGTCGTTCAATTCCCTACAACTATCAGCTTTAGAATTCGTATGCTTTACTTGTTCTTACCGTACTATCAATTACTTTTTATTGTAGTATTCTCGCGTGTTTCACCTTTCTCGTTACAAAATACAATATAATCTTATTCTCGGGACGAGATAACGCGAGATGCGTCGGCGACGCGAGTCCACCCGATCAGTGCCTCCTCCACTTTGGAAGGAGAACCGCGGAAAAGTTGCAGGAAACGATGACAAATAATTACACACGCCTGAATAAATATATTTACATCGCTTATATAGATAGAGGGAAAAGATCGAGAAGCACTGGACGCGAAAAAATCAAGTGTGTTTGGGGATACGAAGCGTTCGTAAAGACATTACTTATGGAAGTATAATTGATAATATCAGAAGAGAGATTATGTTATATATAGCTGATTAAATATAATATTTAGGATGTATCTCTATATAGAGAGCCTCTCACGTATATATAGTTGAGGCAAAATATAATTGCTCCGCGCTACCGACGCGCCATCGGCTCGTCCATCGCTCTTAAATATATATATATATATATATATTTAAGATATTTAAATATATATATATATATATATATATATATATATATATATATATTGTGCTCGTATAAACACGGGTACGTTTTTAAAATTACTTACTGGTTATATATTTCAAGTAAGATTACACCCTAGGTCTGTGTACGACGAACTACCTATGCGGTGATTACCTAATTAATTCACGTAATGCGAGCGGTTTACGACCCGCATTACAATACAAAACGTACGCTTGCGAAACGTGGCGTTTGCTCGAGCGAAGAATCATTCGCGCATGTAAGGATCGAATATACTATTGCAGTTTCTTATTCGCCCGGCTGCGTGTGTCGCGAAACTCTTGCAACCCTCAAGTGCCAGTAAATGTACCGCATCGCGCGGCAACAAAGTATGGAATTATTCGGAGGATATCGCGTTTGGTATAAAAAATGTTCTACGTTCAAAAAAGTGAAATGCTCGCTATATATCGGCGCTATTTCTTCGCGTAAACAGTGTGCGTAAAATACTGCTACGACATACAGCCGCGACACGATCGACGTTGCGATACAATGTTACGTTAAAAGCCGGTCGTATAATTCGGATTGACCAGTTTTCAATATTGGCTGCGTCTCGCATACTAGATTATAAATCTATAACGTATAGATTGAAAAAAAGATATTGATTAATTTCGCGTTTTAATTCACGTTCGGTTCCGAGCCCTACTCGAACGATACTTGACGCTTGCTCGCGCGCGTTTAGGCGAACGTTGGCGAAGATTCGGTTCTCGCTTTTCTCGTTCTCGAGGCGTTAAAATTACTTACAGTGTTACATCGTAAAGTCCATCCGATGTGTGTTAGGTTTACCCGATTAAGTAGTGGCAGCTTCATATTACGATTTACTTGAGCAGACTATGTAGGTGTGTGTAGGTCACCTGTGTGTATGTGTGTGTGGCGAATCTCGCGCCGGTCAACGCGTCCTTTATTTGGGAGACGCAGTTTTCTTAATAGATGGGAGTGCAGTTTTATTCAAACGACGACGCGTCGTTGTCTCGAGTCCTCCCGTTCTAAGGTTTCGTAACAAACGTCTATCGCCTTCCTTCTCAAGGAGCAATGATTCTCGTCTTTCTATCCACGAGATTATCTCTGCAAATCGATGACTTTCTATCTCATTCTTTCAGTTTTTTTTTCTTCTCTCAGAGGAACATAGCGTCCCATTCATCGTCAAAATCGCCGGTCATATACTTCCGGTTCATCCTTTGTAAGATCGGAGCCCTTTTGCCGTAATTTCATCGTTGAGGATAAGGAGCTGGAGCTTGCGGACTCTCCTAAAATTAGGACGGGGGGGAGGGGTCCGTGCTTCCGATCCTTAATCTTTCTCTACGGTGCAGGGCTCGGGCATGGACTACTGGGGCGGACATTTGACCACTGCCGTGGTCGCGAACTCGCTAAACTTTTTGTCGATGGGCACTCGATCGTCGTACAGAGTAGGCGCTTGCAAGATGATGCCCGCGGTGCCTACCAAGACGGCCAGGGTAAAAATCCAAAGAAACAATCGATCCAGAACCATCGCCACGTACTTCCAGTCCTCTTTTACCTGCAAGGAGCATCGATCGTGCCGATTCAATTCACTGTTATCTATTAACGATTAAGTGAAATAAAATATTTTGAGACCGTAGAGGGGAACTTAATCTATGTAATCCAAATACAATAAATGTCTCTTTTTCTATCCACATAATCGGCTATAGATTTTATAAAATATTATTAAGAGAAACAAATAAATAAAGATATCAATAAAATTTTTTTATTGAAAAAGCCGATCTTTTATATATTTTGTATTTATTTATTTTCATTTCCTTATTCGTATTTTATTCATTTGATTTATAATGGATTTATACCTTAGTCGAATCTTCGAGCATTTTGGTGTGCTCGGCGATGAAACGCACGCAGATGCAGGATCTGTGCACTTCCGGCGGACAGCGGGAATGCGAGAAGGCGGGCGGGCTTCGGAGTACGGGACTTTTGACTTCCTGTATGCCTCCGTCTCCGGAAACCGAGAGATCCTCGCATTCGGTATGCAATGGTAAAGGGGGACCGTGAATTAAGCAGCTACCTCCAAACCTCGCACCGTCTGTAAGACTAAAGTGAATAAAGGACGAATAATATTGTTGATATTACTCATGCCCATTAATGCACATATTTCTCCCAGTATTGTGCAGTATTTTTATTCAACATATTATAAGGACAATAATAATTTATAATTTAATCTGAAGATAATTCGTAAAAAAAGTTAATCTAAAAAAATTATCCTAAATTTAATGTAATTATACAATTCAATTATATTATTTATTATAATTATCCTCCCTCTTTAAATTTACAATTATAATTCTTTAGCAAAATATGTCAATGTTAGTCTGGAAAGCGTCTGTAAGAGAATATCAAGATCAAAGAGGTAATTACGAAGCGTTTCGTATTATCATAAATACCTGGAAGGCGAGAGGTCTTCCTTTGATGGAGGACGGCTGTGGAATCTCTTGGGTGTGAGGTGCTCCTCACTGTCTTCCTGAGTCGATGGATGGTAAGGATAATAGCAGGTTTTCTCTTTTCCCCTGACGGTCCTCATTAACACTCTACCGGAAGTGTACCTGTAAACGCGGACAATCGGGCGCGGAGAACTTTAATGCGGGTGTCGTATTCTAAAAGCGGCACGGTGAATGACTGACTGATGATCATTGTCGAGACTAGAATACAAGGCAAACTCGCGCGCCAAATATGTATATAACGTGAAATTTTTACGTAACAAAACTCTTGACTATTGATCTCTGTCGCTGGTGCAAATTTAGATGCTTTGAAAGTACTGCTCTGACTGTTTTCTTCGCGTACTTTTTAATCAGATTGAAGTCGACTTATTCTTTGTAAAAATATGACATTTCTTCCGAATATTTGTAATTTTTGATATTAAATATATTAATAAATAATTCTAAAAAAATTAAAATTTTTTAAAATAGATAAGATAAAAAGCGAAAAAAATTATTTTTAACAATCTTCAATTTTAAATTTCTTAAAGTAAGTGAAAAGTGAAGATATACATAAAATAATAAATTTCTCTTTATATCTTTGAACAATAAATACGTATTCTCCGATTATATTTGTGTGTGTATGTGCGATACCTGTTTGCTTCAAATTTATATTGAGGCCTTCTCATGACTAGAAGTCGCGGAAGAATGTGTATAAAAACCCTCTTCACCCAGGGTGCCATTTTGTGCGTCTGTGGTGAACGGAAGTGAACATTGAGAACGACCACCGTGACGCATATACTGAAATATATAAAGAGAGACATCGTTTAGTTGTTATAAACGTATGAAAAGTATGTTACTAAAAAATAAATACCAGCATATATATTATGTTATTACAAGTTATTTTATTATCTATAATATATACAATATATAAGCAATATTTTAAATAATAGGTAATCTGAAAATTATTGATTGCATAGAGTGTTACTAACAAAAAACAAATTCATTACGTATATCATAATGTAAATATTATTATAATTCCAAATATATAATTCCAATAATACAATTCTTGTATCCATTTTGCATAGTAACGTAACCAGAAACGGACTACGATCTAATTTTAATAGAACTCTAATTAAATTTTTAATAAGCATCGCTTTATTACGGTGGAGATTTTAATCCACAGTAAGCTAGAAAAGAAGTCTTCCTACGTACAGTACACGGGGTCGTATACGTAGTAGATTCGTACCACTGCAATTATAATCACACAAGCTCTTTATACACAATGGCTTTGTTATCTTAATAGTAATCGCAAATTTTTGCCGAAAAAAAAAATATCAAAGACATTTTTGAAGCAATAACATGTTAACTTGCGCTTTATATGATACTGTCACATAAAAAGTCGAGTGTGTTTTCACTTTTAATAGACTAGATTTTTCCAAGATGCCAGAATTTGGGAAAAAATGTTCGATTCATCCGCAAGCTCATCTTGTCGAACGAAGGCAAATTGCCGTAACGTATAACCAGAATTGGCATTGGAGGCAGAACGAAATGTAAATCTCACGAGATCATTCATAACGCAGATCCGTTCGACGATGGGGAAATCTGGCTGGCCGGTTGGATAAAGGACAGACCGCGATTTAAATTGGATCCATTTCCCTTTGACACGACTTGGAACCATTTATAGATTCGAACTACGTTGCCGCAGCGACGTGGATCCTCGATCTTCTCGTTCGCTTTTTATCATTTCTGGCGAGCTCGCGCGTTAGTCATTCTCGGGCAAAACGCGCCATAATGTTCGCGTATTAGACGTCCTCGAAACCATCTTCGCTCTAAATGTGTAATCTCGGACGAAAGACGTGATAAGAAAGGTATTTCCGGTAAAGTATCAAGATAAATTTTAACATTTTAATATAAATTATCATTTAAATGCTATATACATATTTTTTATGTTTTATATAAAAATTATTTATATATAAAACATTTAATTGATTATTACATTATATATTTATGTTCTTAGACTCAATTATTGAATCGATTTCAGCGCGCTATACATATATTAAACAAATAAGAAGAAGATGAAATAATGAAATTTCTTGTTATAATGATAAAGAGACTTTGTAAAGATAAATATGCAATCGTAAAAATGGTGAATGCTATGGAATTTGTCGTATTCTTGTCAGCGAAAATTTATAATGATGTCGAACTAAGAAGAACGAAATACTCCCTTTAAAATCTTGATAGAAAAAGGATTTGGCGTTATACAGGATGTGGCAGAGATTGTACTTTACGTGAACGATAAATTTCTTAAAAATTTCTTCGTAAACTTAAAATTCAATTTCTTCGATTTAGAAATTTGATTGAACGCTCCTCTTTTTTTACGATTTTTAAATTTTCCATTATGCATTGTGATGACGAAATTAGGATGTAAATAGATTCTAAGATTCTTTGCTCGTTTAAAATTGAATAATTAAAAAATAATAATTTGTTATTTATCTTCTCTTCGCGTAAATTTCCTCGCGTTGGTATTATGTCGCGATATTCTTTAAGTCCTCAATCAAGTCAGCTTAAAAGAGCTATCGGTATCAGAGCGGTATTTTTTTTCAATTTATATCTTCAACGTCCGGAATCACGAGAAGTGCGCAACATCCGAGTGAGACGTTGCATGTTTCGAGATTCGGCTCCACGAGTGGCTGGTGCCCACCCTTAGCGAACACCGCTACTGATTAATGTGTCACACCTACTGCGTCCCTGCAACGTTCAAAGCTATTAGGAGGTTTCCTCACACACGTATCCTCAGATTTATACATATACGGAAGGGCACGTGGCTTCCACTCAAACAACAACCCGCATGCTGTCGGCCCAATTCGCCAATTTGCTGACTCCCTCGTCTTCAAGGAGACTCATCGCTTCTCTCTTCGTTGCCCAAGTAGATCATCGATTTGCTCGGTATGCGTCTTAAGGCTGAGGCTACGTGCTTCGTAGAGACACGTTTAACATCCTCCACGTCAATAATGGTTAATACTCGAGATTCCCTTTCAAGTTTCCAAATCGGCTTCAAACGTTTCGATTTCATCCTCGCGCGTTTCTCTCGTAGCGTTTAATTTAATTTTTATTTATTCATTTTAAAATGCGCGTAAAAGTACTTTTCTTTAGAAAAGATATTGAATGCATAAGAGAATTTATTCTATAAAGCTTATATAAAATAATATTAAAATATTCTTTATTCTGCAGGATTTTTAATTCTCGGAGATTTGTATCTTTAATTAAGAGAAATGTTTATAATTCATGCAACAGAGCACATAAAAATTTCTACAAAAGCTACATCGTTGAAAAAGATTTCGCTTTTATCAATGCGCATTCATATTGTAAAACCAGAATCTTCCTTAATGAGAAGGTTGAATATCAAATATTTTCTTGAAAATAATTCACGACGGTCGCCGCGCATATTGTTACGCTTAACCGATTCTTCTTCCTTTTCTTTCTTCGATTTTTCTTTTTCTTTCAATGAAGACTGAATCCGCCTCAGAGATAAGTAATCTTCATCTCGCGCTCATCGCGGCTCGACTTGGCCGCGTAATCCAAAGAAATATTGCAAATTTGAGAGCTATCGGGGAGTAAAAAGCATTTCGCTGTTCCAAGGCACTCGTGGACGTGGAATGAATCGTGAGATCACAGGACGATCCTTTACTTCTCTACCAATTTTCTAAGAAAAAGACCATTAGATCTCGGATGCGCATAGTCTATTGCTCGCCAGTGTACATCTAACAATAAAAAGAAGAAGAAGAAATATGCTTCTTCATTCGCGTAACGTGCGCTGTGCGAGCTTACGCGTTTTTTTCTTACAAATGACACATTATTTAAAGCCAACCATTTACATTTCGCGCATTTAGGTTAAATATATTTCTTTCGAGTTAAAATAAAACGTATATAGAAAAGTTCTGACAATAAGGAAGCATATCTTAAGGAAGACGTACCCCACTTTTTACTACATTGCCTTTAGAAATTTAAATGGTCACCTGCTTTATGCATAAGGCTCTTCCAGCAAAGAAAATAATGTCGCGTGATTTTTTTGACAAAACGCAAGTACGGATATGAATCAGCCGAGTCACGCTCGAGAAACGACGTCATACAAATTTGCTTCATCATCGTCAGCCATCAGTCACGAAGAGAAGAATGTTACGCGAGATGGTAGCAAGGGTCCGGAAAAGCTTTACAAAAAATGTAGAGAGAGAGAGGGGATAAAGGGGATGCGCGAGAAATGCGAAGGTTTAGGAAAATGGATGAGATAGAAAAAGCGCGGCGGTTCAGAATAGCAAGAGCGACGACAATAATTGCGATACATCAAAATTATTGTATCATTATTTATACCATTATTTATATATTCCCAACAATCTGACAGGATAAAATAAAAAAACGGGCAAACGAGAAAAATTATTCTTTCTCCATAAGTAACTGTACGTTCTCAGGGGAACAACGAACGAGAATTGTTAACTGCGAAGCTATAATAGGCTCCAAAGCCAGGTCGAGCTAAGCAGGATGTAACCTACATCCGGATGATGCATTACCTCGGTACATTTTCGCGTTTTCTTCGTTGCTCTCTTTCTCTCTTCGCTCTTTCGGCGAATCGAAATATGTCTTCTCGGACCGTCCTCGTGGGCTTGACCTACTTCGCGTACTCTACGTACCGTTTTGCGACCGTTCATCTTCGAAGTGGCGACCGCATGAATCCTAATCACGTTCGAAAAAGTCCTTCACGTATCTCGAGCACGTAGACCGGCGAATGATCGGAAGAGGGTAACTCTATGGCGTCTCGCCTGATCGAACTGCAACCGTGAGTTTCCACTGCTCGTAACCGTGAGATGACTCTCAACAAAGTTTCCGGAAAAAAGGAAGAAGTAGAAGAAGATAGATAAGTTGTCGCGTATACTTTGTTTTTTTCCACTCGTTAACTTTGTTATATCCCGTCAGAAGATGCGAAAGAACGATTAAAGTTACCGCTATCGGGAGCGAACACCTTGAGACTCATAGTGCACTTTGTAAACTATATTGTTCGTTGTGTTTTAATGCAAGAAAAAGATGATCTCTTGAAACTTTGCTAGAGAGCACGAATTGTGGTGATAATATAGTAGAATATATATATGATATTATAATTTAAAATAATTTGTACGTCGTTTCTGCAGAAATAATTTCAGATTAATTAATGTTCGAATGACAAATATTTTTCAATTTTTATGTACGCATTAATTAAATTAACGTCTTTTAATAGTGTTTTTTTCAATTTACAAGATCTAATATTTAAAAGGAAAGAGCAATCTTTGCGACAGTAAACTCTGTGGATGTACAATATACATCTTGGAGATTATGTATATATTAGGAAAAAATTTATAATACACAGTATACATTTTTATAATGTTTATATTAATCCATTCAAGCGGGATTAACTTTCTGATACATCGCTGTAGCAGTTTCATTTAAACTGCACATTTAACATTTAAATTAAACTAAAGTTGCTAAGTACGACTTTGCTCTCTCTTATTAGCGGTATAAGCATGGTCTACACTACACAAAAGTTTAATTAAAAGTTTCGAAACATGCACAAGAGAGAACTGTCCGTTTTTGAATCGAACGCTTATTACATCGCGAAACTGCAATAAATTCTATTTCTGGATAGAATCTCAACTAGCGATGTAAGGAGTGCCCGTGTTTGCTGATGCTCGCATATCCGCTGTTATCCGCTGGCAAATATTGAATTCGCGAATGAAACGTAAACGTATTAATTCGGGTTAATGTATTCCGGTTGGTGTGGTTCCGAGGTCTTTAGCGGAATTATTTATCGATCGCCGCAACATCGTTGGAAATTGCCTTAGAGTTATAACTGAACACGTTACATCGCATATGTACAATTGAATATGTGAAAGAATGTATAAATTTCTAATTTCCAAGAAGATTTCTCAATATTATCTAATCATATTTACATGCTATTGATTATAAAAGATGTTTATGTGTATGCTATCGTATTATATCGTTATGCACATATATACGCGTAATTATTTTATTAAACATATCTCATTAAATCGTTTGGACAATATCTTTTCAATATATTTTAAAGAGAAATATATACAATAATCTGAATATCTTGAAATAATAAAATATGTGACTTTAAGGATCTTCTCTATTTAAAGGCAACAGTGTGTGAAGGAAACCTGGACAGTAAGAGCTTTGATACGCTCTGTAACAAGATCGCGCGGAAAATTCACGTTTGAAGGATCGCAAAAGTTGGGGTGATATTTCCCTCTCGCCGTTTAATGCGCCAATCGGCATCGTAATGGGCCCCGCGGCCAGGGTCCGAGTTCCGAACTTATTTAAAGTTCGCTGATACAATCCTATCGGTAATGCGAGCACGTACAAACTTTTTCATCCCCTTTCTTTTTGTCTCTTTTTTTTTTCGCGTCGTCTACGTCATTCGGCCGAGGTATCGACTTCCCTCTCATCCCTTTCGGTTATGTGTACGGCGTTTCTTCTAACATTTTTCACATCGATGGCAACTGAGTTCCGAACTTGTTCGGAATATTTTTTTCATTCCGGACTCTGGTCATATTGGAAGCCGCCGGACAATAACGTTTTTCAAGCCCGTCTCTCGCGAGGTAATAAATCCCATATGATCATCCATTGAATATTTAATAACGTGTCCTAGTGGTAACGTGTTCAAGCGCGTTATCGCAATGTCGATAAAGATCGCATAATCCCATTTAATGCCATGCAGTATTCTCATATAAAAAAATCGATGTACCGTTCGATTGCAAAATTTTATACGGTATAATATGATGTAAATGTTAAAGTAGAATATATTCCGATCGTCGGCAAAAAGATTATGCTTTATTAATTGTTTATAGTTAATAAAGAATTTGAGAAAATATTGTATGAGCAAGAAAATACATTCGTCGGTTAACATTAAGATACATGTTTCTTGTAAATGTGAGATTGTTAGAATTAGAGAGAAATATTGATAATTACAAAAATTCAATTGCAAAAAATATAGTTCGTTAATGAACAGTGTGCTGTACAGTGTAAGATCTATATATCTATCGTTATTCATGCGTATTTATCATAAATCTTCTTGTCAGTATCGAGTCAGTATCGAGAAAAGTGCTTCGTCGTTTTATTCACTCAATCACTGTAGCTGGCATCAAAGAAGAACGATGGTTCTTCTCGGAAAAGAAGGAAAGAGAAAGAGAGAGAACATATCATCTTTTATTCTTCATCTATTTGCTCTATCAATCCGCATTCGAATTTAATGTGTGTATCGATTGTCCGTTAGGTTGCAAAGAAATTTCACATGAATATATGCGTTCTTCGAATTTCCATCGGCAGATATTTTTATAATTTTTCGGGAACAATTTTTTGCGTCAAGCATCGCTATTGTTTTTCGGCATAGAATATTATTAATAATTTTATTTATCAGTTCTTCCAATTTTGGTAAGTATTCTCGTAAATTTTATACATATCAATATCGTAATTGTATTTCGTTACCGTTAACTACAATATTTATTCCGGAGTAAAATTTCCAAAACCAAATGTTCAAACAGTTTATATCCATTTTTCCTAAATCATTTTTCCATGTCGTCTTTAAATTATAATTAATATATATATATATATGTGTGTGTGTGTGTGTGTATAATTGTAATACACATTTAACATTTTCGTCCTTTTTTAAGACTTCGACACAGATTCTTTCTTTATGCTTGAACGTTTTTGTCAGCGAGTGTCGCTTTTAAGATCCTTGAAAGTGAATCGACATTTGCGCCTCTTTGCCTTTCCGTCGTATTTTGACATAAAGATGCTGTCGTACGGACGAAACTTTTAATAGAGAAGCTGACACGAACTGGAACATCGCTGCCGTTTACAAGCGTGACAAGTCGAAGAGAGCGGCACTCAAGGCGATGAAATTTACTTAGCGAGAGTAACGACATCACTGTCCACTCGGAAAAGGTACTCGACGAATAGGGATGCAAGATTCAAAAGCGGTGAAATGGAGCGAATCAGATGTTACAGAATAGAACGAAATACAAGAGAGAAAACTTTAAATTTAAATTGTGCATTCGATTCCAATTCATAACAATTAATATATACAAACAAATGTTCATTCAAAATAATTAATAAAACGGAATATTTGAGATAAGTTGTAAATAATTTAGCTTAAATTTTGAAAAATGTGTTTTCTTGTAATATAAACATATTTAAAATCGTAAATAAATATATAATAAAAGAGAACTTGCGCATTTTATTTCGCTCCCGTTATTTTACATACTATCGTTATTTCTTTCAGGCAATCAAGAGTCGTCTATTTAATGATTTTAATATTATTAGATTCTATTCACTGAGTTCTATAGGATGGAAAAAGTTATATTTTGCATCCGTTAATATATTAAGCAATAATATATCACATCATAAAATTAATGATATAAAGTTCGTCTTCCATCTCTCTTCTAACATGTACAATTTTACGACGCGTTGAAGGTTTTATAAAATAACGACGATATATACTCATGTATGAAACGAGGGAATACTTTACAAAAGAATCCTAGAGGAAAAGCTGAAATCTGTGTGTAAAAAAACTCATCAAATATGCATTTACGAGAGTTGATGGTCCGTTCTCGCTAAAGTGAGCGAGCTGTTTAATTTATTACGCAAAATAAATTTTGTCAATAAATCTCACTGTTTGCTTTAATCGCGCATAAAGTTTACAGTGACGTTAATATCCTCATGCTCGTAAATTTTCGTGCATATTTTAGCACTCGTTATCGCTCGCGTTAGCGAAAACAAGAAAATTTGCATCTTCTACTTTCAGAGTATCGTTATAGTCGGCTTTCGAATCGACACGCGTTAAAATATTGAGATCATACATCGATTCGTCAGAAGACGATCTGTCATAATCGCGCATGCAACACGAATGCAACGCCGTTGTATCGCATGGCGGATGCATTTTTCATCATGGCTATAAACTCCGACAAGTTACGCGATTTTATCTCGGAGCTTCCATTTACGAACATCCATTTGCATCTCACACACGTCTATAAAGAGCGCAAGCACGTATCTCATTGCCATCAATTAAGAAGTTTTATCAACGCTTTAGCATAGTATTTCGCAAGCAATATTTTGCAAATTACATCGCGAATAAAATCGTCAAGTTAAAATTTAGTTGTGTTAATCCTTTCGAGATAATTTCTCTTTTTATTATTCTATAAGAGAATCACCCTTTTTTTTTTTACAGAAATTAAAACTATTAATTGTAATTTTACGTTTCGTGAATTCATCTTTTCCTCTCTCCTGATTTCAGTTATTAAAAAATTGATAATAACATTTTTTTTCAATCCGCTTAATGTGTGTTTGCTAGATTGAAATTAATTGTTTGCTATTGTATATTGTGTTCAAAATGAATTTTCGTTAAGAGAAGATGAGTCTAGCTATTCTACATAAGTGTTAATGTTATCTTAGCAAGATAAATCAAGTGGAAGAGAGCGAGGTGACAGAATTCAGTCGGTTTGCCGGACTAATGCCATTATTGTCCACTTGGGCGAGTAGAAAAGCCCCGCGTAAGGAGAGACAAGTGATAACTCGCGCGAGTCGTCGACCCTAAAGCAAATCTCCATGATATTAATATTTGCGAGAATGTCTTGACATGATGAATTAGCAAGATAGTTGAGCTATGTTTACATGGCACGTATGTGCACTCTTCGACTATTTTTAATGTTATAATTAATTATTTTTGTGTGCACGATAGTGCTATGTTACGAGGTACATTAAATATGTATATACTTTTTCCGTATATTTTCTATATGTTTCAATATCAATGTCTATAGCGATATTTATTACAATTTTATCGAAGAATTATACACTGCATATATATATATGGTATACTCTTAATGTTATTGAAAACCATATAAAGTGGCTCAAGATTCAATTGTAGCAAAGTTGTCAATAATTTTATGAAAATCAATAAATTTTTATTTTTTATTTTAAGGAATGACCATAAGCCTTTTTTTATATTATTTTAATTTTTGCATTTAGCAAATGTCTTGTTTTTGCTTCAAATTGCCAATATATTTAACTTGTCATATGTTAAATAAAATTTGTAGAAAATATTTTACATGAATTTTATATATAAAATATGAATTTGCAAGACAATTATTTATTTATTATTTGTTATTATTTATTACTGAATTTTAGGTATCAACGAGTATCTAAAGGATTATTTATGCATTGCGTTAATAAATCGTTCAATTTTGCCCAATGAGAGATATTTACCATATTTGTATATTTATATTATTGTATATGTCATATCAAGAGGCAATAATAACAAGCGATAAAGTAAAATACTATAATATTAGTTAGTTTTATATTCCGGAGACTTGCGAAAACTTTATGCATCCAGAAAGAAGTGCGATGCGAGCATTTATTTCGAGCAAACTTTCTTAAGTAATAAAATACTTCTTCAGTTCCTTTGCGACGAAGCACTCGCATAATTTTCGTCGAGACTCGTATTAAGAAGCAGGAAGAAATTTAATGGCTCGATTTCCACTATATTAAATGCACATCTCATAAGTGTTCCCGATAAATAAATGCAACAAACATTTATTTCATTTCACATATAATTTTAAAAAACGTTTCATAAATTCTTTATTCCAGAATTACATCGCTCTATTTTTCAGTTTTAGATATTTTAATCTTTTCAGCAATAGTTCGATTATTTCATTTAGATTTATTACACAAAACTCACCAAGAACAAAGTACAATCTAAATATTTTCGATCACTGCATATTTTCGAATTTGATATAAAAAAAATATAACAATCTCTCTGTTTTAAAATATAATTTCTTTTTAACGCGTTCGTGTGTAAAAAAGTTAACATTTGTACAACTTTCGCAATAAACAATCTAATTCAAATATTATTATTTCATATTTCTACGTTCTGGTAGCGAGTCGGAGCACGTATATTGCGAAAGTACAACGCGCAGCCGCGCGTTTCGGAAAACTCGTATCTCACGTACTAACACAGTGACGCTTCTCCAAGCGCGGCAGGGTGGGATCATCCCTTACGAGTTTCGCTTATCGCGAAAAGGATTGCCGTGTCCTCTTGCGCACCACGATGGGACGCGAAGGGGTAGTACCAGTCAACCGCAATCCGAGATAAACCTCGATAGCGGGGTGCACGTAAGGATTTGTAACCATCTATATATAGCTGCACTCCGCACGGATTTTCGACGCTATCACTCGCTTCAAGCACTAAAGAACTTAGTCGATAGCGGGACGAATTGCCGGAAAGTTTCTCCGAAAAACAAAATCCGGCAGAGATCCAAGAGCTTTGTTACTGTTGGACGTTATGAGGAGTAATTGAGCTTCCATGATTAAATAAAATAATGATGCGATGATTGCGCAATAATGAAATTGATATTGTTAAATATCGATTTAGATACAGGTTATATTTTAATATTTTTTAATGATTAT
The DNA here is from genome assembly GCF_030449975.1 of Polyergus mexicanus. Lineage (NCBI taxonomy): Eukaryota > Metazoa > Arthropoda > Insecta > Hymenoptera > Formicidae > Polyergus > Polyergus mexicanus. The sequence continues at coordinate 848,598 of NW_027223336.1, forward strand.
TGAAAGAAATTACTTTATAATAAATATTGTATAATAAATATTAGCTATATATCATTGTGAGAAAAATTACAGTATATTGTATTTTATATCAGATTATTTAAATTGTATAGTATAATTATATATAATGTATATGTGTTATACAAAGTAATGTTCAGAGCATTATATTTTAATTAGCATAAAATATATTTCCAAATACAATAAATCTTCTCTTCATCTTTATTCTCTTCGATCCGTGAAATCGATAAATACCTGCCTTATTTGGAACAGTGAGCATGAATTGAAGTAGGACATTATTTCTATAAATGTATAATAATTTCAAAAAACGCTTTAAACCATAAATTCATTACATGTTGAAAAAAAGCATTCTCGTTTCTATTTTCAATTTTCTCGTATAAAAATTGTTCGCTTGACTAGCAATTTAGATTGAAAGTAACTCATGCTAATAACATCTTCATACCTGACGAGGACAAAGGAATAAAAGTGATGTTCAGAGAGTTTAGTTCAAAATTTTTTCACTATCTTGGTACTTGCGATATTTCTTATCTATTCGCGCATAAGGTTAACACATTTTTTAAGAATATAGAATGTTTTAAAATAAAGATCTTTAAAGAGCGATTTATCTGTAGATTATACCAAATGATTCTTTTAAACCTTGAAAGATTTTTTTTAAACAAGATTAAAAATATAAATAGCTATTATATTTACGGTCATTTGACATTTCTCGATATTAAATACTTTTGTGCTTTAAATTATAATACAATTATCTTGTAAAATTTATATAAGAATAAAAATTTGTGATCATCGATAGCTTTCTAGATCTTACTTATTTTCAACATTATTTCTTCACAATTTATTTAATATTAAGAGTATTTTATCACATCATTAAATAAAGCCCATTTAAAGTTAACAAAATAAGATTTCATTAATCGATAAACATTTTTAATTTTTACTTTAAACTTTAAACGTAAGAATAAAATGACATCTGAATGTCGACAAAATTGCCATTTTCCATTTAAAGCATTTATCATTGGTTTCGATAACGCGTTTTACTTTTGTATGCAAAGATTGCAGAGCCTTCGAATTCGACACGCTGATGCAACTCGCATGCATTAAGATTCGTGGTGCACAGGATTTTGATGGATATCCTGGAGAGCAAGTAGGGCGCGTCTAGCATCGTTGCGTGTCACCAGGGATTTATGTCAATCTTTCATGCATCCGGCATTATCTTGACGTTAACGGAATATATCCGGTGTTATTAGCATCAAATCTTTTACGCGTCTCATAAACTCTTTCTCATTGTAAGAAATACATTTTCCAGATTGCATCCAAATATTACATTACACAGAATGTTACATGTGCATTACGTTCTGTTCGAATATACATAGGCTTGAAAAGAATGTTTGAAAAATTCTCTAAAAGAAAAAACTTGTATCTAAATTTCAAGGGAACAGCATTATAAGTCCACTTTTCAACAATTCCGCGACATTTCGTATATATCGCGACTTTAACCATTATGTCAATTTCAGTTTCCATTTTGCCCCTAAGACTGTGGAAAATATGACAATTCGCACATTCATGAAATCTTCTTCGTCGATTGACACGAATAATTTCGAAAGGCAAAATTCGCTCGAATGAGCGCGAAAGGCAACGTCGTCTGCCAATTTGGCTATAAGAAATAACGGTGAGATACATAATGAAACGCGGAATATAATAGAAAAGTTTTCGCGCGCATGCTTGACGTCTAGATGAGATTGTAAAGCTCGATTTTACGAGCTTTAAAGCCCGATCGGCTGTAATTATGGCCTCAATATGGATTCGCAGTTATTTTCCGACTGTAGTTTCGCGACACTTCAGTGCTGTTCTCATTTTTTTTTCAAGCTCTCTCTTTCCACCATTTTCCAAGCAAATTAAATTCGATAATTATTCGGTGCCTCCGTGAGAAATCCTCCCGTATATCATTTCCGTGCGCGAAAAATGGCTCTGTAGGATAGGTAAGACACGAAGATAGATAACACAGGCGAGAAATTCCTTATTCGCGAAGTTATTTAACGATAAGATTGCTTTTCGTTTTTAAAGGATTATAAGAAACGCGGTCGGGCGTCAATTAGAAACATTTGATTAATCTTATAATAAAATTTATGACATTATAAAGAAGTAAGTAGAATTAATGCTTATGCCTGGAATTCTTCTTCGTAGTAATTTTACCTTCATTTTTTCCTATCTAAATTAGCGCTTATCGCAATCTAGAAGCCCAATTTTTAATCAAAGTATTCAATCTACATTTGCAATCATAATTAAAGATCCGCGTTTTAAAAGATTTTTACTTATGATAAAAACTAGATAAATATTTAAATATATAATAAGGTCACAGGAAAAAGCTTCAACAAAATTCTTGAATACTTGAATAGAGAGACATAATTAAATTAGCTCGTTAGATCATTTGAATAATAATTATTTTAATATATACAGTCCAACGGTTTTTAAAAATATCTCTATTTATGGTATATCTCCGAGAGACTTGGTCAATCTGATTAGAAAATTCCATAGTATAAGAAGTGGCTCGGATATCTCGAGTTCGCTTTGCTCGTACTCGCTATTGTGAGTCCCTGAGGAATAATCTTTCTTGTCATAGAATAATATTTATATGCAGCCATCTTGGAACTTATATCTTACTTGATAAATGTTACTTAACTTTTCATAAATGTTACAATTATGAATAATATTTTACTCTCTCTTTTCGGTTTTCGGAATAATCAACGTATTTCAAATAATGTCATTCTTTTGAAATATCTGAATATATGTATATGTATTTGAATATATATAGCGAGCGCAAAGAAGGATATAATAATGATCTTAACTTTCTCCAAGAGAAATTTTATCAAGTGTATCTCCTTCTCGGTTTTGAGCGCGGATGCGTGACGCGATCGGCGTACTTAGGTGTAACCTTTATCTCCATTCGGGAATCGTGCTACGTTCAAATTGGATTCTGTTCCCGCAGGAGCAGCCGAGGTTCGCGGTCGGCAAACGGAAATCTCCTAGCGCTCTACCTCCGCCTTGCGCGACTACCGGCTGGAATTTCCAATTTAGCTGTCCGGAATAAGCAACCATATTTAGAACGGATCTCGCATTAAATCGGGAACATCTTGCCCGCTGCTTCTAGGCGAAACGGAGCGGCATCGATTTTCGGCTTTGGAGAACATCGCGCATCTATTATCGCTTTAAATTTTTCTAACGAGAAAATTCCGAGGGACGAAAAGTTCCTGACATTTGATACGAATTTCTTGAAGAAATGTCAAACACGATCGTCCGCCAATGCCGATGTTACAACGCGCGGAATTCAAATCCGTCACGTACCAATCGATATTCCATATTTCCGAAAAAATTTAATTCCGAAGATAGATTCCAGATATGTTCAATTTATGATAGAAGTATATTCTGCAACCGTTTCCGATAATTCCGGCTATGAGGGCTTAACCTCGCGATGACGAATGTATCGCTACGACTCGCGGATACGTATCCACAGAGCTATGTCAGATTTGTAGAAGAATCACGAGAATTCTTTCTACCCTTCCATCGAAACTTCACGTTTTACGACTAGCGAAACGAGTTTTTCTCGGAAGTGCTGATATTGCGGGCGTTCTTTATATGAGACACAATCGCCGCAGACAATAGCGAAGTCTCACTTCTGTTCTTTACTTGAGCATATTTCTTATTCTTCTTCTTTTGCTTTCTTCCCCTCTTCTTTTGCTCGATTGGCTTTCGCACCGATTCCGGTTTACAGCGATCAATAAGAAACGCTGTTTTTGTGAAATCGTTATATCTTTACGAAAGACGGACGAAAGTCAATCGAGAAAATTTCGTAAAGTTTTCTTTTGAATCGAAAATATTCATAACTTGTCGACGAAATTTTTGTAAAAGCTGATGCGCGCGAGCACGGTGAATATAAATAAAATTCTCTACGAGCAAATTCCGAATATATTTCTTTCCGTCTCATAAGTCTATGATTTACGCGGGACTGATCTTCTGGAGCGTGTTACGTAACGCGGATGGCGGGATGAAAAGCGGCTTGTGTCAATTAATCTAAAGTGTTTGTCGACGTAACGTCCATCATATATTTTTCCGAATCCGTTTTACGAATAAAAAATCGCCACGACCCCCTCGACGGATTTGTTAATAACGAACGAACGAATAGCAAGGCGACGAAATCGTTATACTTTGTCAGCTCTAAAATCTTAGGTCGAGATATAGGGACGGCGGGCCACTTGGGTTTGGACCGGGTCCAGGACGACTAGAACGATCGCTGTTGCCGCTACCGCCTTTTCTTTCCGCACCATAAAGCGAATGTCGCGCTTTGCCGCTTTTCTCTAAACCGTGGTCCTCACAAGGGAGCGCTAGATCTTTTATGGTATTATTGCCGCTCCGTGATTTTCCGTCTTTTCCGAAATCGTTCTTTTCCGTTCGCACGAATGCCTTGGTAGACAACAACGCGAAAATTTCCAGATGATTTTCAGTGCATGAAAATTTAATTAATTTAAACAAGTAGAGAGAAAGAGAGAGAGAGAGAGAGAGAGAGAGAGAGAGAGAGAGAGAGTATATAATATAATCTTTAAAAAAATTTTTAAGTTATCAATTAACAGCGTAATATTTGAGCGATATTTTAGTTTTCTAGCTTTCTTAAATATTTTGACTTTATTTGATTATTGTGTCGATCGATTTAACATCTTTTACGATAAATTAACCAACGCAATATTCTATGAGACTAATATTCGATTTTCTCAAAGAATTTTATATCAATTTCTATATTGCCATTTTAGAAGCATATGCGAGTCTAATGAAAGCGTATAACAATCGCAGGATTCTTTAATATATAAAGGAAAAAAAGCGAGAACGTCGCACTGACTTATCGCCACATAGCGCAGGTATAGTTCGTTTTTCATCATTTTGCTCTTTAATCCTGTCTCTTTAGGTTGGCTGGTTCGAAAAAACAGAGCTGAGAACATATCACGCCGTGGTGGCACGTAAAAATGGCGAGGTAGATAGACCGGCTCGTTTGTTAAATGTCGCTGGTACGAAGCCGGCAAATGCCGTCATTAATATTGAAACGAGGTCCCTTTGAAAAGGGTTCCACGAGCGCGCGCGCGCGTGCTAGCTGCTTCAAGCACTTTCAAAAGGGTGTGAATACACACATTCTTGAAATTGATGCGCCGAAATGTCGACGACCGATTGACCGATATATACGACAGGTATTCGGAAATAACGCGAAAGTAGTATAGAAATATAAGAATTCCTCATCTATTTGTATTAAATTATATAGAAGCTTTTGATTTTTAATTTGTAAATTAAACTACATAACTAAATTTGTAAATTAATAAATTAATATATATATATATAAATATTCGCGCTGCCAAATGGTATCTTTCCCTAATCGTAATTCATACTTTTAGAGATCGAGTATATAACCGATACTCTCTATCACAGATAAAGATCTAAGAAGTGCAGGATTTGGCGTTAAATGTTTCACGTTGGGGAAAAATGGAACGAACGCATTGTGGAGAGGAAACAGCTGCGAACGATGCTTCTACGAGTTGTTACGAGAATTAGCGTCCATTTCGAGAAAGCGGACACGAGAAAGCGCGATTCCAACCCTCGTCGTCATTTTTCCGTTTTTTGCCTTCCTGTAAAGGCGATTGTCGTCGTATCCTCTTTTTACGATCTTCCGTACGGGGGCTATATTAATTACGAAAACGTTGCTGTCGTAAACACGTACTGATAAATCGCCGCCGAAGCGTTAATCGATAACGTTGATAGCGTAATAACACGACAAGCAAGAAAATGTGAGCGAAATAGGACAACGGAAACTGTTTTTTTTTTCTACGATCAAAAATTGTTTTTCTACTGTGTTTATTTTGTCACAATCACGAACGCAATTTCTTGTCTTAACTGCGTTAGGCGATGAGCTAATTTCGCGAGCGTGTTGTATTATACGAGGCTAATTTTTTGTTAAAGCTCTTCGTCTTTTCTATTGCCATTGTGAATCGTGTCGGAGCACTTACCTTATCGAGACGAGTATCATGGCGAATATCAGGTACTTTCCAAGCAACGGCACAACCAAGGATGTAGGCGGAATGATCTCAACGACCAACAGGAAGAACACGTGGAGACTGATGAGAATCGAGATAGAGAGCGTTACCTGGAATTGCAAAATATTCATTGAAATTTTTTATAAAAAATATAGTAAAAATATTAAAAACGTGTTTGCTTTGAAATAATCAGATTTATTTATTATATTAGCGATAGAAAAAAAAAAACATTACAAAATCTTCAATTATTTGCATTTTCTATATTCACACAATTCTCCTTCATAATATATAAACCTCTAAAAAGCTTTTTAGAATTTTTATACATTTGCATAGAATTTATGTGTGGTATAAATTACAAATAAGTATTTTTGTGTAATATAATGCTATCTTGCATTTATTTTTTAATTTAATATCAATGTATCCTCGGTCTATAATAAAAATAAAAAATATGTATATACATACATAATAAAATATATGGCGCAATACTAATTAATATACTAATGAATTTATCTTCTAGTCCGTATCATGTTATCACGTACAAAAAAAAGTATTTCATTATTTCGACCATGTTATCTTAAATGAAGAAAATAAGAAGGCAAGGAAGTAGGGAGTCCAAAGACACATGCTACTTTTCCTTCAGAATGTGTCCCTTGACAGGCGACAAATTCTAGGCCTATTTGAAAGAGTAAAAGGTAAAAGGTCGCGAAATAGTGAAGCAGAAGATTCGTATTTATGATTCGCGTAAAGAATGTACGAAGGAGCAAGAGTCAGAAGGATAAACGGGGTTGGGATGGCACCGTGGGATGAAAGTTGCTCGTTGACAAAATTTATATTTATCTGTGATCCATTCATTCTAATAAAACTTGTAAACAAAGAACATCAAGTACATATAACACGTTTAGGAGTCTTATCGCATATTGATGATAAAAACAAACGAGTACAAGACGATTAGAAAAGCGAGCTATAAGATGAGATAATTTTACATTTTAATATTCAATTTGACTATTTATTTAAAATGAGTAAAAATAATCCTACCAAAGTACTATATATAATAATAATATTAAACAATATTTTCTTGTTAGTAAATGAATAAATCAATATTACAGTAATTTATTTTGACATTATAGGATATAAACAGTGTCACTATCCTTTAATAATTTTCGTTTGTATTGAATTGTTTATCATATATTTTCTTTCTCTAATGTTAATCCACCGATATTACATAAAAAAAAATCAAAAAAGAATGCAGTAAAACGTTATGAAATTTTTTCGTAAAGCTTGATTATTTGCAAGGCGGTCGCGCGTATAAACATGCAAATGTCAGACAGGATTAAATCTAGTATAACATATGTTAAAAGCTTTTCGTAAGGAATTCATTGTGTGCAAGTAGAAGTTAACCAAGTTAACGATTATTTAAAGTCTTCTTCTGTGAAACGGTTCCCCTGTGTCCGAAAGTTTTATTATATTCTTTTATATTGGGCATATTACGGGTTCAAGTTTAAGTTGTAAAGTCAAATATGTACTTTCCTAACTACAGTAATTTTTCCGACGTAAAATAAAATTTTAAACAAAGTATAGTAAATAAATACAGTAATAAAAAGAAAGATTTTCTAATAAAAGGATTTTTTTCTTTAAAAGTAATGAAATTATTAGTAAATGAAATTACAAAAATATTTCTGATATATTTCTCTTTTTATTATCCTATTAATTTTATCTCTGTTTATTATTCTAAGTTTACTATAAAATACATTTTGAATTTATATAAGAATTAGCATAAAATTATTTTACAGTGTTTAAGGTTGTATCATAAAATAAAAATTAATCGGCTATTACATTTTTCTCCGAGTGGAAAGGTAAAAAGTCAGATTTTTTAATGTAAATTTTGTCGATATCGTGATCATGTAACTTTTTTTTTTGAGATAATACAATGAAATTTGATCGAACAAAACCCCGTGAAATTTGAAACGATGAAAAGCAGCAAATGAAAGAGTGGTTTGACTATTATGTGATCGATTTTCTCTTTTCCCGATACTCGATATTTTTATATACATTAAACTTAAAAAATATCTATTAATAACACAAATCGAGATATAAAAATTATATCTTCATTAGATTTAGTGACGAGTTTAATTAAAAGTTTCTATCTGTGTAACATTGACATCCTTTGCAAAGACAAAAATTACAGAATAAAATCGATTTGATATCACATAAGTTCTTTGATTCATTTCTGCAAACTTTCACAAGTCGAAGATCGTTTATCTGTCAATAATATCTGTTACAGAATTATGGCCTGTAAGCTTCAGTGAAATAATTTCCAATAAAATCTCCGCCGAAAATTATTTACGGACATATAAACATATAATTCTTGGTCCCAGTTTTTTTTTTTTAAATTGAATACAACTGTATCGTAGATAAAGATAACGTGGCTTTTCAATGATGCTTTGCGGCGTTTCAGGATTAATTATTTACAGCAACGGCTAATCGTTACATAAAACCGTCCATTGATGATGCGTCATGTCAATCAGCGATAATAATGTTTATGTCTCTCGTTCGAAAATTTTACTGTCGGATGTATTATAATATTTCTTCCAAACAATTTCCAATTTTACTACAGCTATTTTCGCTATATAATGTATATTGATGTGTTTTATTTAAGTTTCAATTCGTAGCAAAATTTTGAACACTTACGATTTATTTTATGATGTCTGTGTGCGTGATTAACTATTATGTTCATTGCGTATATTTTTTTTACTTTACATTTGCCATTTGATAATTTTTATATGATAAAAAGATTTGTTTGCTTCTTTATTTTTGATAATAAATATCTAGATAATGTTTTTTGATCAATAGAATTATTTGATAGATTGGTATAATCAAATACAATGTTTCAATAATATTTATAATCGTTAATCTCTTTTATGGTAATCTCTCTTATGTCTTGAATATAAAACGCATCGTTTATTTATTGCGCATTTTCTGCCGGTTACATGGGAGTTTGCCGCATTCACCGAGTAATAAAAACCAGTTTATATATATATATATATTTTTTTTTACGATCATCGACGATGGCTCTTATCGAGAATCGGCTCTTATTGCGAATTGAACGCAACGCGAGCGAACGCTTCATTTTTACTGCGGTTTCACCATTTGCAATAGCGTCTCGTAGCAATTAATTTAAAGGATCGGCCACTGGATCGCCATCGCTATCGGGCTACTGCCGTATCGTCAGCTCCGACGGCTTTCATCGATGCATTCGGATCGATAGAGCACCCGGTTACTCTTTCCATCCGACCGCGCCTTTAATTATTGTCGACTACTCTTCACCTGGCATTTGCACGCGTATCTTGTTGTTGTTTCTATACAAAATGTTTGAGCAAATATTTCTAAATCGATTCTGCATGATATACTATAATTATTGTGCATACCACGAGAGAATATATATAGACAATCGATTTTCCTAAAATAATTCTTCCTTTTATAAAATATCTCATCTAATCTATCTATAGCTACTTTTATATATCGCTTTAAGATTTGTATTGCTATTATTACATTTATCACGTTGATTATTCGTTTACAAGGTCTCAGACTTTATCAAACTCTAAAAATATATTCTAAATTATATAGAAATAAAATCACGGATTTGTCACGAAAATTCGCTTTTGAAGGGAACATTCGATGTAATTCTGCTGCGGATAAAGAGATAATTTAGATATTCATTGAGCTATTAAATTGGTTGTAGCACCATGTGTGATTAACAGTATAGTTAGGTAAACTGTGAACCAATATTCAGAAGCTGGTATCTTATCATGGCATAGTCTGCTCGTTGCAGTAAATTCGAGCAAGAGCCGTGTATGCAAGTACGTTGACGTACTCGCATTAACGTAATACGCTGTTGTGTACGCTTGATCGTACAGTACCTACAATGTGCATGCACGATACCGGAAGTATCGGGAACTCCATGTTTGCGTACGGTTGCGTACGGATATCGACGATACGTCCAGGAAAATGTGATATTATTCATTTTGGTATGTAAAATAAAATTTCAAACAAATTCCCCCGTAAAGCGGATGATAAAATGTTATAAAAATATTTTAATTACAATACATCAAATTCTGACGACGGTTATCGTAACCGTTTTACAAATTACAGGGAATTAAGAGATCATTATTTATTGTACATTTGCATATTTTCAGTAATAAATATACATATAATAACATTCAACGTATGCTACGTATAATATTTTCAATTCATTCTATATCCATATTTTCAGTTTGATTTAAAGCGATTGTTTTAATTATCGTGAGTGTTGTCAATGTTAAGAGATTATGATTTTACGTATTAGAAAATATTTACAATATTAAAGATAATAAAATCAAGAATCAATTATACAATATAACAAGTCCGAATTTAATGTACAAAGAAATCTCGCGTAAACAGGCAATTGTTAAACGTCGAAGAAGTGTCGCCCGAATATCTGCGATTATTCGCAAGGCTCGATTCATTTAATTACAGCGATTAGTTTAATCGATCAAATGGCAATTAGGAATTCTCCCGAGACCGCCAGATACTTCGAAAATCGCTAGTCCCAACGGCGAGATGTCAAAAGACATTTAACTTCCCGATTCGGTAATGCCGTACTCTCGAATCTGGCGTGCTTTCGAAAAGGCTGCTGTCATCGAGCGGAAATAGTCGCGATCACAAGAATATCTAAATCAGTATTTTAGCTAACCAGTATCGCTTCCGCTACAATTTCGAATAGAGATATTTTAATAGAAATGATTTTTTTTTTTTACAAATATTTGATTCTCCAATAAATTAGTTATTTTTGAAAAAAACATTATTCCAGATTTTTTATAAAAAAAAAGGAAAATATAAAATATAAGACAGACTATATAATATAAAAGATAGATTAATATAAAAATGTATTATATAAAGACATATCATTTCATTTTATTACTTGGATCAATTATTTAAATAGAATTCCGTATACATATAAATATGCGTTTGTATATATATATTTATATAAAAAAAAAAAATATATATATTATCTACAATTAACGAGAAAACTAATTTTCGATCATTTTTCATTAAAGCTTTTTCTAAAATGAGCAAGTCCATTACCTAAAGTAATTAATTGAATAATCTGATCTATTATATAGATTCTACTTTATAAGTTAATGTGTTTAAAAACAGAGATTAGTGACGTAAAAATTTAATATTGAAAAAAAATATGTACCCTGTAATTTCTCTCGCGCAATTTAAGAGAGAAAGTCACCGATTTATTTTCGGCTGATAAAGGCGATCGATTTTCTTAAAGGCGCTCGATATTTGTTTAATTAACGTAAATTTTGTCAGACCGCAATGAAATTGCGCTCACCTATATGCGCAAACTGTCGAATTACTCTCGAACGTGTATGAGAGGACACGATAGAATGGCATAAGGCAAATATGATTATATTGTCCGCGAGACCGCGCGCTTCGCTTCATCTCTCTCCCTCTGCTTATATGATATAATAATATCCTGGGGGTACCCGTCATCAATTTTCCCAACGTTATACTCGATTTTCCTCACATCAGTCAAATAATAATAACCTTTGAGCAACATCTTCATGGAACATTTCAGATTGCGCCCGTCGATCCGGGTGAAAATTGACTTCTTAATAACTTTGCATTTACATCGATTGCGATAACCGAGATCATCACAAAACAATCATAATGAACAAAATAAATAACATAGATATCTTTTATATATTATTTTTCATTAATTTACATAATTAATACACTTAAATAGAATACATTTTTTTAATTAAATATAAACTACGAAACATCTTTATGTAATTTTCAACACAATTCTGCACATCGCTTTGATTCTTCTATATATATATATATATATAGTTTTATTTTAATTTTGTAGATTAGTTTCTTTTTTTGGTAATATCGATTCAATTATTTCGCCAGGACATAAAATTTGAAATTTTTTATGCTCTTTTAAATAAAAAAAAAAAAAAAAAAAAAAAAATGCTATAATAAAAAGCTCGATTTTTTTATTAAGTAATTTCGCAAAAACTCAAAGTGCTCGCATAAATCTTTAATAAATAATGATAGTAAAATATAGAATTGTGTGGAACGAAACGATCCGATGCATAGAGTTATGAGGCACGTTATAAAAGATAATGCGGGGAATCCACGTGGTATGTGCAATTTCGATAGACGCAGTCGCTGCGGGTCAATCACCGAACCGCGATATTGCTTATCGATTCTCTCTGCTTGATTGACGTGCCTAGAAGCTGCGATAGACGCGCGCTCATAGCTTTATATATATATCCTTTTTTTTTTTTTTTAACTTGGCAAACTTTATTTTTCTTCTTTTCTACTGTTTTTCGAAAGCTGCTACATTATTATTTTATAAAATTCTTTTGTTTTTATACGATACGCAGAATGTCCACGGTCAGAATATTGGAGTTTTTCGTGCTTCGAATCCCATTTTTATCTCTTTATAAATTTTATGAAACGATGCATTCTCTCTCTCTCTTTCTCTCTCTCTTATTGACTGCGAGAGTTTAGCCAAGTGGCGCGTCAGTTGTGCTCGCCGCGCGATTATTTCAATGTTATCTAACAAGAAGAACAAACTATTATTAAAGACAATATGACGCTTGCAAACTCACAAGAAAATGTCTAAGCATAAAGGTGGCTTACAACTATGAGCTTGGGCTTGCGTTGCTTTCAAGGAATGTGTAACCATCGCAATATAAGGGTTGTCCTTATATAATATTTCAAGAGATCTTCACACATATGGTTTGTTTTGTACAAACAGTAACCCATTTCCAGATAATTATATATCTTTAATTTGAAATTGATTTCCACCAATATATAACATGTGAGATACTGATAATTACTTGTCACTTGTAACAAAGTAATTTAAATTATTAATTCAAATCGTTTCAATTTTTATTTAAAATTAAATTTGAAAAAGTTTTGTTATCTATTTATGCTCTTAGAATTCAATAAAATGTTTAAATTTTTAAATTTTTGATGGATGTAACTGTGTCATGATACATTAACAAGTACTGCATTTTTTTAGAGTCTCTAGTGTATTCCCCTGTGACATTCGCGACTGTTTTGACACGGTCTGCATAACTTTCTTGCATTTTTCCGGCATGAACTATGACGGAAGATCCGTATTCCAGGGCAAATGGCGATAGCGGTCATCTCGACTCGACAGCCATTCAAACGAGAGACGCTTCCGTGAAAAGTCGCTCGCAAAATTCTTCGTGCCACTTTCTCGTTGGACGCTCGTATTCGTAGCACGTCTCTCCAAAGTACGCATTTTCAAAGATATCGCTAAAAATTGCACGCTTGACAGAGTTTAGAAACAAGAATCATATGTATGAAAAAAATTTTCGAATGTGTGTTATAGCGTGTCTTCCAAAATTACATGAATTAAATTTATCCGAAATCGCGTCTTTTTAGCGTGATGTGAGAGATTTGGCTAAATGATAAATGTAGTACAGTAAGTTATCAGTACACTAGTATATATGTTACGTAATATTTTCCATAAATTTTATCGTAAACATATGAGAGTGTGCACGTGCGAAACGTATGACGTGGTTATATTTTTGCTTGAAAACGGTGGTTTGTATATAATGGATTCGTGTTTCATTCTCGCGCTGGTTGCTTCTCGAAAACAAGATCGATAAACCGTTAAGGATAGAATGAACGATTGAGTCTGTGCTTTCCTGTCGAATCACACCTACGGCTTTTCAGAGAAACGCCGAATATATCGAATAAAGTGGTTGCAATATTTTTCCCCATTTCGAGCAGAACAATCGGATTTGATGCAACGTAAACGGATGCTGCAATTGAATATTCTATACAAATGAATATCCGTATATAAATATTTTTGATACGATAAGAGAGAATAAAATGATTTATTCGACAAATAAATTGAAAAGCCATAGAATTTGAAATATATGGTCCATGTTATACTTGTAAGATTGTTTCGATTGTTTTGTTGATAATTAGTAGCTCGTAAAAGCTGGCTTCACGGAAAAATTTTCTGAAAACTTTTAGCGTGTCCACGATAGCCACGTTCGACAAATTGATATTTTCTCTCAGTCAACGGAAGACGTTGAGGAGATTAATGAGAGGCAGCAAATACGCTGTGTCGTATGCGCAAACATTCCTATTACCTTTTTCCCCCGGTACTTCATGGAACGTAATCGACTGCCGCTCGTTTCTTCATAATGACGAATGCTAATTGCATGCGGGGTCGATAGTTCCTCAACTGTTCGTAAGCACGACTAATAGCCATGCTCTTTTAGGGAGAAAAAAAGGAGAGAGAGAGAGAGAAAGAGAGAGAGAAAAAACAAAAAAAAAAGAGGAGAAACGTCTCGAGTGCGAGCTCGGTCCAATAGAGAAACAAGGAAGGCGACTAACGGGGAATGGGAAAGAAAAAACATTTTACAATGCTAGTTCGCATCGTAACGAGTAACCCTTGTGGCAAGTCGCAACGTGCCGGGGACGTTAACGGGAAAAAAAGCACGTGGGAAAAGCTTTTATGCAACGCTACATCGATAACTCTGCGCGAAGAAGACTGTTTCGGGAAGAACGTCAGCTGCGAGTGTCGTTCTCTGATGGCATAAAGTCTTCTCAAAAATATCCATTTGCCGGAGGGAGAAAATGCGTAAGATTTTACGCATACAGATATATAAAGAAATAGAGAAATATCCAAAAGAGAATATTTTCAAAGAATATTCACACGAATATTCAATAATATTCATCGATATTTAGAAGATAATTAATAATATTTAAAAAATATTTAAGAATATATATATAGTATAGTCGATCACAAATGGCCAAAGAATATTGAAAAAATTTAGAGAGACATCTAATAATATCAATGAACTGTTCACAGAATATCCGAGATAATCCGAGATTCAACGATATGCAGATAATGTCGAAGAAGAGACATGCTCAAGAATATATTTTAAAATATCTAAAAAATATATTCAATGTATTCGAATATTCAATACCAAGTGCGGTATAGAAGATATTTATCTCTTCTCGATGTTGCGTGTTACATATTGACAGCGTGGAAAAGAATCTTTCCTTAGGCGAACGAGAACTGTGGGAGTCGCGCGGTAACGGAAAGTCGACCTCGAAGAGAAGCCGGAAATGAAAAATAGCCGGCGCCGTCGAGCCAAAAGTAACCAACCACCACCTACTAGCTCTCGCCTACAGATAAGAGAAAATAACGAGGCCGACAGACACGCGGAAGAGAACTAATTCGCCGCATATTTCACGCACGTCCGCTCCGTGGTCGCTTGCGAGAATAAAAGGATTAATCGTGACTCTCTTTCTTTCTTTCTCCGAGACATATTTATTTGCGTTTCATATATCCCTGGATATATTACATAGAAAAATGGGAGGTAATTGACCTAAATATTTGCCATTCTTTTGCGATTCTCGAAAACATTTATATTTAAAATTAAATAAAAATTATAAATTATAAAAAAAACAATGAAAAAAATTTTCTCCATGATATTTTTAATAAAAATATTTTAAGAAACATTGGAAAAAATATGAAATGGAAAAGAGCAATGTGAGCTGCTCATAAAAAAATTATGCATCCGAGATAAATTAATCATATAAGATTAATATATAGTAGATCTAGTTAGAAAATATCAGTTATTTGGAAAAATGGGAACAAATGATAATATTTAACCCACTCACCTTTTCACCGCTGTCGCTAGGCAGATAAAACGTAAGAACCGTAAGAAAAGATATTCCCATACAGGGAATGATAATGTTCACTGTGTAAAAGAGGGTCTTCCTCCTCATCGTGATGTTGAAGGTAATGTCCAAGTAGGGCTCGTCGCAGCAGGTGTAAAACTTCTCGTTCCTACGAAGAGAAAAGAGTCGGGGTTAATCGCCAGATCGATGAGCGAGTGCAAAAAAGTGGAGGGAGTTATGGCAATATAAAGTAAAAAGAAAAATTTAAAAAAATCGTCCGCAGAACACAAAATTTTCGGCCATTGGGCGGCGAAGTGTTTGTACCCAACAATAAGTACGTTTTAAGTAAGTGAGGTTGCCTATGCGAGCGAGACTTATGAGGAAAGTTTCGCACAGGGTCGCGTAACTTTGCCGAGAAGAAATCCCTATAAGTTCTCTTCCTCTCGCTCTTTTTCTATCCCCTTCTTTTACGCCGATAGTCTCAAACCGGAATCGGTAACGTCTTGTCTCGTGAATAAATTTCAAGTATATTTTTATTTTTAAAACATTCAACAAAGCTTTCACGAAATGGAAGAAAGATACAAAAGTTGCGAGCTAAACGATTCCTCGAAGACAGCTTCAAACCTTGTCACTTTTCACATAATAGTCGATTGGAAATACGCTATTAATAATATTCCTCGCTTTCGTGTGTCAAAATGTTAAAATTGCGATTAAATTTATATATAGTCGATCGATCAGAATTTCTCGCGAAGATTCCACCCTAGGGAGCGTGACACAAATAGGACCGTTTAAATTGATAAATAGGGAGTATCGATACTCGGATAATATCAAGGATAGAATATCGATGCCAAAAGTATTCAAACGGTAAAGTATCGATATTTCGAGATATCGCGAACATCTCTATGAGAAAGTCGCTTCAAGCTGCTGCGAAAACATTCACTCTGCCGCACTCTGCAGCTTCCGGAAGCTGAAATCCGTTCCCGTCTGCATCACGGTACACTGAGTATCGGGGATCGAAACGTGCCCGGAAGCAGCCCACTCGCTTATACCAGATGAGCATATTGAATGCGAAGGAGTGTTTCATATGAGAAAAGAGAGAGACGAGCTTCTTTCCTAGGAGCTTTAAGTTTTCGATGCCCCTTCCCATGCTTGAGAATCTCAAAGATTAGATCGAGATTTTTATTTGAACGAAATAGATAAATTTATGGTAAGTACCGCATTATTATTTAAACCTTGATATTTTCGCAAAATGTCGTGACAAATCATATTATTGCGCGCGCACGTGTTAAAATTTTTTTTTTTTTTCAAAATTTGTTTATCTTTATGATATATCGTATATAAACGTAGAGGTATCGGACGTAGTTATCTAACAATAAGTTTAAGAAAAAAGAAAAAGTAAAGTGACACACTTACCGCACTGCAGGCACTTCTAGAATATCCCATTCTACCGACATGTAGAATTCGGACAGGTCAACCCCCACGTCCACCACGTTGCTCCCGGATTTTTCATCCATGTGTCTTAGATCGACCTAAGTGACAGAAAAAACGGCTGGCATTAAGCTCGCGTGTGTGAAAAGCACTCGACGTCATTGTAACGTTCGAACGCCATGCCCATGTAATTCATCTCTGACATACGAGCGTGCAGTCGCGGAGCGCTTACTTATGCGAAAACGTTTAAATAAAAAAATGATAATTTCTCTCGAAATATAATATTTTCTGAATTCTTTAAAGAGAAATTTAGCAAATACATCGATATATATCAGTTATAGCGACGCCGGTATCTACAACTGCACGCTCGCGATTAACTGCTTAATTACGAACAATAATAATTCAGAAATGAACTTTTAGTGCATGTCTTGAGATGCACTTGGTGTTCGCAGAAGCGCAGAAGGAGCACAAGAGATCTAAAACTCTCAAGGAATATCAAAAAACGGAGCGTCGACTGTGGTGGTCCGCAACAACAGGACACTCTAGAGCAGCAACTAGATCAGCAAAATATGTATATCGCCTTCAAATACATATATATGTATATATATATATATATATATATATATATATATACACATCGATATCTATGTATAGGTGTGCACCACGTTGCAGAGTAAAAAGAGCACGCACAGTCAAAGAAAGAAATCAGACTAGGGCACTCGATTCGGGTTCACCCCGGGGTGAATCCGGGGCTAAGAGCAGCTAACTGTGCCTAACGCTAACGAGGTGTATCCGTTCAGCCGCAATTTCTCGTCGGTGTGAACATTTCTTAAAATCGTTGATATCTGTAGACTGCCGGGAGCTTTGTACTTGTGCGGCGCTAGTTCGGAAAATGGGTCGATGAAATTCCTGTCTCGACCCAGAGCAGAGATTGGCTCTCGAAACTTTGACAATCTCCCCTCCCCCCTTTCCCCCCCCACCCCCTCTCTTTCCACTACTTCGTTACAGTCGCTATTGTATTCTGTTTTCGAAAATATCGCGAGTTTGTGACGCTATCTTCTTATTTTTATATATAATATAAAATTCAGTTTCTTCTACTTCTGAGTTAGAAAATTGACGGCTATTCTGATTTCGTGGGATATAATTGAATTTTTTATTTATAAAAAGATTTTTTTTTTTTTTTTTTTTTGCAGAAAGTGTAATGTATAACAATTGTATTTCCGCTGTACTTTCTTTTACAGTTTAACATTTATAGATCTATACACGTAGTTTTTGCAGTTATAAAGTTTGCTATGTATTACACTATCGTGTGAAACTTAATGCCCGATGCGGAAGTAGTTTGCCTGGTAGGAAATAATTCCGGTATGCTATTAGTTCCCATATTGTCTTCTCTGTGCGAGGCTACTCGAGCGACTTGCCGCAAGATTAAAGCCAACGGCGGCTTTAATGTAACGTAAGTGTCTAACCATTGGTTCGGGCGATCGCTCGCTGCAGTGGTATTACCGTGAAATACGTCCGACAGACGCATCCCCGGTGTGATTCGAGTAATGGTGCACTTTGCGGACGATACTTTGTCACTGCTGCGGAGCGGGATTAAAACCGGCAAACAATTTCGACGCAACGGTGGTCGCGATTCCGAAGAACGCTATCGTCCTAAATTGCCTCGAAAAATCTGACGAGCCGCTCGGCTCTTGCGACAATAAATCTTTCGTGCCGTACTATTATAAATCACATACAGATATTTTTGTACGGAATATGTGTGTGCACAACATTGTTGAAAAAATATTTTAGAAAGCCATTTATCTTTCAAAATAAAATTGTTGTACGTTAGTTAATAATGATGATTGAAAAACGTAATAACTGGCACACATACACACATAGCAAGCCCATTTATTTCTCCTCTCCTGGTCCTTTATCGATCTGCGAAATTGCACAGCTAAAAAAGCTCGAGTAATGTAATTTACCACGACCTACTTTTCTCACTTGAATCTAATAATTGTTTCTTCCGAGAAGAAGTTTGGATCCCGAGATTAAATTCAATCGCCATAGAATCAATGAGAGCAAAATATCATACGTTAGACGGTGTACATTTCGCGCGCTACTTGAAAATCGAAAATCAGCAAAGTGTCTCGAGAACTTTCATCTTCTGTGTAGACGTCAAATTCCTTTTCCCAAGATTTTACGCAATTAAATCCTGCTAAAAGTATATCAATAAATTTCTAAAACGATCATTTAATTAAATTTCGGAAACTTCGCGGCTACTTCGCACCTGTTACAAAATAACATTTCAATTAGGTTTCCACGGAGATGCTACGGATGGAATTAATTAAAGGCGCCGTGTACGGGATACCGCACCCATCCGATCTTGGCGAACTTTGCTAAAGATCGTTTGATGCGTAGACAGATTGTTACATTAATCTCTCGCGGGGGAACGTTTCCAGACGAAGACGGAATTTTAAAAAATCTATGTCGAAGCACATCTACAAGTCGAAGCACGTCGCGCAATTTTTTTTTCTATAAAAATTGCGTTATCTCGCACGCCGTGTAATCGTTATGTGCGATTCACCCGTCTCGTATTTTTCTCGCCAATTTACTCTTGCGTTTCGCGGAGAGAATTAATAGCGTTTGTACGGTATTATTTTATTACAATGATTATTTATTTAATATTAAGTCCATTTAAAATCTAGCAGAATTGTCATTTCTTTTCATAAAATTCATCTTGCGTTAAATACACAAATAAATAAGTATAAACAAATTAATTTTAGCGTATTAATTACTTTCTTTTATGATAGGTATATAATTATTAACGCTAAAGTTATGAGTTTTGAAAAAAAAAAAAAAAAAAATGTAACCACCGCATTTTTAAAAAACGTTTCGAAAATTATATTATACGATCTATTTATTGTTTTTAGAACTACATACCACATATCCGAATATTCCAAAAAAGAAATAGTTGATTTCGTGGCATTTTTCCAGATTACATATATTCACGTTTGTTTCAAACTAACTGACGTACGAAAGAGAATGAAAATCCGATAGAAGTTCGACGGTTTGTGAACGTTTCCACGCGAGTCGGAAAAAGGAACAGATGGGAACATAAGTAACAAAGAGACGTGCGTTTTTTAAACAGTGATAAAAGTCGCCAGAAAATCCCTCAAAGCTTGGAGACGAATTGACTGGTACAAATGGCTGGAGCGATATAAGATCGGTTGACTATGACAGTTGACGTTTCTTAGCCTTCTCTTTGCACTTACGCGTTGAGATTAGATGCTTAAAGTTTCTATGCCCGTTATGACAATGTATATATACTCTCCGCGGATATAAGAAAGCTGAAGTGTTCATAATTCTTGCCGAGAAACTGGCGCGGACGTTAAAGAATACCCATAGGAATAACGATGCGCTGTAGTTGCTTCTTTATTGACTTTGACGGAGAAGAAAATAACATTGTCGTACGAATCTTTATACGGAAGTGAAAGCTAGCTCGATGATCGCATGTCAGAAATTGCTTCACTAAAAGACACAGCGCTATGATATTTTTACGCGTTTCTACTTATCACATCTCTTTATTGTTTTCGTTACACAGGTAAATCGATCGCGAAAACGATTTTAAACTCATCTGTATCTGCCAAAAAAAAAAAAAAAAAAGGAAAGGAATTACTGTTCTGTTTTTGTCATTCTCAAACACGGCAAACCACTGTATTGTGATTGTAATCGAATTGGAAAAAACGTAGCTATTGTTCTCGAGTTATGTAAAACCCATTCTGAGAGAGAGAGACAGTTATATGTGTAAATAGTTTTTCTATTTCTAACATATTATTACGGTCTTTGTCTCAAGCGTGGCTGTCGAACTTTGCAATTTTGAATTCATTAATTTGCGAGACCGGGAAAGTTGATCGAAAGATGAGTGTTGATCTTTTGGCGTGATAAGAGCGGGCTTGATAAAGAGAAGGGTGAAAGGGGCAGTTCGGGGAGATAGGGTTCAGATAACCGAGTTTACGGGGAGTCTAGACACACACGGCGAGGAGAGATATGCGGGGGGAGGGGGGATGAGGGCGAAAAGTGCTACGGGGTGCTGTATTCGCAATAAAGGATGTGCAATGAAGGGTTTCGCACCGTAGGCGGTTAAATTGGACTTTGTGGTACAAGCGAGAGTGCACGGCTACTTAACATTCTAAAATACTCGCCGTTCCGCCCGCTCGTATCGCAATGCATTTTAATTGCGTTTACTTTCACGATCGAGAACAGAGGAATTTAGCATTACGAATAACGAGTAGGTATAGCATAGATGGATAAATCGACTTACAAAGGAATATAAAAGAATTTGTCGTTTAAAATTCTTTCCCTCTTCTTTATAGAAATTTTATCACTAGCGTTATGTAAAAAAGTTAGTTATTATCATTTTAATACATTTTCATATTTCTGTCCATCTTTTTTCTTCTTTTTTTTTTTTAGGATCGACGACATAGAGAAGAATATGAGTAAATATTTGGAACGCGAGAGAAAATGACGTTCTTAAAATATTTTTTCTCTGATAAAAGTTTTACGTAACAGGGTTGATAATATTGTGAAAAGATCCGTCTTTTCTCTTTCTTTTATTTTCCGCGTCGCCGGATCTGAATGGCAGAAATGCGGACAGCACAATTTTGATTGCGTCCGCGTCGCGTCGACTAATTGCGTTTCTTTGGATCCGTGGCTTTTTGCCGGCACGCTCTTGATATCGACGAGAAGAAGTTGTGACGGGTGGACGAATCCATTTCCGCGGGAGTGATCTTTTGTCATTAACTATCGGTATGGCATTTGCAGTACGGCGTATGATGAATTGCGGTCGACGGATGATGGATACGGTGATTGTCGTTCTTTTTTTTTCGCCATGCCACTGGCTCCTTGCCTCTCTTTCTCGTGTACTTCATCAAGAAATTCGGGCAGCGGAGATCTTTAATTATCTCTCAAACGGGTGAATAATTGGGGAAGAAGACAGCGAAGGAAGCAAGCGAGCCGCTACGTAAGATGAATAATCGCGAGAGATCGTGAGATTTGCAAAGTAAAACTCGAGATTTTGCGAAATTCTCATTTTGCGAGAAAAGTGATTTTCTCCAGGACCAGTGTTTCTCATTTTATTAAATTTCAAGTTGCTTTTATTTTTTTGTTCACATTGTCTAGTTATTAAAGTAAATTGTTTCTCCCTTCAAGTATCGAAAATGTAAACGGAGTAAATTTATTTTTAAAAAACAATAATAAATTTTTTAAGTTTACGCACATTGATTAGTTATTGATTTCTTTTATCTTAAAATAATTGAACCTGAATTATAGTAATTAAATGGTCTATGGGACCTATTATATAACTACATCCATAAATATCCAAATATTCAAATATGGAAAATGTTAAAAAAAAAATATCCAAGCGTTTTGAAAATATTAATTTATTTTACAGCCTTAATGCTGTGATATTCTTTTATAACGCTGCGATAATTATTATTTCTCAAAAATATGCCGTGTACTTTATATACTCGTACTTTCACCATCTCAATTCTCTTGTAAAAATTATTGGTGCATATTGCTAGCGAAGGACGTAGCATACAAAAGTTGACGGCATTCTGAAAAATCTAACAGCTGTGCAACTCTCGCGAATAGTCGCTCGGGAGTCTCTTGAGCGGACGATGTACGGACTGTGCAAAGTGGTTTGCATGATATTAGTCGGCGCATAAATTCCACGTGTTTGCAACCGAATGAAATCGTAGTTTGCATAATACCATCCGTCCCCGTTTCTGCAAGCGCGAATCCAGAGCTTTTATAACTGCGTTTTGCGCTTTCGTTTGACTGCACAGGCGTCCCAAAATGCGAACCTTTTACAGCTCTGATTTAATTCGGGCGTGAAGTGCGGAAAATGAATGGCTATTTTCAAAAATTTGTGAAATGATGAAACCAAATTTTATCTACGAATCTTTTGTGCAGTATGTATTCAATTTTTTTTATAAAATCATTTCTTTTTTTTTTTTTTTTTAATGTAGAAGTGTACTTTTTAAAGCAAACAAAAATGTGAAACATTCTTTGTTAAATCTGCTTAACGAAAGGTTTCTCGTCATTGCAATCTCGCGATTCGTTTATTACGATAGTTGCCACGACGAATAAAACAAATATCTATTTATCAAATAGCAAAAAGAACATCTTTCTTGGACATCGAGCGAGGCTTGTTAATACCTATTTTCAAATTTCGATAAACTTAACGAAGCTCACGAAGTTGTGCGTTTGAGGCAAAATCGAACATGTATATTACGCTGCAATTCTATTTTCTAATTTGCATCATTTATAATAACTCCCTCGCCCCTTCCTTTCGGGATCAATGAGATCGACGATTGACTTGATGTGTCATTCATTCTATTCATTCATCACAAGCCACGAAAGCAATAAGTGTTTTCTCGTGCCGAGTTTTATAATACTAAAAAATTTCGTAATTGATAAAATATCTTCATTTAAGAAAAAAAATGATATATTTTCCATAACATATTTATCTTTTAAAACGCGTGAGAAAGATGAAAGTAAAAAAAAAAGTGGTAAGATTATTTCACGCAAAAGAATCATCTTCGGATAATCTGTCAGAATAAGGATAAATTAAAAAAAAAGAAAATTAATTGTAAAAATGGTGCGGAGTGCATAATGATGGGCAAGAAATAAAATAAGCTGATTACACGAACAGGCGATGCGTTCATAAAAGGTGTTGTTTATCGCGTGTTCATTTGTTGTTTCGCTATGTGATGCAATCACGCACGTAAAAACGTTTCGCACCACCGAGGTCCATGATAATGGCGACCATTTCACGCAGAAAAGATATAAAAGAGAAAAATGAAAATGTCTGAATTATTAAGATTTCAGAGGATTTTGTGAAATAAATTATTATTATATCAAAAGTCCGATCGTGTAGCGAAAACTTGGATTAAATGAGCCTAGTTTAACGATCCTTTTCTGGATTATATGACAACGTTTATACAATGATACAACGGAGAATGAAAATTTAATTAACTAGAGTTAGTTGTAAATCCTGTTGACGCAACTGGTTTTAAAGATTCAATTATCTGCAACTTTCCTCGAGCTTCAATTTTGTTTCTTTCACACGCGCATCAACGAAGCCCATGACCTCTCGTTCATGCAATCGGGAATGTTGCTCGTGTATCATCGCGCAAGAGGGAAGTGGTCTTACCGGAAATAGCATCCCGGAGAACTAGCGGATCGAGATAAATCGGGCTAATGAATTCCACGTTGAAATAGCATCGCCCGATCGGTGGCAATTATCGAGCGACCCACATTTTACGTTGCGGAAAATTCTCGCGGATGCTAAACGCTCGTCATCGGTCTTCGAGGGATAGAAAATAACATCTCGATCAGTAACAAGCGCCATGTTTTTCCGATAAAAGCAGCATTACCACGCATCGATTATATACGAAGAGATATACGTGCACCGTTCTTCGAACAGCCATTATCGAAAGTTCGACAGTGATAGTTCGACTAAAAGCGATCGTGATATTTTTAGATTTGACTTTGCCAACTAAAAGTCATTGAACATTAACTTTCTTTAAAATGATTCGGATATTTTTCTTCGATTTTATTTAATCGAATTAAAAATAATTAGAATATTTCAAACTTTGACGTGACCGAATAAATATAGTAATTTTAATTTGCATTTATCGATTGCAAATGAACACTTCAAGGGATTTGCATTTATTAAAATTCAAAGTGATAGCAATATTTTGAGAGATTTTTTTCTTCTTTACTAAAATTGATTGAAATATTTTTGAATTTGATTTTATGATTAAAAAACAATTGAAATATTTTTTGTAGGATATAGCATATTTGTCACTTCGATATTTGTATTACAAAGATTTTTCAATTTTAAAATTTTGTCTTATATTTTACATAGTGCCCCGCAAGAAACTGTCTCTATTCACACATGCTCTTACGCATACGATTCGTGCACAAGTCTGTCTAAGCATCTTGCGGTTACTTGCGGATCACCTTGTAAAATACTGACCGAGACTTCGGGAGCCTAGTCGTTGCAATGCAAATTGACCGAATGGATTAGCTTTTCCCGGATTGGATTAACTCTCTGAAACTGATTGCGCAAACGCTTGATTGCAAATAACATTATTATTCGTTATCTCTGCGCGAGCAAGTCAGTCCGCAAAGTTACGCCGATAGTGCGCAACGTGCTTATACTGATTGGATCCGCGTTGAATTTTCATGTTGTTCATGTGGTTCATCTCGATAATTACTGGACAGTTTCTCAATCAGCATTTGCGCAGAGATGCTTTGTCAATCATGAATTGATCGAGAACAGCGAAGCGAGCATGTTAAAATAGCGATATACAATGTTAAAATTGAATTTTCGAGTTATTTAATTCAAAACAAAGATTTTATTTTTCCAATTTTTCGTATATATGCATATTGATTGATGGACAATTAAAAATATTTTCAACAAAAATGTTTATTCAAGATAAAATGTTAAAATTTCTATCATTCGCCAATTATTTAATTTAAGTTTTATAAAAATTAATAGAAAGATAAGACATTAAGTAACAAAAAACAGGATCTTTATTTAAATCAATGCCTAGTTAAGAGAATGTAAAGAGAATCGTATAACAATAATATAAATAAAAAATTTGCCAATAAAAGAAAAATTTTTTTAAAATTTTTGTTTCGATGCGAGTAAAGTCTCATTAAATAATCCGCAATAAAATAAAATTCTTCGTCTCGAAACATCAATATTGTGAGAGATATTAATATAGTTTTGATATTATTGATATTAATTTGTCACAAATATAATACTCACTCAAGTTGGAGACATATGTGTTTAGAAAGCTCTCGCGCGCTTAGTCTAAACTATTATTGAAAAAATTTAATTTCTTCGATGTGTATAGTTTTTTTCCGAGCAACACTTAAACATTAAAGAAATAGCGAGTGGCGAAATTTTGCGCGTTTTCTATAGTTTGTCCAATTGTGTCGAGTGGATCGGCGACCCGAACATGAATCAGATTAGATCGTAAGGCACCTGGTGCGGCCCCAAGATTGCGGAAAATTGGAGCGAAACGAGCTCGTGGATCAAGCTCAAGCTGTTATATATAATATGTTTGCGTAATCCTAGGCAAATTATTCCATTTGCCAGGCCAATATCGCTCATTTTTCTTTCTTTTCAAGCGCGCACACCAGGTGCGGATGTTTATTATTTTTCGTATCACTTTAACAATCTGTTCTTGAGTAATGTCGTCGCTTTTCTTATATGAAAGAAATGACGCGGAAGTTAAGAAGACAAGAACGTATTACAAAAATTGCACGAGTATGCCCATTCTTAAGAGAATCCTCGACAAAGTCGATTTTTTAATCAACGATCGGCAAATAATATTATATGTTCAGGAACACGGTACTTCTGAGAAGAGAATAAAGTGACTTGATTCGTAACAGAAAGAGCTCTTCGTTTCGGGAAAACTAAACTATTCCATAGAGCTATTCCAATATTAAGACTTTTTTCCCGACATCGGCAAAGTCGTTAATGAGTTAGCTGATTTCCAGTCAAATTTCTTAGCCCAAAACTTTCTTGACCAAACGAAGCCGCGGATAAAATAATTTTTATAATATTCAATTTGTTGACTCGCGTTTTTATCAAGAAAAATGAGATTTTATTTTTATTGAGCGAACAAAACTTCTCTTTATCTTAGATGTCGAGTTCCACATCTACATGTAACGTTTAAAATAAAATCGCGCTCCTGCAATTCAAAACTAAAATGTATGTGCAGCATATGATTGCATAAAAAAGTCCAGTAGTCTAAAATGTAAAGGAAAGGCAACATTAAACCGTAATATTATATAAAAATTCAAATATCGTAAGTTTTTTTCGGAATTATCGAATTATCGATTCGACACTAATCGAAATAAACTTAACGCTATTTCAATATGATTGGTTCGTTGTTGCAAATATGATTCTAGATAAGTCCAACTTTCAATAAAGCAAATAATTTCTCATTACTATTTATTCTGCTTAAAATGTAATAAAATGTTTGATCGTTGTTTTATGAATAATAACTGTAAAAGACGAAACACACAAAATACTACCTCGTCATATGACTATTTAGTTAAACTGTCATCAAACTGGCAATAATATCACTTTGTCACGAAACGTACACGTAATAAAATTTAATAAAATTTCCGGTGGTCTAAATCCCTTTGTAGACAACTTGAACATAAAATAAGAGGAAACGGAGACACAAATGCAATATATCGGGTGAAAAAAATTTTCATAAAATTACATAAGCGAAAACAATACTTGAATAAATTCCTCTGTAAGTATCCGAATTATATCTGTAAGGAATGTGCACCGAAAATGTGTCAGATGTGTGCGTTTAAATCATAACGCGAGAATGAATAATGTTCGCCGCTTAACCGAGTTTTAACACGATGCGACCTATTTTCGCGAGGAAAGGAAAAATTGCCAGTCCAATTTAAAAAAAGTGGGGTCGGCGGACGCGGAAGTAGAAGTAGAGCTGAAAATCGTACGAAATTTTTCACACCCCACCGAATTCTACTCGTTGACAGACCACTGCATTTCCAGCGCGCATGGAATGTTAACATAAAATGCATGATTATCGGAATGTTCCTTATCTTTGTCCCACGCATTTGAATTATAAGCGTTTTATCATATATTTTTTTCTCTTCTTTACGTCGATAACAAATAGTGTAATAGAAAAATAATATCTGATCTAAGAGCGTTTTGGGGTAATTAAAAATATATTATAATATAAAATAGATATAGAAAAAAACACTTGCACACAATGACATATTAAATTTTAATAATTTTTCACATGTATCATTTTTTCTTTCGTTTTTAATAATTAAAAGAGACTTCAATCATCATTGCTACGTTATTAAAGTTCCATATTATATAGATAATAATACTTTTATAAAACATTATTCTCCTATCCGTCTAAGAAAGTCATATAAAAGAGGCGTATCCCGGGGACAAATTGAACGGACTTTTTGATAGACGTACTAGGTAGAAGTACGATTGTAACATGTTACTTTGGTCCCCGTGTTCGATAAGAGAAACTATGAAACTACACAGAGACTTTTACGAAACTCCATCCCCCTTTGATCGTGACGATTTACCCGTAAAATCGAAGCGTTCCTTTGGAGCGATAGAAAACAGAAGCCCCCTTCTCGATTCAAACGTTTTTCCCTAACGATATTGTTGAAGCTCAAATTGGTACGCTCTCTTCGAGTATACATATTCACACCGCGTCTTTAAAAACGCTTTATTTGACTCTGAATTTTAATATTTCTTTCGTACCTCGTTAAACCGTTGCATATAATATGTTATTTTTCAAGCAGTATTTTGCACACGTCTATGTGTATTTTACTTTGTTATTCTTTGCAGCACGAAAAATATTATTTCAAACATAATACGCAGAAAGTTCTCATATTTTCAATATTTTTCATAACTAAAGACAGTTATTTTTAACTAAAAATAAAGGAAAAGATGATATTATAGAGATAACTTTGTAGGAATTAAATCTAAAAATTAAAAATTTAATATCTTTTATTTGTAGTTAATAAAGAAAATGATAATTGATTCTAATAAAAAAAAAATAACGGCATGCTTTACATAATGATCAATATTATCTCACGTATTTGCCGTTATATAATCGCCAATAATAATAGTAACTTTCTTGGGATTAAAAATTCGGGGGCTAATTGGCACGTTTGGCGGCAAATAAAAATCGGCAATCGATGTTTCTTTATATTTCGATGATAAATCTAGGCTATTAGTATCGTTAACAGCGCGCGATACACCACAAGGGGATGGTCGTAAAGGACGCTTCCTTCACACCTGCCGTGTCCCAAGCGACACGTTTAACGTCCCCCCCTTGTTGCGTTACATTCACACTTGCAGCCCTTCTAGAGACAGAAAGCTTTCCTAGCGCGCAAGCACATTAACGCTTTGCTACGCGCAACAACACATCGAGCTTGCGGTACTTGGCTTTTACTATCGCATAACGTACACTTACATACACTCAACAATGATAAACATACATAATTGTGTTTGGGAAAGTGTAAATGGATCGTGGTTGAGTAAACTGCGTGTCTACGGGATGGTCCGAAACTTGCGCGCGAATGCAAGTTCTAAGGAGAGAAATTAAATGAGTAATATCTAGATAATGCAACTTTCTCTAATAAACAGATACGATCTAGCGATTTTATATCAAACTCTTTATTTCTAATAAGTCTTGTCGTACCGAGCGATCCGTTTAAATATGAATGACAGATTTCTTTCGCGGGCGATATTCCGAATGTCCATCGTGTTCTGCAATTCGCGTATGAAAACCTACTGAAATTCCTTTTCGAGAATGACGAAGAGACGGGTGTGGCTTTAAGGTGCCTGGCAGTTTCGGAACAGCCTGTACACTGAGTGTGTATAAGTGTGATTTTGTGTACCTTATGAAATATATGTATATTACGTGCGAACGTGTGCATGTGCGAGCATGAACTGCGTAGACAACGCTTGGTTGCAATCACGGCGCGATGCGTCCTTTTTTAATCCTCTCGCCGTGTCGCCGTTATCCATAGAAAAGTATCACAGAGCTTGCTGTGCAACAAAATTTACCGACTTCCCGATTAAGTTCTAAGATTTAAATAAAATTCTTTCCCAAGTAAAGATTTTTTAAATCTTTTTCGCCGTATAAACTTAACGAGAGCAAGGATGTGTTTAAATTAAGTCGTCGTGCTTGACTAGCGTATTCTTTGATAAATGTGAATTTTCTCTTAACAAAAGTTTGATTAAATGTCGGTTCATTTCAAAATTGTTTAATTTTCTTAATTTTCCAAATTTATTAAAGAATTTAATGGCAAAGTTTGATTTAAGAATTAATTTCAAGTCACTTTATATACATAGACTGATAATATTCTTTATGTGATCATAGCTTGGAAAAATAAAAAAAAAGATGATAGCGACATAACTCAGCCACATTTGTCAGAGAAATAAAATAATATTATTTTTGTATATGTACTTGCGCTCAGTTATCTTGATGCAAAGTCAAGTCTCTTCTGATTGCATCGCGGAAAATGCATTTTCGATGTGACACGTAATGTATATCCCTATATGTATGTATACATATATATATGTAATGTGTCATGCTCGTCTGTACGTATGTGTGTGTATTATATTTTTGTACGAAGTAAAAGCGGAACGTACAAAGGCACCGATGCCTCTATGGAAAATCGAGCCCCCATGGAAAAGGTATAAAATTCGTGCGCACTATTCGAAAAGGAATAACGGCGTCAATCGCCGCTTTCAATAGATATGTCTTAATTTTTTGCTCCCCTCTTTCTTTCTCTTTCTTCCTTTCGTTTATATTTCATTGTCCGTAACACACAGTCTGTTATATGATCGGATTGAGAGAATTACGCCGTCCAGAAGGCGTAAAGGCCATTTTTTACAAAGACCATTTCTTGCAATCGTCTTTTTACAGACGTTTATCGGTAAGAGCGATAAATGATTACGTTCGCCTCTCCTAGTTTCCATCTTTCCGTAAAAAAAGAAAAATGCTTCACATGAACGCGATTACAGTAATGTAAAATCTCTTTCTTCTTTCTGCCTGATAATCTTCTCTTTTGTTAGATCAGCGCAATCCCTTCCCCGCCCCCTCCTAAAATAGTTTCTGTTTCACGTGCGCTTACTGATAATGGGAATTGTATTGGACGCGCTATATTGATGATTACAATTCAAATTCTACTAGATATTTGATCTCCCGTTCTTAGATGCATGATAAATCGACAAAATAATAAACATTAAAATCAAAGTTTACACTATTTTATTCTCAGATCTTGCAAGGTTATTAAATTGAGTTTAACACTTTTTTTTTGTCCAAAAAAGAAAATTTTAATTCTTCTTTAATAAAAGCTATTTAACGCGCGCTATTTTTTTCAATATATTTATCATCAAAAATATAAAACAGGTAATAATACACAAGTTACATTTTTTTAATATAAATAAAAGATTTAATTTGTAACTGTTACCCTTAAGCTATACTCTCTCTTTCATATTTCTCTATGATTATAAAATAATTCTCGTGAGGCAGAAAAGCTATGTATTGTATTTAAATTAAATAAAACTTTTGAAAATGTCGATTTTACTGAAGACACGAAAAAACTTTTTTTTTTTTTAAATAGTACATCCACATAAAAACTGGAAAAAGAACATTTTATATGTATAATTACGAGCTTTCTCTGAAATTATGAAAAAGCCTTACAATGTTTTAAATTAACAACACGATATAGCAAATCTTTTTTAATATTCTAATTATAAAATAAAGATCTTGAAGTTTCACATTACATAGAAGAAAGTCTTGTAATCAGCATAATATAATTTTATAATTTTTCTCTCTCTCTCTCTTCTTTTCATTATTTCGTTATTACCAAACCAGTCCATAAGTTTCGGAATTTAGAAAATAAATAAAATACACATACATAACTTATTATTTAATTAATAATATGCACTTTCTTGTTGTCAATAATTATTTGGCGATACTTTTATTTCTATTTGTGTCACAAATCGATCACAGTAAGAACGTTTACGTAATAAATATTTTTATAATACAAATTCTTATGTACGAGCTGATCTGGAACATTTCTCAAAATATCGAAATATCTTTTCAAGCAAATGATTTAGCGTCAGAACAGAATCAGTTTCTACTTCTGTGAGAAGAAGATCGGACCCACTTTTTCAAAGTAATATCCGTATCCCTGATCCAAAATCCCTATTCTATGTTGTCAAATGGACGCAAGTATTTATCTGACGTACAGTTTGATCATACATTCTAACGCGCTTATAGGATTTCACGGCGAACGCGTGCGATCGACGTGTCGCGAGCCCGATGGCGTATAAGGTCGATAGGATTGATAGTCGATGACGCGTCGTGTCGCATCTCGTCGGATCCGGTAAATATCTGGAAAGCACTCTGACCCGGTCAGAGATGACACGAACCACTCAACAAGTCAACGGACTCACCCCCCTCGCCGCGCTACTAAGTTAAAGCCGCGCGAAAGCACTATACTTTCCCCTAAGGGCCCCTTAAAGGGGATGCGACCTTTTCGCGTGCCCGTTCTGATAGCTCTCCTCTCCTCTCCTCTCCCCCCCTCCCCTCCCACGTTTTCCGCGATGAATGCCCTGCCGCTCGTGAAAGCCTATTCGAATGGAACAACTTTTGACGGCGGTACAAGTTAGCGCGATCAATCGCCGTTACTGTTTCATTTCGAATTGGAGTGGAGTTGTAAAAGTGCTCGTAAAAAATATCAAACGAAAAAGTCAAACGTATAAGATAAGAACGTCATGTTTCTCGATCTTTATAGAAATTGATAAAAAAAAAAAAATTATTTTGCACGAAGTTGCAGTTTACGATATTTGATCGGGGAACTGTCAAAAAAGCGATTCTTTTCCCTGAATCGGTTAAAATCAAAAATTTTTTTAAAGGATTTTCTCTACGATATATCGAGAAATGTCAAGTTTAATGTTATTTACTGTGATATTATAAATTCAATTTAGTTTAATGTTTAATACAATTATCCTCGATTTGATTGCCGTTTTCGCAAGTATTTATATCTATGTCAAAGTTACTTATGCTATAATTCTTTATGTATCAATTTTAGCACGCGATATAATCTCTCATCATTTTAATAATATGCAAAATATTTAAAAACACTTTTTTTGCAAGTGATTGCACTTGGTATTATCGATACTGAAATAATAAATCCGTATAATCGATACGCAAAGTGTATAAAAAAGCAAAAGAAAAAAAAAATATATATATATATAAAGCAAGCGTAATAAATATGCAGAAACACATATGCATGAATATGCATACATATTGAAAGCAACATTTTTAGCGGTGTACTCTGAAAAAACATCGTTTTTTCCAAGCAAATTTTATGTTAAATTCTATGCTAGAAAGTTGTCACACTATCTAATTCATTTATTAAAAATCTTGTGCATGTCTTCGATAGATACTGTAAACTGCATATAATTCTAATATAATGTTATTTATTTAACGAGATATTTAAAACGGCTATTAAATTAACAATGTTTTATTAAAAAAATCGATTATAAATTTATTAAAAAAATCCGTGACCAGAAAAATATCTTTTGCCTAGCCAGGCTATTTTTTGTTTCGTTTGTCCATTGTAAGTATAACAGAACTTCCGGTCTAATAAAATTCAGATCAAATGATATTGTCGCGTATTGGAAAAGAAATTATTGCGAAAAGTCTTAACCAACGTGATGTGAACGTATATATCAATTTGATGTTGACATTGGTCGTCCCGACATTGCGCGCTGTTATCGCATTATGCCGCTGGAAATATAATTTTTCAATGCGCACAAATTATCACAGTCCGTTGATTACAAAGTTACAACGAATGTGTTAAATCGGATTAACAAATCAGACGGTTTCGATCCCGCTTGTATCGCTTAAATCCTTTACATCGATAACCGATAGATATAAATAAAAAAAATCCAATAAATAAACAATCAACGAAACTGCTGTTAAATACTTTTTTGCTAATTATATTCTTCTGTGATAATATTTCTCGACAACATTTATGTATATGATTTTTATTCATCGCGCAAACTCTTCTGTCATAATTTTTCTATATATACTGTATAGCTTGTGATTTTATAAGTTCAAAAATATTTATCACGAGGTCGTAATTCACTTCTTTTAAATTTTGATACGCTCAACGTTTATATTTTTCACTCTTGTTCGCCACGATTTTATAATCACAGTTATAAAATGATTCCATTATTTCGCATAGAGTTGCATTTATTTTTGTTCCGCGCGATCTCGCTTCGATTGAGAGAGCGAGCTCCCGCTCGAACTGTGCGCCATTTACGGGGCTCGAAGGAATCCAGGAAATTGAATTATTATCGTCTGTCCGTTCTGTGAAGCTCGCGTGTGTCCGATTCGGATGACTGATCCGGCAATAACTCGCGCAAGAGTTGTGCGGTACCACGGACAATCGACGTCGCAGTAGAGCGGCTAAATATCAAAACCGCCGAGAATCATTCGGCCGCGATATCTGACCGGTCGAGCGAAACACGCGGTTCATTCGCATGTTTTCTTCTTTTTCTGTGAACGCGCAAAACCAACGTACGCGGGTTAAGTGACATAATCGAGTTACGGCGATCATTGATAGCGCAATAAAGTTATACAGGATGTTTCGTTTGCAATTCTCTTCATCGGTAATTTTTTTTCTGTTCCCTGAATAAAGTACAATACATACGTACATCGCATCGATTTTCTCATGCTCTAAATATTTTTATAATTAACAATTAAACTAAGATTTGCATGTAACAGAGAGACGCTGTCGTATATTCTAATCATTATTGAGTGTACCGAGCCAACCCGGCATCGTGCGCTATTAATGTCATCATTATAGAACGAGCGCCCAAATTATTCGCTTCGTAGGTCACACGGGTGAAGTAGCGCGCTGACCCCGCATTCACTGATTTTATTTATGCAACGTGCAAATTGTTCGATACTATGCCACTGCTAATTATCCGGGTCTCTAATTTATCGGACAAAGACGTCGATAAAATTGCTTGCGCGTTTCACAAACAGGAATATATGTCAATCGAGAAAGAGAGTCTGGTTTCACACACATCACAGGGAAAGTGTTAACCAAGTATCGCTGGGATGAGATCATTGGAGGTAAACCGTCATGATTTATCAGCGCATCAGATTGCGACCGCAGAGCAAGTATCCGATATTCATTCTACGGCTTGAGCTTTATATTATGCATCATCCCTCTGATAACCGTAGATGAGACCGAGAGCCGGCTTGGTTGACGCAGATATAGACAGGATTGAACGCACAGAAGCCACTGTGCACATAACGGAATATCGATCCGTCCTTTATCGCCGCAATAAAACACGCCGACAGGAGGAACGCCAGTAGGAGAGACGGAAGGTCAAATTATCTCGCGTCGCGCGACACGAATCGCTGGACTGATAGAGCGCAAATGGAGCTGTATTCTGTACATACAGAAATATGGAATATATATCTTTCTAAAGTTGATTCTTTTGACAAAAGTATCCAAACAATCGAAACTTATAGTTTGCACGTCAGAGAAATTATGAAAGAAAATCATAGAAAGATGTACATTGCGGGTTTTCGAAATTAAGCGCCGTTATCGAGATAAAAATTTCCATCCATTACACGAGAGGCTCTATCGGTCCTGTGAGAGAAACCTGTAATGATTTGTCCTACAGAATGTAACACTTTTCTGTTTAATCCTATTGGCAAGACTAACAAACGATGCACCGTTGCAAAAGAAAAGAAAAATTTCGCCACGAAAAGTTTTAACGATGTACCGAAAGTGGAAAGCGTGTACGATTTTATGGAGAAACCGTAGATATTTTGATGACGGAACATACGTACGCAAAATGTAACTAAGTTGACTGTATTACATATGAATATGCGTATAATGTGATATCCTTGATATTATAATACGTGTAGTCTTTCTGAAAGAGATTTGATTTGTAAGTATGATAAAGTCGCAAGTGTACGCGTAGATGTATGTAGATGATCATACGTAGATGTTGTAGATGAAAATATGTTTCTTGGATATATTAAGGAGAAAAATCGATATAAGCATTACTGAAACTGCTGTTTGAAACAAGAAACATGGGAAAAAATTTTTTATACGAAGAAAATTCAACGTGTCAATCTCGACTAAAAAGGAACTTTAACGCTTGCGTTTTAATCGGCCAAAGGCACCAAGTCCGCTTTGCTAATAAAGTGGCTTTTAATATTACATCTCTCGTAGAAAGCGATAAAAATTATTTTTTTATGAGAAGGACACTTTACGTCAAATCGTATACTTTTCGCTGGGACACGAGAGTTTTAATTGCGAACGAGAAATTCGAAAAGCACCGACGGCTCTTCTGTATCGATCGCGTCTCGATCCCTACTTTCAGTCTAGACGGATAAATTGCGTTGTCGACATGCGTTTAATTGCACGCTCATCGGATCAGCGTTGGTCAAATTTAGAATCGAATCTATGCAACACGATTGATAAAATAACAGATCACTTTTGGAATGTTCGTTTAATAGAATGTAAAACTAAATAGCGGATATTGGAGAGAAATCCGTTATTCCATATATATTTTGATTTAGAAAATATTATAAACTTTATTTCTCATTACTTTGCGTTTATTTCTCAATTACGTTCTTTCGCGAAAATCTGCCGTTGATTTCCTTCACGGATTTGACTGTGTTTTATAGCATACAATTATTATGAATTAATAAAGCTGAATAGAAGGCTGGCGAGAGTGCATCGTAAAGTAAGTTGCATTCCTGGATAAATATAAAACAACAGAACCTCAACATATAACGATTTAAAACGAACAATATATAATCGTTGAAAGATAGATTAAAATTAAAAAAAAAAAAAAAAAAAAATGCGCCAATCATTTCTGATATTTTATCGTTTTTTATTTATGCAAGGAAGCGCGCAACTTCTTCATTTACTTTGTATACCGGTCAATTTAGCAACGATAAGTGGACGAGCGTAGATAGAGTGACAATCTGTGCGATTGTCATAGTCATAGAGGAAACAGAGTGTCTCTGTAGTGGCACACGGGTGCATGTGGCTAACGCGTCTCTCGTTTCGTGTGTCATGGTGTTTCGAGATTTTTGTCGCGAGATTTTATACCTTTCCCACGTGTATCGAGTAGTGTCTTGTAAAGAAAACAGGCTAAAGAAAGAAACAATTATAGAATCCACGGCCGGCGTTATCGATCAATCTCGTGTGTGCGCGTCTTTAACGATCCTTAAAAATCCAGCTGCTGAATAAATATCAATGAATGAAATGAAATAATTAACCGGAAGCGAATATTCTCTCGCTTTCTTCGGCGTGGATCGTGATCGAGACATTCTTTGACGTATCGCTCTTTCCGTTTACTTGTCGAAGCGAGGATCAAAGAGATTATTACATCTCTTTTATGTGCAATGTAATTTTTACAATATCTTATTCGCATGGCAAACACGATAAATTACTCGCGGATTTTTATACCGCATAAACTTTCTGTTATGTATTTATGAAATTGATATATATTTATGACACATGGATTCGCAAACCTGTCAAAATTTAACCAAAGAAAATCGCTAAATCGCTAAAATGAAAAGTTGAATGAAATCGATTTTCTAAAAAATAAATTATAATTATATTAATTAATACGCGATGTTTGCTCTCATCGGAAACACAATCGACTATTTTCATGTCATGTCCTACGATTATCGCGTCTTTTTCCAATCGTCGAAATTAATCCACAGTGCAACAGGATAATACCGCTTAACGAACGTCGACGCGGCAATTCCATCCGACATGCAACGGTAAATCTCTCGAATCGTTTGTACCCGCACTCCATTACAGTCTGACATCGTGGACACCGGATAAGCTCGTCGATCCTCGCCTAGACAGCAAACACGAGCCGCATTGACGGATGCGTCTAGGTAGCTCGCGAGCTCGTCCGATTTCTCGGACGCATCGTAGAACGATATGAGAACGAGCCGACCGCGCGTCGTATCACGATGGAGAATGATGGTCAATAAAATAACACTGCAGTCCACACCACGTAACAATATCCAAATATACGTACGTATGTATATCTATAGGGTGCCCCGTATATCCTTCTTTTATTTACGAATTTCTCGACCAATTTGAAGTTGATCTCCTCGAAGATATAAATCGAAACATCCTTAATGAATTTTTAGTTATCGAAAACGTACGAATTATCATGCATCGTGCAAATAAGTAACAAAAGCATTTATTCTTCGTTCAGTCTCAAGAGTTTCGGTTTGAAATTTAAAAGCTAAAAAAATTAAAAAAAAAACAAAACATACAGATCGACTTAAAAAATTGGTAAAGAAATCCAATGATCGGGAAGTACGATGTATCCGGCGCACCCTGTATACATGCGTAGAAATAGACGGATGAATATATAATATAAATATACGTAAATATATGTATCACGTGACGTCCAAGACTAGCGCATCGCAGGAACGATTACGGGTGTCGAGGAAGGCATTCTTTGACAATGAGAACACAAAATGGAAAACGAGCTAAAGGATAACGTTAGAGTAGACCGATGATGAGCAAATATTCTCGAGACTAAATGCTTGGCGACTGCGTTTCTCGTGCTCGTTGCGTTGTGGTAGTGCGGCACGACACCTTAAAGCCGTCATAGGTCCAGGAGCCTAACTTCAAAACACAGGTCTGTACGTCGTACGGAAAGAACTCAACGTCGATGGAGCAGGAGGATTTATATACAGCCGGCGGTTGCCACACGACCAATCCCGAATAGTAGACCGTGGCCTTGGTCATCAGCGTCACCTCGTAGTTCCCATCGGCGCTGGAATCACCGAAGAAACGAGCCGAGCGTGATCACGATGGGCTCGGAGAGAAGGTCTCCGGATGCTGCCGCCTCTCTCTCGCTCTCTCTTTCTCTCTCTCTCTCTCTATCTATCTATCTATCTATCTATCTATCTATCTCTATCTCATTCTCCTTCATCTGAGCGGTTTCATGTATATCGACGGACGCATTCACATTGTTATCATGGTACATTCGCCGTTTCGCGAAACGGCTTTTTGATCGGAGATTTCGAAACGGAAAACCGATAACTCGATCAACTCGCGAAGAGCCGATAGTTTCAAAAATTTATACAGATTTTTTTTTTATCTCGACAATTATATAGTATAATAATGACAATTATATAGTATAATTATGTTTTTAATAAAACTGAGAATATATTATCATACGACGTTTCTTTTGAAGCAAGATTTTAATCAAAATGATTATTTATAATAACGTTGATCTCTTTATTGTTTTGGAAGAATACTCGATTTTATATATATATATAAAATGGCGATACTTTTTCGTCTCGATCTACGATTGTTCTAGTATGACAATTCATTGTCCGCGCGACAGCGTTACGTCGGGCATTATGTGGCAGCATCCGTCTTTCGGGGTGATTCCCGACATTTTTTTTCTCCCTCTCGATCGATCGGAGACCTACGCGGCGAGCCGATCGTTTGTGATCTAATCTACGCTTAAGATCTACCAGCTGATCGTCATCCCGAAGACGCATCCCGTACGAGACCTTGACGGATCCGCGTCTCGGGCATTCGGGGGCTCGATAGGTTGCTCGGGGCACGAGGGGTTGAGGGTAGGGTGTGGTGGTGATGATGATGGTGGTGGACTAGGTCAGTGGGAGTCGCGACTTAACGGCTACCATGCGAATTTACCTTGAAGCCGTCATAGGTCCACGAACCGAACTTGAGGACGCAGGTCTGCTCGTCGAATGGGAAGTACTCCACGTCGATCTCGCACGATGATTTATATATGGCGGGCGGCTTCCACTCGACCAATCCTTGATGGTAGATGGTGGCCTTCGTGGCCAAGGTCACCTCGAAGTTGCCGTCCGCGCTGCGAGCGAGCACATTAGTGGTTCTGGGCGCTGCGGCGGTCGAGCTTACTTTGTACTTCCGATTCGATACCAAGCCCTCTTTTTTTCTTTCTTTTTTTTTCTTTTTTATTTATTTCTGTGTCGTGTATACGTGTGTGTATGCATTTTGCGAGTGCGATTACGGTATCATAAATCATAAGTAGAGGCAGACAGAGATCTTACGTATTAGATCGTAGCAAATTTGATAATTTCTCCGAAAACTGTTTGATCGATAATCGGGGAGAAAGTAAATAATAAAAGTGATATTTTCGCGGTATCGAAGCATAAATGAAAATGATATTTTCACAACTTTAATCCGAATACAAGAATAATTTGAGTCGCGAAGCACTCGCTAAATCGGATCGGATTATCGCACCATTACGCGCGGCAGGCTCTTATTTCGATCCACTAAGCCCAAAGGCTGAGACATATCGATAATCCGGCTTTAATTGGCTAATAGTGATTCTCGCTATTTCTTTTTTCATCATTATCCTATTCATAATTTAGATAAGAATAAAAAAATTCACTATCTAGATATTTACGTATCTGTGCTTTCTTTTAATTTATATTTTGTATCTCGTAAAAAAAGACGAGTTCTTTTTTTAAATTTAAAACTTTTTTAAATTTTTTTAAATTTACGAAGAAACAACTTTGATAAAAGAACAACTTTAGAGAAAGATAACAATACTAAGGGATTATGTCCATCATTGAATTATGAACATTTCACATAACGATCGCCAATTCTATATTGAAATGGGATAACCTAACAACGTTTCTAAACTGGAGAAACCTACCAGCGAATATTACATCGTTATAGCACAGATATAGATATCTATCGATAGAGCTCCGTCGACTATCGAGGGTTGAGGTATCGGCTACGTGGGGCTGCAAAATGAATTAAGCGCGATAGTGGAGTTTCTCAAAGTCGGGGAGAGAATCCAGAGGTACTAAGTCATCGTAGATGATTGCGGTGTTTCGAGATTATTTTGTTATCGGCTCCCTTTCCTCCCTCGCGAACTATCTTCCGATCCGGAAGTTACGATCAAGACAGGAAATATAGTTTACCAGCAGTTGCTTAGAGAATTGCCACGAATTATTGAGAAAGTGCAATTTTCCGCTGACTTAATTGAGAAAATGTTGGCCTTGTCAATCGTCTTATGTCAACTATACGTATCGAGCAATTGTTATCTTTATTTAATGTTTGCTCAAGTTCGCTGAGAATGATGTGATAAATTTATCTAACATACAGGGTGTCCTAGACCACCCGTACACCCCTTTTCTTTCAAAAACTAAGCATTTTAGAGAAAAACGTTTTGAACAAAAATTTTATGGTTTTGAGGGAAACATAAGATGGTGTCATTGGTTTGATCTTGGATGGCATCTTTAAGGTTAAGTCGAGGACACCTTTAATTTCTTAAATGGAATCCTCTATTTTTCATTACATATTTTTGTAGCTTATCTCGAGAGCTTTCCAAAACACTATAATAAAGTATTTTTTCATTAAGTACTTTTTGAATTATTTTATATTTTAATCTGACATATTTTGATATAAAAAATAAAATATTTTGTCAAATATTCAGTTTTCGATAATCTTACCGTGATACCTTTATGTACAGAATAACGAGACAAATCAATTAGTATAAAAAAAAAAAAATTGTTTTTAAGAAAATTATTTACAATGTATTTTTTAAAATAATTATTTGTTTCTTTTGGCACTAATTGATTTGTCTCATTATTCTGTACATAAAAGTATTACGCTAAGATTATTGAAAACTAAATATTTTACGAAATATTTTATTTTTTATATCAAAATATATCAGATTAAAATATAAAATAACTCAAAAAGTACTTAATGAAAAAATACTTTATTATAGTGTTTTGGAAAGCTCTCGAGATAAGCTAGGTCAAACCAATGACACCATCTTATATTCCCCTCAAAACCATAAAATTTTTGTTGAAAACGTTTTTCTCTAAAATGCTTAGTTTTTGAAAGAAAAAGGGTGTACGGGTGGTCTCCCCAGGACACCCTGTATATGTGCTATTAATAAAATTTCTTACAATATAATATAATTAATTTTTTTATACATATGTGATGGTTCTTATTGAAAATAAATATAACGAAAGAAGCCATCGTGTAATGTATTAATGTATTTCATTAATGTAAATATAATAAAAGATATGATACGTCACAAATAAAATATCGTTTTTTTAAAGTTCAATGTGTATTTATAAAAATCTTATTTTTATAATTAACATTTTAAATTTTATTGGATCTTATCATTTTTATAGATACGAGCAATGATAAATTGCTTCGTTTTTATATAGCGCAACTTTTCAGTGATACGACTCCACGTAAAGACAGCCTCTCGATTGCATTGACCGATCAATGCATTTGACTCGTGTCGCCAAGCTTTTCATCGTATAACGTTTCGAAGAAACGAACTGCATTAATAATAATCCAACCCGCCTTGTCGAACAGTTTATTCTGCTGACTTATTCAATGCGCGCATGTAACTTTGCTGAGTATTTGACGTAAATAAATAAAAAAGCTGTGTTTATCCGTATAAAAGTAAATAAATATATACGAATTGCGTTCTCCGCGTTTGTTTAATCATGGTCTGAACATTCCAATCCTTCTTACGAATATACACCTGTTCATTTTATACATATTAACCGAATTGCACATAAGATTGCTATAAACAGAATCGGAAGATCTACTCGAGATGAAAATTTCAGTGCGCGGTAAGTGCTAAAAGTTTCAAATATATTTCCGCATAGATTTTATTTATTCTATTAATTATAAAGTATTTTTTATGTATTTTCATCCTTAGACATTCATATGTAATTTAAATTTAAATTTAGTTTGATATTTTGCAAAAGACTAGTTGCCGTTGTAATAATTGCATATGATACATTTTAAATTGTTTTCTGCTGCGAGAAAAATATATCTTGTCTGCGCGCGAGAATATATCTTCCCTCTCTCATCCTTTTTGTAGGCAGCATCGCGGATCCATGTGTAA
Source organism: Polyergus mexicanus (assembly GCF_030449975.1). Lineage (NCBI taxonomy): Eukaryota > Metazoa > Arthropoda > Insecta > Hymenoptera > Formicidae > Polyergus > Polyergus mexicanus. The sequence goes on from NW_027223336.1 coordinate 891,396, forward strand.
ATGCACAGATGCTTTCCTGTTCTACGTGTCTTGAATTTCGGTTGGAAAGCGCATACGGACTATATACGGCTTTGTACGACACATGATCCAGAATAGCGACGCGTCGAGAAAGAGATCGATAGCCTCGTAAAAATTCCGCGAAACAATTTCTAATCGTGACAGTTCCCATACAATTCTTCGCGTTACAATTATCGAGACGAGCATTGATTCTCGCGTGAGCATAAGTCCTTGAGCGATAAAGGGCCAATCGTCAGACATGATCTAACGAGATTATATTATTTCGCAGTATATCGAAGTATGATACGGGGGAACGGTGTGTAGCCTTTGTTGTGCGAACCCTTCGCTTGTCGAAATCAATTTATAGCTTGATGGAGAGATTCTCTTTCTCGCTCACACAGAGCTATCGATTTGTCTGGCGGCAAGTCTGAGATACGTTGAAATGGCATCGTTGAGATCGATTGCCAGATATTGCTCGCCCTTTCTCATAATGTCAATTGTGAGAACTTTTCGTATATTATTTAATTTTATATCGATTTTAATATGAAACATAATTCAAATTGCAAATTAAGCCAAAATTATGAGACAAATGTTTTAAATAATATAAAAGAATTTCGAGAGACAATAACAATAATCATACATGTGTGTTTAATGTAAACATCAATACAAATCATTGAACATTATATATTTTTATTTTTCTCCTGAAAGTCATGGAAATGGTTAAAACGCCTGAAAGCGATACGATATACAATCATATGCACAATTGATTCGAGATTAAGAATAGTAGATTTTGATTCTCTTGTAAATTCGGATCAAGTGCCGCTGCACATTTTGATTTCAAATCTATACAAGCTCCATTCCATATCGCGATTCGCATATACCCGTACCCGTCCTCGTCTATCTCAAGGTACAAACGCGAAATCGCAATTTCCTGCAGCGAGTGCTTTCAATGATTCTCGATGAAGATTTACCGCAAAATGTGCATCGTATGATGAAAGCCTTTTCGGATGAGCATTTGCGTGAAAATGAAGGTTTTCACGTTACCTATCAGCCGCAAAGTGATACGAGATGCCACGTTATATATGTAATATATTCTATACCGAGATGTCCTAGATTCTTTTTCTTTTAATGGCAAATGCTTAAGGCTGATTGTGAGATAAGAAGATCGCCGTTTTAGTATGAAGCTGTTTCCAGTTTGCACTTTTAGCTCTAAGAATATAGATTAATATATATAAAATTGCATATTTAGTAATCGTAGAGCGATGATTATTTTAGCTAAAATTGAAATTAAGATTTAATAAATATGATAATTTATAGAAAATGTAACTTTTAATAAAAATTTGTGCTTTAATTATTACAATATTTAATAATAGAAAAATTACAAAATTAAAAAAGGAAATGACTTCGTCAAACTTAAAAAAAAAAAAAAATTGCATTTGCCGAAGAATATGTCGCTCAAAAAGACAATTAAAATCGCAATTATTGTAGGTGATTAAAAGTACCGCGCGAATAAACTTGTTCATCTCCGTTTTCGTATTAAGGGATATTCACAGAGTTAGCGTTGGCTGTGAAAATCGCTTGAGCTAAAACACTTTCGCGGCATGTCGATGAGTCGCCGTCATTATCCGATGCACCAGATATACGCGCCAAAAAATCCTCGCGTATTGCGCACGGAAAATAATTGACGAATCGAAATGTATCGGGATGAAGAAAGATAATATAACAGAGGGAGGGGGATGTTGAGAGAGCAAAATGTAAAATCGCTTTTACTGGGGCAGTCTGTCGAAGTGTTCATTATCAGGAAAGGTGCAAGCACCGATATCTCATGGAATTAATCGGCGACGACTAGATATAGCGGCTCTGACGCAGTTGAAAAATAGTCTTGCCTTTATCGTTTCCGCCGGAAACGGTAGCAAGAGAAATCTATCGCAAAATTGTCGAACGGAATTCCGCGAATTGTGTAATGTTAGATAAACCCGGAGATTAATCTTTCACGCTCTCTCGAATCTCATCGTAGAAAGTATTCCTTTTTTCTTATATTTTTGCCTATCCGCAAAAACTCGACGAAAGTCGATTGCATACAGTATTCCAGCCAAATGAGAGGTAACAAATCCTTCCATCATGATCGTGCATAACGTTGGTCGTATAACGTAGAGTCGTTATACTCGAGGAAAGATGATGCGGGTTCTTGGGAGCGCGTGTCAGAGTACGCTGCCAGAAACAAATTCTACCCCGTGAAATTTATCATCCCTCGTTCTCCTTGCCGATACATCAACTGGCAGTTTCTGGCCGACCTTGTCGGTTCTCTCCCAAATACTTTATTCGCTGTACCCTTACTTGGCTGAGATTTTTCGCAAACCGCGAGCGGAAAAGCGCGCGCCAGCGATCATAAATCATTTCGCTCTCAATAGAAAAGCATCGCGCGCGGTTCTCGTCCTGCCGCTTCCCGACCGATCGCAGCAATTTATTTATCGGGATATTTCGCTGTCCTGTAACAGGGACGGCATCGCGACAGGATTTAACCGCATACGTTCGTCCGTTCGAAGATAGTAATAGCAACGAAACGATTTTCCTCTTCCCTTCTTTCTCTCTCTCTCTCTCTTTCTCTCTCACAGAGATTAAAAGAAAACGAAACTATTGCCCAAAGAGCATGACTCGGCTGGCTGTCTGCTCGTATTTCGCAAGCTCAGTTTTCATCAACGATCCGGACTTCAATTTCACTTAACCTCTGACCCTCTCCAACCCGTCCTTCACACACACACACACACACACACACACACACACACACACAGTCCACTGGTTACCGTCAACTCTCGGTGGAGTTGCTTCTGACTGGTCCCCGTTATTATTTCCGCACTGTCGACAGTGAATATCTTCCTGCTTCGCGTCTGTTCATTCCGTCGTTCATATTCCTTTTCTGCGCGAATTGCAGCAATTACGTGAAACGATTGAATTTTGTGCTTTGTCCAATACGGAATTTAAACTATAAAATTGATAAATTAAAGGAGTTTTATACGCTAGATATAAAAATTTAATTCGTAGTAATAAGAAATAAATAAAAATATTTTTCCATGTTTTTTATAATAATTCATTATTTTGATTTAATCTCAATCGCATTTATGTGTTGCAAATTCAGTCAAATTGCAATAATGCTAATATATGCAATAATGTAGCATTTATTGGAGACATTAATTATCGAGAAATTAATCGTTATACAGCATTACTCGATAAAACTCATTAATTTCGACCTATTACAGACTGAAAGCTTCCCAGCGTTATACGAACCTCGTCAAATAATGATATAAACTGCTTCTCAATTTTAATTGCAGTTTACAGCTAGTAAAAATGGATAGCGGCTATTAGCCGTTTAAAGAAAAAAATGTGGTATTAAATTTTTTTAAAGACGAGACTTTTTCTATTCATTTTTTTTTTTTTTCGGTAATATAATATGTAAATTTTTCTTATAAAATTGCGCTACCGCGCACATACACCTTTTTCATAGCGAACTATGCAATTCATCTCGGTGTTCGTCTCTTCTTTCGCGCAATTTCAAGAACAATTCGGACTAGTGACATAAAACAGAGTTTGAACCATATCTTTCGTTGGGATGTACAACGATCGGTTATCTTCGATATACGGAGAATTCGATTTGCTGCAAACGCGTCGCGGGTGTCTCTCGATCGGACGAGATTGCCGGCGCATCGAGGGTATTCCCCGGGGAAATACTCGCATCGTTATCTTGAAATTCGAGATTGGAAGTTTCGTTCGCGTGTGGACGGATCACGTAAAAGTGCCGCTCGTCAATCGCGCGACATGAAGATCGTAGCATGATCCCGAAAGAAAATATGGAAAAAATTTCTAATCAAATAGAATTAAGAAGAATGAAAATTGCTTCAACAACATGTCAGTAATCTTTAAATTAAGAAATCGAAGAATGTATTCGACGATTAAAATATAAATTTTTTTAATAAAATTGCGCGTATAAATTTAAAAGCAATCATTTTTCTAACGAGCGCGGCGCTTTAAAATATACAACAGCTTTTAATTTGCCAAGTTTTATTTCACTCGACTTATGTGGCGAATAATTTCGAAGTATATTACGTAAAGTTGTACAGTGTAAAAATAAAAATTTCCAGATTACGCTCATTATAATATTTACCTTTTATATTACGCTCTATTTAATTTGCTTTTATATATTATCTATTTATTTCTATTCAAAACAAATTTTCTACATGTAACGCGCTTTAATATGTATTGTAGTTAACATTCTTAATGCGTAACATATATGTTCGATGCATCACATGTGAGGGGGAAGTAGATATATCAAAATACTTAATTTTTTAATAAATTGCGGCAAGTATATTGCTTTATTCGCGACAAAAAAAAAACAAGAAAAAGAAAAGGAGAGAAAGAGAGAGAGAGTGCAGCTCGAGAGATTGAATGAAAAAGTTTTCTAAATTACATTGTAATTAAGAGCCCTTGTAATCGGAATCGCTGCTTATACTAATGACCGGACGTGGTCGGGGAGTAGAACGAGAATAGAGGGGCAGAATAGAGGAAGGAAAATACGAACAGAGAAATTCAATTATACTCCGGTAATATCGCCGCAGAGTCGGAAGTTTAATCGGGATTGCATCTCCGTTCTAAAAAATCCTTTTTTTTTCAACTTCCTGAGTTTAAGTAGGCAATTAACCGGCCATACCGGGACCGACTCGTCATGTGTGAAAAATTACTCTATTTTTTAGCAGTATATTATCTTAGTCACATATATTCCTTTTTGGCAAGTAGCTGGAAAAAGTACGATATCATTGAATATGCGATATCTATCTCTCTCTTTATTCTTTGAAAACGTATGTATAAAATTTACTTTTAGAAATTGATAATTTTTTCTACTATATTTTATACGTCGAAGAAGGACTTGATTATAGAAAGCGTTCTGCTATAAATAGTATACCAAATTCTAGATTTCTCTATCTAAATTCAAGAGATGAAATTTAAAAAAAAAAATAGATTCCTATAAGTCGTGGAAGTATTTTGAAATGCGTGTCTTCTCAGATAAAAAAGATTAGGTAAATATATCTGGATTTAGATACTACAAAAATAAAACCATATAAATTCGTATGATAACTTTTGAAAAATATCGTGATGTGAATAAGCCATATCAAGAACCAAGTAACACATATCATCTTTTATTTTTCCGCCGCTAAATATTTTTTACTTATTTATGTCATCATTTTTCTAATAAAAGAACTCCTAAGAGACATATATAACAGAAGGTTAATGAAAGATCTCGTGGCTCTCTTCGTTGTACGATTCTTTATATATTTCAGGTTACTTCGCGTGCTACCAAAGAAAACAAGTGCTAAATGTTACGCGCGAGAGAAATGAATTGTCGTGGCGGTACCATTTATCTGGTCGTCGTTGAGCGATGCACCTCTCTCTCTCTCTCTCTCTCTCTCTCTCTCTCTCTCTCTCTCTCTCTCTCGCCGAGAGAAACTTGGGGAAGAACCCGGAAAAAATAGCAAACCACCTCCATCTTTAGCTGCATCGTGAACGATGTACTTATCGATTTTCCGACACGCCGCGTGTAAAAATATGGCAAGTACAATTTCTGCTATTCTCATTAACACATTCGCGTATTTAACAGCAAATAAATATAATTGTTAATTTATAATTACAGAATTGCAAAATGGATAGCGTAGTTTACATCGTGTGCATAGGCAAAAAATAATTTTTTAACATAATTTTATATAAAATAAACTACTCTTTTTTTCTACAACTAAAATTTAATTAATGATAATTGTAATGTTCGTTTTTAATATATATTGTAATTTGAGAAAATTCATTAAATTTCACGAAAAAGTTTAAAAAAAAAAAATGTTATACTAAATCAGTTCTTTTTTTTTTTTTTTTTTTTTTTTTTTTTAAGAATTTTAGATATTAAGCTATTTTAATTCCAAAAATACTTCAGCTATATATTTTGCAAATTTATTCAAAAACGTATAAGTTATTCATTACTCGCTATTAATAGCGTTTTTACAATTAACTTTTTCATTTGAAGTTTTATGTATCACGTGTAAAAATCCTTTAAGAAAAGAACCCGAGCAAAAGAGTAAGTCGAACAGAAAAAGATACGGAATTATATGACGGATGTTCGTGTGCGAGCCACGACAAGCTTTCCGCGCTTTCGAAAACGAGAACTTGCTGAAACGTACAAAATCCGGCGCTTAGAGTTGGAGCCGAAGAAATCGGGCTGGGCGTAAAGAACAGAGGGCAGCTGAGGGTGAAAAAAAAAGGAAGGACAAGAGGAGCTCTTTGGGTATCTCGTTACCTCGACTCAGCTTCCGTTTCAGCCAAAGTTATGCATCGGAGAGTCTTTTGAGGGGTCGAGGTAGTTGAATAAAGGAAAAAAATGAAAAAATATTCACGAAAGAACGACTACGATTTATCAGAGATTGCATTTGGAAACCAGATAAATGGATTGATACCGTCGTTCCAAATTCACTTACATAAACGTTTTAACATCATCCATGCAGAAAACGCCGATGCTTTCGATAAGAGAGCCAAGTTCAGTAGATATGGTCAAGCATTGTCGGACAATGTGGCGCCGATGCTACACCGTTACTACTTAAAAATTAGTTTACGATGATTCTTTTTTAACAGCAACTTCAAATCAATGCGAGTTGCAACATCGACGTTATGCCAAATCATTTGATAACAAATATAATAAATATTATAAATATATTAATGTTTTATAATAATTAAATCACAAAAAAAAAAATAACGTAATTTTTCATTTTTCAGCATATTTAATGTATAATGTTGACAATATTTATAGCTTTAAGGAATATATATATATATTATTTTAGTTATTAAATTTATAGTCGGAGCGATCTGAATTGATATTATCTAATTTTGAATTTACTCTTGGAATATTAGGTTAACTGTATAACGTACATTGCCTTATCAGTATTGGCTCGCACTTGCTTGCTGTCGATGTTCACTGCAGAACAGTATTATACTCCTATAGTCAAACTTAACTGACACAACGTTGACAGGTCAGTACTGGCATGATTGGCATGCAGATATTCGCATAGTATGTTTGTAAATTTTCGAATATTCGAGCAAGACATGTTGAAGAAAATGCATATTGGTTGCAGACTACCATCGGAGATTATGATCCACTAATCCAGTTATGTATGTCGTATATATGTCGCAGATATCTTCGTAAATTTAATCTTTTTACAAAAAGCTTTTTATAAAAGTTTGATCTAAAGACGCTTTATAAAAAACGTTGATAATATAAGAAGTTCGCAACACATATCGTGCTGAATATTTTGCAGAGTTTTTATTTTGAAATGTTGTTGAGCAGACTATCTGTAGATTTCATTCTTTATACAAGACCGAAGAAAACCGAAGTATACGCGACGCGAGTGTAATTGAGTTGCATTTAATTACACGCTTCGACATGCCGAAAAAAATTTCATTTCTCCGCGAACATTCTTGCGACGATGTCTGCGCTTAATCTGAAACTGCGACCGTCTCTGAATCCTTGCCATTTCCGACATTCCGAATGTCCAATCAAAATTAATCCTGAGCGAATTCATATTCAAGGAATTCGACGACATCTCGACAATCATCTCTTTTCTATGGAGATCGTAGGACCAAAAATAAAAGGTTTAAAAAGTTAATATATATATATATATATAAAATGTACCAAGAATTACACGCTCGCTCTAGCGATCATAAGTGTGTATTGAAGATTATTTTAATATAATGGTTAAAATGTATTGAAGATCGAGAGTTAAAACGTTTTGAAAGAAGAGATAAGGTAAAAAGAGAAAAACAAATATTTGCTAAAAAAATATCAACATTTGTCGAGAAAAACCGCCATGTGGCATCTTAATAGTATTCGGTGCTTTTATGAACCCTTTTATGAACTCCCCTACGATATATATAGGATACATCTATCTGAGAATGCTAGGATATAAGAGGAAAGGTTCGTGCGCATTGAAAGTCAATGCGAGCTTTCAGAGAATATTTCTTCCTCTTCTCTCCTTCTCTTGCTTCGAACAAAAAGAAAAGATATTGACAAAAGTAGAATCTTTTCGAGAATCCGAGAAGAAAAATATGTGTGCAAAGTTATAAGAACAATATCGATATTTACGATATTTAAATTTACCAGCGCGTAATGACGAAATAATAACTGTTATTGAAATTAATTTTATAATTTTTTGATAGTGGAAAAGTGTTTTTATAATTTACCTACGCAAAGGAATCTTTCTTTTTATTCAAATAAAATAATAAATAATATTAGTTTTCCTATTTCATATGAAAAATATCGTAAATTCAAAGAATTGAATCTTTGATATTATCCTCTTTTAGGTTGCTTAATAAAATTAAGATATCAACGATCGAGATGAAGATATTCGTCTAGGAAAGTTATCAATAGGCGATAACGAAGTAAGGTTCGAACAAAGCGAGGATCAAGCGAGAATTCCACAAATCACGTCGTCGATTATTTCCTTCGGTTCCAGCTACTGTTCCCTCGGGTGCTATAAATTTTCGCCAGACGCTCGCTCGACTAGGCGTGCTGATATAAAATTTGTCAAGAAAGATCTTCGCTGTTCGAGAAACTCCTCTTTTACCAAAGTCGCGCGAGGACTTTCGAAAGTGCATGTGACATAAAGACGGCTTCATGAAACTTCCGGAAGAACTCCAGAGCGATGAACGCGTGAAACCGGCAATCTATGATGCGAGGAGATTCTATCTAATTTTTATTAAAATAGACTGTACGCGTATATAGAAAAATAGATGAATGCGATGATTGTATTTTATAATTACATAAAAGACGATAAGTTAATAAATGATTTCAATATCCGCAATTCTGTCATAAAAATAAGAACTTTGCAATAAATAAATTAATATTTTGTATATATAATAAATTCGTCTTTTCATAAATGTAATAAAATGTGAATTAAGATATTAAATTAAATTTTACGATTTATACTGAAAAAAATCATTATGATAAAATTTTGAACAGTTTCATAAATATGATTTTGACATGATTTTTTTTTTACACCCTTCGTATATCAAAATATTTGTCAGGGAAATGGATAAAATCACTTATCTAGATTTTATTGCTTCCCTATATATATATATATATATACCCTATATACATATTTATATATAACTTTTTGAAAGTGTGGACGCTTTACATCTATCCTATACATTCCCGATACTTCCTTTTCAATCTCATTGTAATACGATAGCGCGCGCTTCTATTTGACGCTTCGCGTGGAATAAAAAAATTTTTTATGCACACGTTGGAAAATTTATTATCAAACATTTTGTACAAAGATCAAACAAATATATTTAAGCGTGTGAGGTATCAAGATACTGTAATAGAAAATTGATATATCGATATAGTATTGATTCAGAATTAAATATGCAATATAATTTTATATAATAATCAATTGAAAAAGAAAATGATATAATGATTTACTTTTCACGTTAGACGTAATTCATATCAATGCAATTAGTTTCTAAGTTTTTAAGACATTTTGTGTAAAATTGCATGAAAATTTATTTTTATTTGAAAAAATATAGTGAAGGAGAAAGAGAAGAATATACATCACGATAGAAAAGAAAAAAAAATTTGAGAAAAAATTGAAAAGATTAAATAGATAAATCGCTATTGAATGAAAAAGTGAGAACTATAAATTTTTCTAGTATACGGAAAAATCTGAAACTTGTCATCAGATTCGGAAGAAGTTAAGGAAAGACATTTGTCGCGGCTGAAAGTAATCGTTTCGTCTGCTACAAAACGTAATCAGTTAAAAAGACGGTTGGTGTTTCGAGCTCATAGATGGTAAGAAACCACCCTGCTTATATTCTTTGCGACTAGTTTTCTCTCTCACTCTCTCTCTCTCTCTCTTTCTGTCTCTGTATTTCTCTTTCTCCGCAAGGTACTCCTACATTCTACACGTTTGCCCAGAATAAGTCCGGCGGTAGTTCGGTCAAGTTGAACGCGTCGCCACCAAGGCCTGCGGGGATCTCATGAATCTAAATCCGACTGTGTTCAGGATGGGTAAGTACTCCGACTGGAGTTTGGGAGTTTTATGTGCATAAAAGTTGAGCATCTGCCGACCCCTAACGTTTGAAAAGACGCCGACCGAATTCGAGTAATTTTATACGAACGAATTTTGATTAAGGATTAGATCAAATAACGATAATATTTACTCGTAAATATTTTCTCAAATTTTATTATTTGTTTGTATCTTAAAATTTAGCTTCCTTCGTTTTTAATTATTTATAATTTAAATGTTATCAATTATTCGACGTTTTCGTAAGAAAAGAATTGACTTTTTTTTATTGGTGTGTAGTATATTAGTTTAATTAGATTTCTCCTTAATTATATATTATTTGAGAATATTTAGAGAACATTTTTACCACGATAGAATCTAAGTGAGAAAAGAAAAATAAATGAAAATAATGAAGAAATAATTTGCTAAACTATAAGATTTTTACAAATTACATAGCAAAATATGAGCTTTTAGTGTCATCTTTATATTCTGATAGAATTTTGTTTTTCACATCGGAATGTTTTTTTTCGGTTCTCTTCGAGAACCCCGCAATAATGCATCCTTCGAGAAAACTATAAATGTTGTATACTCGATGAGAAAATGTCATTTACATGCGCAAGTTACTTCAGAAGCTTTTCTTCCGTTTGTGCATTACAGTTTTAAGAACTAAAACCAAGAATAGCTCTTAATGAGGTGGAAGAAAATGCGAAGCTAAGGCGATGGCCTCGAGTTTTTATCGCAACTTGAACGCATTGCACTCAGGTCTTTTTCATTAAGCGAAAAGTCGGTTATAATTAAGCTATTAGCTACCAGTCTTGTATTTATATGGTGAACAGTATTTACTCGCGCAGGCAATGTAATTATAATTTATGACATTATGAGGAACTTTAATTAAATATCATGAATAATGGAGATGCATTACCATGCATTATCATGCTTATTTCGACTTTGAGAAAGTATCTCTGTATGTATTAATGTAATAACATCATAATTTAAAAACTTAAAAAATTAATATAATATACGCGAGTTTAGTGTTCCAGGAAGTTTAAAAAAATTATTTTTAACATTAAAAGGATTTTAAATATCTCACGAGAAACACGTTCACGAAGTATCGTCATATTTCTTAAGTACTTATAATGTTTCAATGTGAGAAAACGCTGCCACTTTCTTCTTCCATTTAAGATAAGTAATGGCACATAACTATTACGTTAATATAAACAATTACTTTTATATAAAAATGATATGATTATATTACACCGCTAATTATTTGATTAAATATAATTATTGAACGTTGCATCTCACTTTCATAATGAAATTCATTAATTTTGTGTAGCTTATGCTTTTCAACCTGATTTGTTATCGCAGGAGCGTAATGCATGACATTGATGCTACTTGTCCGCGTAAATTGATTGTTAATATTCTGAATCTCATTAGCGCGTACGTGAGAGACGAGAGTGGGAGAGATACTGGTTATAATTCGTAGCAGGAAATAACGCCGGTCAATTATACAGCGCGCCGGCATTATTTCGAAGTTCTGGCGCGAGTCCGTGCCATATTGGCAATTGAAAATCCATTGATCCCCTTTATTACGTTCCTGACACGTTCGTCGAGTGGTCGATAATTGCATCGTGTAACGGCAGTTTCTATGAAGCATTATTGCTATGGGGCAATATTGGTCTCCATTACAAGTATACGCTCCGTTTATGGTGTAATCTATAGAGAAAGCGCCTAGGGGGAGAAAGGGAGATAGTATTTTCATAGCAAAAAAGATGTAATCGCGTGGCAATTTGCTATCGCGTCCTTTCATTATTTCTCATCGTTATTAGCAATCTCTTCATATGCATTTAACATATAAAAGTAATACATAGAAAAACTTTTTTCTCTTATCCTTAAACTTCCTTAAATCAATTTTTACGTAAATATTAATCTGCGTAATAGATGTTAATTTTTGATATATTATTATTATTGTACACAAACAAATGCAGATGTTAATTTAATTACATGTCCGTTGGGATAATATCGCCAAAAAAAAAAAAGTGAGATAAAAACTTACTTCATACTTTATTATTTTATACATTACTTCTATATGATTATGTCTTACTGCAACGTAAATATAAGAGCGATATACTTAGCTCGATTTAAAGCAATAGAAATACAATTCTTTCGTTTCAAACATGGAAGTTGTTTGCGTTATAATAAAAAATCTTCACTGCAACGTAATATAAATATCGTGTTGAATCAAAAAAGTGCGTGTTTCGCACAAAAAAAATCTTTCAATTAAACCCCGCGGCTTGGAAAATAAAACAAAATACACGTAAAACTGTTTCAATTAAATGTTATTGAAATAAAGTGCTAACCTGGCCAACAATACACGCAAGAATAACTTGAAAAAATTAATGATATAATTTATCTTAAATTCTTAAAAAAGTGCAATTAATCGAAATGAAATTATCCTTTGCAATAATAATAATAATAATAATAAAAAAAAAAATATATTTATGATTTTTTTTTCCTTATAATAAAAAATTAAAGATAATCATTAAATTTTCTAAAGAAAAATCTGTAGAATATTTTTCAATGTATTTTAATTTATAATTAAAGAAAGCAAAGCAAATTTAGAATCCCGAATCAAATATTAGTCATTATAATAATACTTCTCAAGAATCAAATATCGAATATTGAATTTTCTTTATTATTTCCAAATCAATTAATCTAGTTCACATTATACACGGTATATGTGGATAAACAAAAATTTGTACATTGCAATAATTTATGCTTGCTATAGGAGATGGCACAAAGTATTTAATCATCCGCGATATTGTTGTGATAAACGAATGGATATTCTGCTCGTCCAACCATTACAGTGCGAAAGATTTCTATAGCATAGCCTCGGATTAAACACGATGAATGTATATTATTCTCTCCAAATCGAAACGCTCCTATGATGCTAACTCATCATTATGTCTACACACAATCAGTCAAAATTAAAAAAAAAGAGGAAGAGAGAGAAAGAAAATGATCATGTTAGATTAATCGATGAAAATTAAATTACTATTATAACTGGGCTTAGTTTATTAATTTCTGCACGTTCTTTTTTGTAAAAATAATTTTTAAAATAAAAATCTAATAACAATAAATCGAATAAAAGCTTAATCACATTATACGAATTTATTCTTTTTAATCATCCTAATTAAAAATATCAATTTGCAAAAAAATTAAGTATTAATAAAGAGAAAACTATATATACAATATTTATAAATATTAGAATTTTCTAATAATGCAGCAAATAGAAAACGATGTGAGAAAACGATTGAAGCAATAACACGTTAAATCTACTATCGCCATGTTGACTGACGAGATTAATTCCCGAAGAGGTATGTGTTCGTATCGATAGTTTAAGATTGTCGTTGTCAACAACGACTCAAGCGCTATCTAAAGATTATCATATTCATTTAATTAAAATTTCTTGAATAAATATATATATAAATCCTTATTTTAAAAAATTCAATGTATCCTTTATATATCTCTCTCTCTTTTTATCTCTTCGTTGTATTTTAAGTTTGAAGCTATACTTTCCCGAAACATTTTTCCAGTGAAAAGTTTCCAATAGATACCATAAATTTTAAGAGAGAGAAAGAGAAAGAGAGAGAGAGAGAGAGAGAGAGAGAGAGAGAGAGAGAGAGATGTTACTCTTCTAAATATTATTTTATAATATCATTTTTTTAAAGAGAGACTTTTGTGTTAGTTTCTTGATTGTCTTTAACGAAATCTTATTATCATAACTCCTTTCAACTTTGCCTTATAATATTTATATCTATAAATTTTTAATAAATTGCGTTAAAAAAAGTAATGCATCTTCTTACATAGTTTCGTGAAAACGTTCAAGAAATTTACGGTTTGTAATATACTTTCAAAATAAAATAAAGATATAAAAGATACAATAATTAAGATTTAATTAGATTAGAAAATTATCTCGCAAAAAAAGACAGATTCGATGAATGTGTTGAACAGGCTTGCGAATCATTTCTATCTCGATAATGTGCGAGAAATTCTAACGATGCAAAATTACTATCTAAAATTCGCAAGATTGCTACGGACGGTGCATTGGCCTGATTCGCGATGCACATGACCACGAGGGTCGTCAGGCTTAATTAAAACGTCGACCCTTCTTCGGAGGAGTCATCCTTTGGCTACCGTTAAAGTAAGGGCGATTATATCTCAACTAGAATTCGTTCTGTTTCGAAAGACAAAATTTAAAAAGCTAAGCAATATATTGATATTTTGAATAATAATTCTTCCATTGATCAGTTTTATGAATGTCACGCCGTCTTATTTGTAAACACCCCTCTGAATTCATATTTACTTTATGTATCGTGCGATACGAAGAGACTTGACATTCTGTCTCAAACATTCGTTGTATGTAACATTTATCTTCTGTACAACATGTATGACTCACTCAAGTTCGGCACATTCGTATTATCAATTGCTCTTTTAATGTAATATATTTTATTGGTTTCTTTCTCTCTGTCTCGAAGGTTCATTATACAACATTTATCTTCCGATAATATAAGTGACTCACTCTCGGTCTGTGTATTTATATTATTATTACATTTTTAAAATTTAATATATTTTATTTACTTTGTAATTGCGCTGAGAGGATGGTAAAAAAAAAAATGACCGAAAAGTATACTTTTTATAAATATGCCTATCACGGCTTAGTTTTGTCAATGTAAATTGATTGTAATAAAATATATATGCGCTCAAATTATCGTGCTGGCTTTTAATTGTCTTTCCCCTGCTTTGTACGATCAATTTTATGTTATACTACAAAATCCAAAGCTATAAGAATTTTGGAAGAATATCGCGTTCTTTTATTTTCTTTATGTAAGATTTCATATTATAATAATATGATGCTTTATATTATTATAATTTTTTTATAGAGATATTTTAGTTAATTATATTTTTTAATTTAATTTAATTTTCCTATATAAATCTATTTAACATGCACGTACATAAAAATAAATTTATTTTCTCGTGCATCTGAAGCTTTTCGCAAAGAAATTTGTTTTTAATCATTTATAATTTCAGTTCAAATAATATTATTACGATGTTTTTGTAAATTTACTTTAAAATATTCAGAGAACTCGTGAGATAAATTTTATAAAGATGCTTTGCGGAATAGCGCGTATTTAATAATTTTGTACTGTTTGCTACATTCCCGTAAGATTTTGTGGGCGACATAATTCAATCTAGGTACACGTTCTACGCATCTCGCATTCCGCCTTTAGTTCGAAGTTGCACGGACAAACAGCAGATTAAGTTAAAGTTAAGCATCTGAGCGAGAGCTCTCACGAGAGATCCACGGCTTTCTTCGAAGTAACCGATAAGTTTTCGAAATAAAATAAACCTCACAGGGGAAATCAACGTTGTTTTCGGTCAATCCACCGCATCCGCTCTCGAGAAAAAGGAAAAAATAAACTTTAAGCCGGAGGCTTTTAATTAAGCAATGTTTCTGGTCTCTTTACCCTTCTCCCTCTGTTCTGTTTGTCGACCAATCGGCGAGTGTACAGGAGTGGTAAGATAAATAATAGAAAAGTAAAATAAATGCAAAATGTACGTTTTAGCCCAAAATTCGACAATTAGAATAAAGATTTTGTATGTTTTCTATAAATATTATCTGGTTTCAAAATTCTTATTGGAAATTGCTTTTCAAGAAATTCAAAAAGTATTAATTCCCTCGCGTTTATGATGTGGAAATTCTTTATGAGCACCGCTTGCAAAAGAGAATAAAAAATACATTTGATTTTACATGAGGTTGATTGATGTTCCATGCTCGACCTCTCTTAATTCGCAATCGAATCGTCTGAAAAACGTTTCGACATTTCTCAGCGCAAGAGCCGACATAAAAGCAAATATAAAAAATACTTTCCAATAAAAATAATATCTACTTAATATGCAGGCATAATCAGTTGACATAAGAAAACTTGGAATCGTTGAACAATGAAGAAAAATATGAACGGAAGGAAAAACGTTATTCTTTGATAACGATGTTGAGTTTTCTTTTTCTTTTTGGACACTGTCTCGTATCCCGAAGCCAAAAGGAAGAGAATTGCTATTGCTATGCGTATTGAACAATTGTAAAGCGAGCTCCAAGTGTTTCTATAATCTTTTACATTCGCGCTGTTTGCTTAATCTTTTTACTTTCCAACTCGAGAATTCACATTAAAATTATTGCCCGACTTTGTATCTTATCGTTTGCATAATAAAACTGTCTACGATATTTTTATTGTTGCAGTTGCCATGCAAATTTATATTACTTCTGTTTTAATTGAGTCTCTCAGAAGACAAACTGATCATCTCCACATTTTTGTAAATTTCTTATTTTTAGTACCACAGAACATATGATCTAGTAATATTCTAATCTATTCTCCAAAAATTCCTGATCTATTTTTGAGGAAAAAAATCTTTTTTTTTACAGTTTGAAAACTATTCGAACATTAAAAATATTATCTTTGCTCTCATCTAACAATTATCACAGAACAATCAACAATTAACTCTACGAAATACAGATATTTCCTCTTTTAAAACAAATAAATGATTCATTGAAGATGATAGAATATTTCCTATATATTGCATAAAATATTCTAAATTTTTTTTATTAAGTAATATGATTTATTAGTAATTTGCTTTGCAACAATGAAACTTATTGTTAGTAAAAGGATCCAAAAGCAACAATAATTTTCTTTGTAAAAACATGATTATCGCAATCCTTAGTTTCTCTTAGAGCCAAATCAGGAACGAAAGGGCGTTTTGAAACTTGACACCCTATGTAAACGTCGTTTCGGGGATGCGGTGTTTACGTATATGCAACTGAGGATGCGTAGGATGTGTTATCTCGCGTTTCGTGCGTTTGGCAGCACGTATCGTCAATCTCGTCGCCACAGATCCTCGGAACGTTCGCAAGCCCGGCTCTTTCACACAGATCTCTGAATGTAATAGCGCTATCTCGGACCTACGACACCCCCGTGCGATCATGCTGACAATGGCGGCGATTCGTGTCACCTAATTCATGCTCCTGTCAAGACCACGCTCCATCGTCTGATTCTCGCGAGTGTTGCTTAAATATATAGTTACAGATACGGTATATCTTAACGTGATATTTCGACGATGCGATCGAGAAACTCCCCTTGACATTTGCACGTGGCATCAAGAAATATTAAAAAATTTATTGTACAAGATTAAATGCATTTTTAAAATCAATAACATCGCGAAAAATTCACGATAATAATTACAGTTAATAATTATATTGTTAATAATATATTGTTCCCGATGAAAAATAATAAGTACATATAAAATTTTAATAAGTTTGTTATCTCCCTGATTTTGTGTATAAAATTAAATTTTATTACCGATTACTGAACAGAAAGCATATCAATCACTCCAGAGATGGTTATTCAAGAGTATGTTCTGACGTAAACACGACATTTATTCCATATGAAATGCTTCATTAATGCGAATTTGCTAATATAATGATGTTACAACGACTGGCAGCAAAACGCATGATCATATTGCCAACGTGGCAATTCACGAGGGACGCATGTGAATTCATCGTGTAAAGCATATTAATCGTTGTTTATCGCTACCTCATTATACAACTATGATCCGTTAATCTAGCATAGTGTGACAACTCAGCAACTTGATGATCGTGTCGGTTAACACGCGGTAATTGAAAACGAATGATCGCTGTGAGAGATCACGTCGCGACGGAGGAGCCGTAAATAATGAGACACCCGGGCGGATATTGATTAGAGATCCGGTATTGAGATATTATATTCGCTGAATATTGAAAAAGTTGTGAGGAACGGAGTTTCCGATCCGATAAATTTGTCGACATTTCACAGCGAAAAGTTTTAGGAGAATTACATCAACTGCATTTTCGAAAAGTTTTCTTCGTACACGATCAATCATATCATTGACTCTAATTAATCATGTCTGTTGTATACGAATTAAATCGGCGTAATTAATATTTCATTGTAACGCGGCATCTGCGTTATAACACGATGTGTTATTGCTGTTTCAAATAACGCACGAAGCGACCGCATTTTACGCTGTTTTCAACTTCTTCCATTAATTTTTACCTCAATTAACTTTATTTCTAAAGCAATTTTTTTGAATGGAATACGCTTGCGTATATGGCGCATGTAAATTTGCATATCGCGTGAAATAATGCGTCACTTCTTTTACCACTTCGCCTGAAATGATGTCTCCGCGTAATCGCAAAGTTTTATGAACGTTACAGAATAATGTTCCATACTCGATAACCAGGGACACGAAAATCCCGTTTATAACGTTTGCCGTTAAAATCGAGTAAACACTCGCTAAATCGATTTTATAACTCGTTCTTTACGCGAGCCTGATCGTATTGTGTGTGTATACGTGTTACGATTTTTTCGTAAAAATAAAATATTGGAAAATTTACGCGCGTAAAATCCCGATATTATTGCGGAACGGAAGAAGTGAAATATAAATGCATCTAACAATAAGTATAATAAGAAATAAAAATCGTCATTTATTTTATATACAATAGCTCTTATATTGCGACACATTTAAATTCATTCTTATTTCAAATCTTTAATTACTATATTAATGCTTTGTCATTCTAATTAAAATCGAAGTTTTTTTGCAACATATCTCATAAAGACTTTCAATATTACTTCATTGATTTTTTTTTATATTAATTAACTTTTTGATATTAAATACCTTAACGCGTACAAATGGAACGTTAATTATGTTACTGCATAATAATATATATAAAGTTAATTATATTCTTAGTTTGGACGGAGATATAGAATGTAATATATATAAATTTAGGAAGATGTAATCGCACACATAATGCTTTCACGAAGATTCACGGTATTGTATTTCGGCTGGGGCTCTTTGTTGGCAGAGTTTATCGTACGCCCAATGAGAATATTTGAACGTGGTGAATGAAAACCTTTAGAGCCCGCAGCTCACAATGTATGCAAATATGTGCAAAACTCAACTTTATTTCGCGACGAGGTTTAATGTAGCTTTTGCGAAGTATTGGGATCATGCAAAAATCAAATAACGAATAAATTAAATAACTTTTCAATAAATTCCGTTTAACTTAAATAGAAAACATATTTGACTGATGATCCTTTATTCTCATATAGCAACCCTCGTATATATAATCGAGAACTTGACATAAAAAAAAAGAGTCTAAAGAGTCTTTTGGGAAAAGCCGTTTTGTGTTCAAATAATACTTTATGTAAATGAAAATAGAAAGAAAAAAATGCACATCGTCCTCTATAAAATTCATAAATACTCTGGTAACTAGTATCTGTAGGATTTTGCAATGCTATCAAAACGGGAGCAGAGAAACTTTTACAGAGAGAATGAAAATTAATTTTTCGAAAGCATGATACTTTTATACGATACTGTTTTATGTCAAGTCATCAATTTATCGCGCATCTCCGCATTTCAATTTACGAAAACGTTTCTCGCCGAGAGCGTAGACACAAGAGATAGCGCGAGTTTCATCGTTTAAATTTGAACGTGCAAAAATTTCAATTTCTCCAGCCGGGGGATATAAATATATACACTGATACTGTATCCAGTTCACTCGTAAACTATCGCGCCGTTTAGAGAGTTCCCAGAAAGCGTGACGATATTAAAAAAAAAAATATAATAAATAAATAAAACCGCGTTGCACTCTCTCTCGTTCATTTTTTAAGTCGATATCTATCCGGACAGTGTCTCCGATAAATCGCGGCCGGAATTGAGCGGTTGTTGCGAGATTCAGCGGAAAATTCACAGCAATCCGAGCAATATTCTTTTTTTCTTCTCAAAGTAGCAAAAAGTATATGAATAGAGTCATGTACTGAGAAAAATAATGGTTTGCGTAAAAATTAGAGGCCGCTTTCATATAAACGTCAAGTTACTTCACAACTTGTACATTGTACGTTGTAATTTTTGCTATTATATTTATATTAATCATGATGACTGCATTAAAATATTTATTACACGCGCACACGTTATTCATTGTTTAAAATTGATTTCGTATTTTATTCGAACATTTGTTAATATAATTATTTATATTAGATGAATAATTAAAATTGTATCTAGGAATAAATGTTTAACGAGTTACATAAATTATAATTTCTACTAAGCTGCTTTTTATTCGTCATTTTCTGTTTGTTTTTTTTTCTATTTTTTATCGTTTATCTTATCGAACTCCCAAAGACGCAAAAATGTCACGACAAAAAAAAACAGGCGAACTAATGGAATTCATGAGAAAACTTTTGAGAAAGGAATATATTCTTGGATTATTATTGATGGTTGGAGAATGTCTTTTATCGATATGTTTTACTGAGAAAAAAAAAGTATTTTATCTTTTAATTCATTACTGACCCAAATATTTTCGAACCGTCAATAGTCGAAAAAATACTCTTCGGTACATTTGAAATTGGCTATTAACTGCTTCATTTCAAAACCTATGGAGCAAACTACAACTATTTTGATCTCATTTGAAAGATAATTTAATACCGAACAAAATGACCTATATACATGGGTCCACAAATGTTTCCTTAAAAAGTTAGCGCCCAAAAACCCCTGAAATCACTGTTATTTTTTACATTTTTACAAATATCAGAAAAAATATGCGTCTTTTAACAAAAAGTACCGAAACAAAAGTTGTAGAGAATTAAATTATCTTTCAAATGAGATCAAAGTTCATGTAGTTCCTTCCACTGGTTTTGGAGTAACCGTAAAAAGACCAAGAAACACTTTTCGGTACATGTGAAATTGGCTATTAACTGCTTCATTTCAAAACCTATGGAGCAAACTACGATCATTTTGACCTTATTTGAAAGATAATTTAATTCCAAACAAAAAGTTTCTTATAAACATAGGTCGAAAAATGCTTCCTTAAAAAATTAGCGCCCAAAAACCTCTGAAATCATAATTATTTTTTATATTTTTACAAATATCAAAAATACCGAAACAAAAGTTGTAGAGAATTAAATTATCTTTCAAATGAAATCAAAGTTATTGTATTGGGTTGAACGGAGGGTATATATATATATATATATATATATATATATGATATGTAAATTCGATATTAGTAATGTATTTGTTTCAAATGCAGAGAAATGCGAACTATTGCGCGAATTATTAATGCTTTACAATCTATATGGAATGTAAGTGAATTATTTAATCAATTACAGTATTCTCTCGGCGTAAAAAAAGTTTATCAGGTTACAGTTTTTTTTTTTTTTTTTTTTTTTTTTGCTATAATAGCTGAAAAAATGGGAAGAAATGTTATCTATTTTAGAAGCAGATATACTCGCAGATATACTTGTTGATTAAATATTGCTTTATGGAAAGCTAACTATATATTTATTGGTTTTCTATTTCGTTACATCTCGTTAAATATTGTATATCGCCACAATAGTTTAATTTTCAATTAGTATTAAAATTGCAATCGTCATTATCATCCCGTTTTTGATCGAAATTAGAGCCTGTTCATATATCTCAATTTTTTAAAATCTTAATCAGCAAATTAATAAAAATATGTACGATCTAATAAAACTGACTGGCTATATAAAATATAGATATTCTTATAATTTGAGAAATGTAGATTATTATTGTAACCGTTTTATATTATCATGTCACTATAATTCATTACATTCTTCAAGGAAAAATGAGTAGGAAGAAAATATAGGACACGTCGCGCAAAAATACGTAAGTAAAGTAAAGTAGGTTACAAGCAATGAATTTTTATGTGCGAATATGAATTCTTCGCGGCAAACTTATAACCATTCCTGAATTTTGCAAAATCTCGTCACATAAATTTCTCGATCAATTAAATAATCTTGATACGACATATTAATCCGAATAAATCGTCCGCATCTTTATCATCATAGGCTTTGACAAAAAAATAAAAATTTTCATGTAACATATTTCTTCGGAATCGAAAAGGTGATCGGACATTGCTGTTCGCTATGTTCGCGCATTTTCTCAATCTATCGTATTCTCAATACGTTCGCATACGGTGATAAATGTTTCATCGATGGGTATCAAGGCTGTTCAGACTCGCACAGCCATTTCGTCGCGATTCCCTGAGATCATATAATGCCCAGGTTTATCGGGGCTCTTTCGCGCCAACGTTTCGCCGCAGCGCCCATGTTTCATGCGATATGAATAATAATCTATGGGATGACTACATCGCTCGCATGCCTCACGCAAGCGTGAGCCAACGTAGGATTTGTAATTTATAATCGAACAACGTGATTGTTTGATAATTTATCGACAATCAAATATCTTGCAGAAATATTATATAATAATAAAAACTTTAATATTACTTTTCACAAATAATATTATAATATATAGCTGTGAATAAATATAGATCTTCGTTTATTTATAACAAAGCTTTGTATGAATTTAAATTTTTAAGCGCGAAATAATATATAATATACGTCCAATTACAAATTCCCTGGCAAATTGGCGAAAAAGCTCGCGTAAAGTTGGCTCTCGCTCGTTAGACAGCGAGCGCGGCAAAAGTTACGCAAATATGTGTAGATAATGTGGGGAAAGGATGTCAAGAACCGGGATATACCATAATTACAAGCGATAGTACGGTACTTTGCGGCTCTAAAAGACCTTTGCAGGTCTGAGGCTAATACCGCGTGCCAAACGTTCCGCTCGTGAAAACGCCGGAAGCGTCTCAATTATCGCGCGATATAAAAATATTTTTGTGATTTATCGCGCAATAAATAACATATTATAGCGCGTATATACTAGCAGAACGTTCGGTGCATGTTTTATTCAACGGCCACTCTCTTGTCGATAGTCGGCAAAGGATCGGAGGAAGCACGTGAACGTGTCAAAATCTTCAAGATATAAAAACCTTTTCATGTATTGTTCGTCAGATTATTATATTATTTTTTAGCGAATTTTTATCGTTTCGCCCTCGTATTTATTGCATATGTATGAAAATATTTATAACAACGTCACAAAAATATTTTGCACGTATAATATATACGGGAAATATAAGATTATTGACGCAACTGCTGGAATATAACATTTTAGCGTACCGTTTGCATTTTATTTATATATTTTTCATTTATTTATGGCGAATATTTTGAAAACGGTTATGGCATTCTATAAATGTTATCATGTTTCTACTTCATATACTTTTCAAAATATATTTAACTTTATTTAAAAATTTCTATCGGAATATCTTTACATGTACATACATTATATTTTAATGCTAAAATTTTTCTCTAAAATGTCAGCATTCTTGCGTGATTGATACAGAGATAGAGATACAGCACGCGTGTAAAGCTGTTGTTGCAACATTAATTATTCGATGAAAAAGTTTAATTCAAAGAATCGCCTCGAATTTTAAGATTCACGAGCTTCCTCAAAATTGCCGATCAAACTGTTTCACATTTTTCCGTAACTTTTGAAACGATGCAGCAGTGCAAGATGTACCGTTCACATCGCGAATATATCGTCCTACTTTGAAATGCAATATGCACGACGATGGTACTTCTCTTGTCGAGGTCGAGTGGACACTCGTTTGCCATTAGTTTCATTATTCATCGCAAACGGTTATATATCACACACATGAATTGTAAAATATTGAGAGTTATTCCCCGATCAAAGTCAATTAACTTAGATTATTTAATAGTAAAATAATATGTTAATTTGCAAAAATTCAAAAATAGAGAGATATGTACGTGCTATGGAAAATCAATTGTAATTTCAAGCTGATCCAAGAAAAAGAAAAATAAATCGATCAAAAATATTAATGATTACAAGTGGCTGTGAATCGTAATTATTTCAGTTTATCCTGAATGTGAGATAAAGCACAAACGTAACGCTACGGAAAACTAAATTAAAATCATCGTGTGTCAATACCGGGGGATATATCATATCGTGCGCGATGAAAAAAGAAACACGTGCGCAATATTTCTGATGCTGATTGCAATTTGCATCGGCGCATTGGCACGCAAAACCATCATGTTAAACGTGTGCTCGCTCGACACCCGGTATGCCTCTCTCTCTTTCTCTCTCGGCAACATGCTGTGCCGCTACAATATGTATATATCAGATCAATGTGTATCCATAATAATCAAAATTCGAAACAAGGCGCAGCTGATAAACTCACTTGTTGTAGAGCACTATGTCGGGCCGCCATATGTGATCAGACGGCACGTGCAACATGTGAACTCCTCCATACTCCTTCGGCTCCCATCGCAATTTGTAGTCGTACCATGACTTGAAACAGCCAATACAACAAATATAAACATATTATTGACACGCTTCTGCGTGTTATTTTGCATCAGATTTTTATTATAATTATTATATATTTTTTATTGTGTAAAGCGACAGATATATTGTATTATATAAGTAAAACGGTACATTCATTTATAAAAATTATAATGTGCGATGTTTTTCTCGCAACTGTCATGTTCAATATTAATATTTGACAACAAATATTGATTAAGAAAGTTTCTTGATTAATTGGCAACAATAATTCTTGTATAATTAATAATAAAAAATAATGAATCTATTGCGAATAAAGTTTCCTAGATAAACAAATAAATAAAATTTTTCATTTAATTTCAAATATTTAAATAAAATATTATTTTATTTACAAGTTGGTTACAGAAATATGTGACGTTGAAAATCGAAGTCATAATAAATGATAATTTCCACCAAAACTTTTTTTCGTCGAAGATAAACAACTTTTAATTAATCAAAAGATATTTATCGAGTATTGATGCAATAATTGATTGAACACTTCCCATATATTGTATTATATAATTACATATTTTTCTATATAATATTTTTGTATATAATTTAAAAATTTTTTGTAATAAAAATATTATATTGAAAAAGTGTTTATATATTCATTAATCAATTTCGCATTTAAAAATTGTTTTATTTGATTAAGATATTAATACGCGGTGAACTATACGATTACTATGCACAGTATAATATAATTTCAATAACTTCTACATTTCGTGTTGTTTTTCCTAATTTTCCAGCCAGTTGTTACCCCAAAGCCCAGACGTAATTTCTTATGATTTCTGTTGTTCTATGAGACGGTAAAAGTCGCGTTCGCCGACAGTTACCGTCGCAAACTAAAAACCTGAGAGACAGTAGAGCGTCGCGCACTTTTCCTAGCAAATATTTCCCGCCGACACTTTTCTTAAAAAAACTCTCTTTGTCTGCGATTCGACAAAGAATTTATTCTGTATAGCTACCAAATACTTGAACAAGCTGCTCTGACATTTTTCCTATATTCTTTGGATGTATAAAGATTTTAATAAATGTAAAATGTTAAATATCTAGTAAGAGAGAGCCTTTTTCATTATAAATTACAATTGATGTTGTCGCAGATATAAAGTTTAAAATTAATAATTGATTACATATCCGAATATAAAGAAGAAAAATGAGAAAAAGAAACACTCCTCTATCTTGCTTTTTTCTTTATTTCTATTAAGACATAAATTTGTTCCTGCATAAAAGAAACATCTATGTATGTCATAAACAAAATAACATATAATGAACGCAAATCCCAGAAAATCAGATCAACATTGCCCTTTCAAGAAAAGCAATGAATTTTGAAAGAAAAAAGCAAAGGAATTTACTCAATATTAGTTAAATATATACTTACACATCTAATCATTTTCTCATCCCTTTCTTTCACTATTAATTTCATATACAAAAATATTTATCGTTGTATTTTTAATAAACATTATACAATTATTTTAAAAACAAAATCAATTTCTTTATAATATAACAAATGTTGATCGTCACAAAGAGGCTTTAATGTCTTTACAATTAGAGATTTTGTTGTTAATTTCTAAAAAGAGATTATATAAAAAATAAAAAAATAATTTATATAACTCACCGGCACGAAGCGCAACAGCAGAGTTGTGGTATATAATGTTGATTCTGTAAAATACAAATATATCCAAATTATAAAGCAGTGTCCAAAATATTTTAGAATAAATATTTTTAAAAATAATTTTATTTGCGCACATTAAATATTTTATTCACGAGAAACAGATTTCATTAAAAAATGTCAAAAATAATTATTTATATATAGACAGAAACTTTTATAAAATATAATATAAGTAAAGATTTAATTTTTATATAAATAATTTCAATTATTATAAATCTAAAGTAAAATGTTGGAATATTTTATATATATTTCTCTCTATACATATGCAAGTATTAATTATGATAATATATTTTATAATAAATACCTTAATATCATTTTTTAATATTTAAAAACAAAAGTTTAACAATATTTTATTTCCATTACATTACACGAAATGATGTAAAATCAATAATAATCGCAGAGGACAACGAGCAATTAATTTTACAAATAATATACAAAAAATTAAATAACGTATTAAGCCGTGCTTACATCAAGGTTGCTCCGCTGTTGCCCGATGTCTCTCCGAGCCTCCTCTTCTCTTATCATTCTCGGTTGCTTTTTCGTGGCACTCACACAATATTCATTTACGAAAACACGATTAATTACAATTACGTGCATTAATCAACAAGATTCGATGATCGCATGGCATTTTACGCGACACTTTTCATGTTTATCGTACGCGGCTACAGTCTATTCGATGTTGAAAATTCACTCGCCACGATGATTCAGTTGCGACATTTGTTGCCAACAAATAAAAGTTAGAATCAAAGATAAATATCCGTAGAATGTAATATCCGAAGGTACGCCATCGTTTTTTGCCGACACACATTATAGATTTTGATGGAATAAATTATATAAAACACGCGTTTTAACAAATTATTAATATATAATATAAACGCCAAAACCCCGATTTATGAAATAAAAGTATATTAAAATCTGTCATTAAATATGTCATTAAATACGTCTGTACTTTTTTAACAGCGCTCGATTTCGAAATCAATACTGTTCGTACTTGGAAAGTTTTTACGGATCGCACATAATTAAAATAGTGCAATTCGAGTTAATTAAGATGCAATAAATCATAGAAAAATATAAAATAAAAATCTATCTGCTATATTATTTAGAATAAGTCTCGCCCAAAATTTTTGTTTCGATAAATAGTCGTTACTCGTGGATCGAATTTATGGTAATAATTAATCGCTCATTGATATAATTACATCGAACGATCTTGTTTAACATCTTTTAGTATGTGTCGCGATGATAATTCACGAAATAATACGATCAAGAGAACGATTCGCGTTACAATCTTGCTCTTCCACCTCCTTCACTCGAGTCTCGTCACGCGAATGCCAAGGCAGACAATAGTACATTAATGTTTATAGTCGGCGACCTTGCCATTCGCACGACGAGACTCGAGAGGGGATAAAGGAGAAGGTAGAAAACGTGGAATGTTATCGAGTCGTTTTGTTGACATGTCGTATTACTATCATTGTAACAAGTATTAGAAGACGTCAAACGCGATCGTTTCTTGCTATTAACATTTATTTTGTACGCGTTATTCACAAACGCTAACTATTTATCAAAACAGGCATCACGCGTAATTTATTTCTTTAAACTAAAAATAAATGATTTCGCGAGATAAATTTTAATTGTATTTTCGAATTTCATAGCATCTTAATTAATTTCCCTCGCGTAGTTTAATTGTTAATCGCGCTAGTATTAATTGCTAAATTTAATTCACAGAACATCCAAATGTGGAACGTATTGATTTCGAAATTGATCGGCATTATTGACGCATTTAAAAGGCACAATTGTATCTAATTATATATTTTAATATTCATCAATTGTTTAATAAATATTCAACGTACATCGATGATTTTTGTTAAAACGGGTATTTCAAAAATCGTTGAATTTTCGATCATTAATGAAAATCAGTAGATATAGAACAAATCGATTCAAAATCAAGCGCCGTTAAAACGCGTTTGATTAATAAAAATATTCGTATATTATTTCGATCATTGTCGATCGTGTAACAAAAATTCCGGCGCTCTTGCTTTGTGACGTATGAACGCGGTTAATAACCTTGTCAATATTATTGTTCGCGCGATACTTGGGAAGGTAATAGCTATTCCTGCATCGTATTACCTTGCGAAATACTATTGCGACAAGTACTAGAAGACGTCAAACCAAATCATTTTTTGTAATTAACGTTTCATGACTCATAAGCGTAACTCGTAAGCGACGGCTATTTATCGAAACAGCATTTTGTGCGATTTATTTCTTTAAAGTGAGAAGGATAATTAATAACTCGTATTTTTTTTTTAGCAACAAATGTCGCAATCGTAGCGAGTGATTTTCAAACGCCGAGCGAATCGTAGTACCGCATCATATAGTTAATATCGAGAGTGCCGTATAAAATGCCGTGGGATCATTGAATTATATTGATTAGTACGCGCGAATTGCAATTAATCATCTTTTCGCGAGTGAATATTATGTGAATACCATGAAGAAGAAACCGAAAATGACAAGAGAGAAGGAAGAGGCCCAAAGAGGCATCGGGTAACGGCGGAGCAACCGTGAGGTGAGCAAAATTAATAAATTATTTAATTTTCTATTTGTGAAATTAATTGCTCGTTCAGCTCGTGGTAGTTTTACATCAACTCGTGTATAACATAATGCATATAAAATATCCTTTTTATTTTTAAACGC
Source organism: Polyergus mexicanus (assembly GCF_030449975.1). Taxonomy (NCBI): domain Eukaryota; kingdom Metazoa; phylum Arthropoda; class Insecta; order Hymenoptera; family Formicidae; genus Polyergus; species Polyergus mexicanus. The sequence continues at coordinate 920,166 of NW_027223336.1, forward strand.
TTAAAGTATTTATTACGAAATGTTTTGTGATAATTAATATTTTTTTTTGTAGCAATACATATAAAATATTTCACAACTTTATTTCAGATTATTAATTATTTAATTTATTTATACAAGAATTATAATTTTATTTATTATATTACTCTAAAGTTTCTATGTAAAAATAATATTTTTCCAACATTTTCTACGTTAAATATTTAAAAGATGTGACTGAAAAATTTAATTGCGCGCAAAAATTATTTTTTGAAATATCTATTATATTTTGGACACTGCTATATAATTTCAATATATTTGTATTTAACAGATCAAAACATTCTATGCTACAATTCCGCTGTTGCGTATCATGTGCCGGTGAATCATAAATTATCATTTTTATATAATTTCGGTATAATGTGAATCGCAAAAATTTTATACAAATTATATATATATATATATATATATATATATATATATATATATAAGGCAAGAAATATTAAAGAAAAATCAAAGTTAAACTTTTTCTTAATATCATAAATATATAAAAATTTGATGAAAATTTACAATAATAACAGAGAGAACAATTGTAGCAATAAAAAATATTATTATTTATTCATATAAATTTCTTGTAACACCCATACATGTATGGATTTATTATATTTATTTTTATAGTAATATATATATATATATATATATATATATATATATATATATATATATATTATATATAGTAAAAAGTTTATAAAAAATAATTCTAATTAAGAATAAAATATATACGAATATTGTAGAATGTTATTTAATGAAATAATGTGTTATATAGATCCACATTATTTTCAAAGACAATATTTACTCTAGAATATATAAAATCGATTTTTCTCCGATTTTTTATTGCGCATGCAAGAGTGCACACACAAAACTCGTAAGATAGAGCATATTATTTTCGATACATAATTGATCGGCTTAATCATCTGTCTATATAATTTAATGTCTTATTATAAATATTAATTATAAATAATATAAAAATTAATTAAAACTTATAGAAAATTTAAATTTATAGACATAAATAAAATAAAAGAAATCGAAAAATTTTACATTTAAAATATTTTCAGTAAAATTTAATAATATTCAAGAAATGAGATTCAATAAATATTTTTTTCAGAAAATAAAAAAAGATTTCTCGTGTTATTTCGTGAGGAGACAATTTTTATATATGTATACACAATAAATTGATATTTTTCATATAACTTTTGTCAAAAATATTTCGCAAAGAAAAAAGAATTTCTATTCGACAATGTCTCAAATTGTTTCAAATTCTCTGATACAAAAACATCGTACAAAACATCATATAGTTTGTGTACGAATCACGTGTGTTTTTCTACATGGACGGTTCTGCTAAACATGCTGGACTGGCTTAGAGAACGTGTGTTTGGTTTTAAACGAAATTTGTATTTATCCCGCAAAGATGTTAAAAATATTATAAGAAATTCTATTTTAATGCAAATAGCAGGTCAAATTTTTAGTATAAAAAGAATTAGATATAAAAATTCTCGTCTTTGAAATAGTTAGTTTATAATAATTTTGATATAAGGAATTTTGTCATAATACGAAATTCATTCTTTGCTTCGCGTAGAGCATTGTGGGAGAAATTAGCTGAGGTTGCGGCTATTTATATGTCTATTAGTCACGACATATTAAGGCACATATACAAGCCATCCTAATTACGCGAAACATTCATCTGGGTTAGCTAAACACTCAACGCTGCATACGGTTTCATATTATGCGTGCGTATACATCCACGGCTTCGTGCCGTTGTGCCATCGCTAATATAAACCATAGTTCACAGGCACTATACCTAGTAATTAAGTGCTCACCTATAGATGGATCAATTATTTCGATAGACTTCCAGTACTCAATCATCAATGCCGCAGATTTTGAAATCTCGCGAAAACTCGTTGGTTAAAATATTTGATCGCACAAGCGTATAATTTTAAACATGGCTTCCATAATAAAATTAATTAACAATGATAAACAATTAAGTAATAAATAAGTATTTCATAGAAACGTTAATTGATATTATATACATATATAAAATACATATATATAATTATATACGTATATATAATTATAAAAATATTGATAATTCGTCTACTATTTGAGGAACTTGACAATGTCTTGTTATATAATTCGAAGAAAATTCAATGGCATAATGAAGGCGATCTTAAAAAGAAAACAAATATAAAATAGCTCTAACAAGGAACTAAAAATTAATAATTTATCAAATTATTATAATAATAATGTCCTAATAAAAGGTTTTCATATATTTCACATTTATGTCTATCGCGTTTTATGCCATGCGTCTTTACTGCCAAAAATTTGGCACACGTTCCAGTTTGATATTCGCAATACATTGTAATAAATTATTCTTATCCTTGTGTTAATACCGCCATTAATATATTTAATGCATGGTACGGTGCAATGCCTCGTTATACAGCTTGTTCATTTGGAGGGCCCGTATAGATTATGAAGTACATTGATTTATGGACCAGCATCTGGTTTCGTTAAGTAAATATTTATATTTTGCACATATCGTGTTACACCCGTTAAGCATTTATGCCTGTACGATCGATTGAGTAACGTTTACACGCATTTTATTAATTAAATAGCGAGCGGAAACTTCATGATAATATTCTTTATCGCTCTGTCACGACATAAAACGCGGAGGAATATATCATGATATCTTTTTAAATCTTTTTTTATTTTCGATAATTAAAAAGTTTCTATCATTGTAATATAATAAATTTAAAAATTGAATTTCCGTCGCAAATTACACGAATCGTTTTAAAACAAAGGCTTAAGCCTTTCTGAATTATTCAGTTGACAAAAAGTATCGATCATATGAAAAAGCTGACGGCATTCATTTTGCCGAGCAAGGATCATCGACCCCATTGAGTCTACAATTTTCCCTCACTCATTCCTTCCTTCCTCCACTTCCTTTTTCCACTTGTTCGATTGCGCTTGGACACGCTCGCACGTATATACGCACACAGTCGTACATGGGGATATTCCAGTACTTGCGAGGAGCAACCGGAGAAAATATTATATATTCTGTATGCCGAAAAATATCGAAGTAGAAAATTGTGCATTGGGATTGCGCGGGATTTTATAGATATTTCGTTCGAGAGAGGTGAGTAGCCTTTGAGAGAAGATAGCTCGCAGATCGAGAGGACAAGAGGACAGCGAAAGGATGAGCACGGCTTTACCGATATAGTCCTTTCTCGATAACAAGAAAGGAAAGAGAGATCTGTTTCGAAATCTTCACAGTGAATACATGCGAATATATACAAATACGTTTTTACATACACGTAGATATGTAATTCGAAAGTCTCTTAGGAGATTAATGTTCGTATAAAGCTTCTTACCACATATATTATTTTCTATTTCTTTTACTTATTAATAGCTTATATGATAAAATTATAACAAATTTTTTATGCAATTTTTAGTATGTAAAAACACTATTTTGTGTGTGTGTGTGTGTTGAGATTACTGAAAAATTTAGAATGCAATTGTAATATATTCCCCTTATTAATTTTACATTAATAAATGATGATAATAATAAATATAATAAAATATTAATCTTCCTCTCCAAATATAAATACAATATTAATAAAATAATAAATCAATAGCAAGAAACATTAAATTGTTTACTTAAAATTTTACTTGATTCCACTTTTTCAGAACTTAAGTTAAGCAAAATTCAGAATTTAAGTTAAGCAAAATTTTCAGAACTTAAATCAATTTAATTCTAACTGAAAAATCTGATATCATGGACAATGTGTTCGCGTATTAACGCTTAAACTAAATCCTTGCGCGTTTCACTATTATGTCTCTGCACTGCTCTAAACCAGCCGTAAATTAAGCGTTTAGAAAGAGTCATGCAAAAAATAGTAGCTAATTTTACGGTAGCCGCGTGTACAAACATTAGTATTTCTCGAGCGAGAAAATAGGCGAAACTCGGCAGGCTGCGTTGGACACTTCCGAAGCTAAATACTCTGTTTAAAATTTCACGGCCAAAATTGCTATTCACGTCACGAGAAACATAAAAATCGCGGAAGAAAAGATTAATGTGACGTTGTACTTTGAAATATGATTATAAATTATATTATAATTTATTTATCTATTATTTAATACGTTTACAATTAATTTCTTAAAAGATCAAATTATATGAAAAAATAATGAAACTAAAAAAATATCACTACAGACTAAAAATTTATATATATTTATCATTTATATAATCAAGTTTCTTAAAGTTAATGCAGACTCGTGCGACATAAAACGTATTATACAATAAATTTTTATATCAAGATTATTAAAAGTTATCCCGTTTATATACGCGTGTAAAATGTCTATTTAATTCTTCGTTTTTATAAAATAGATACAAATATTTTGACGGAGGAACATTGCCGCCGAACAATGAATCCAATCGACATACGATTCGATTTTTTTTTTCACGGAACACGACGGGAATAATATCATTTAAGAGAAGCTCGTGAATTTCCTCTTGCGAGAGATGAAACTTGGTGAAAATTCGATTGCCCTGCGGCCATTAATTAACGCCCAATTATCGCAACGAGAGTCTGCAGATGGTGCGGGATCCGATGGGAATTTCTTCTAGACAGAATTCGATCGAGATATAGTGAGAGGTCTAAAGAGAGCTTCAAGTTTTTAGAGAATTGTTCGTGAGAGCGATTAGTGACGGTAAAGCGGATAATTCAGTAGTAGAATAGAACGATTGTTTATGTCAACTTCAATTGATTAACTTGAAAGCTAAAATACAGAACCGTATCAATTCCTATACGCTTAGTTGAATCTTTGAATTTAATCGGGATGAGAGCGTATTTGTATCTTTGACAAATTGACATCAAACAGGATTTTCAAACGATCAAATAAAATTTCTAATCAAATTTGCAAGTTAAACTTAATTAAAATATAAAACGATAAATATATATTTAAAGATTTAAATTAGAACATTAATCGAAAGAAAATTTGAAGATCTATTTTTTTGTAATTATAAAAAAATATTTATAGATTATTATACATATGTATTTTATAAATATCTCCCAATATTAACAACTTGTTTTCGTTTTCTCGCCTGCTTCCACAAAAAGTTGTATAAATTCGGGAAATATTTTAGTGGTAATTATGCATCGGTGCAAACAGAGAAAATAAATTCAAGCTCGACGACGAACAAAATGCTTATGCACGAGCTGCATTTTTGTGTCGGCGGCGGCGAACGTAAATGAAGTTTAAATTTATGTGTTTTTCGTTATGCTTCGCGACGGGATGGTAGGAAAGGGATGCAGAATAGAAAGGGGGAGGGATTGCAGCGGAATATCGGAGTTGTTTTCGGGAGCGGAGTCGATAGCACCTCTCTCGATGCAGCTTCTCCCTCTGCGACGATGCAGCTTCTCCCCCTCTTCTCATACCAGTATTCGTGGACCGGAAAAATGCATTCGCTTGAAAAGTTTCCATCCGGGATTGAAACCAATCCTTCGTTTCGAGAAAGAAGCTCCGTCGAGAATTTCGAGCGGCGATTAATGTCCGCGAATTGAATCGCCGTTCTCGAGAGAAGAACGCGAATCGATGAGATAGTAAAGTTTACGCTCGAGAAGTTAAGAAACAATCCTGATAGGCGTTCTCGACGATTACGTTCGCCTTGATTAAAGCAGAAACGGGTCTGATGGGGTTTGGTTTGACACAGGCAAATTGGCACCTTGCTAATAATTTGCGATGTTTTCGCAAAGAAATCGATCGTGTCACCGCAAAGTAAAAAATCTTGCTTCCCTTTTAGTTTTTCGAAACTTCCCTAGCTCTCTAACTAATGGCTCAAAAGATATAGAAAAAATTATATTGTTATTACGCATTTCGAAGGAACTTGTAACTAAATTTAAATAAAGAGAACGCGGCCAACCATAGATTAGTTCTCCCATCTGCGATTCGACGAGCGCTGTTTTATTTAGCACTTCAACTGACGATGTGCTAAAAGTTGATTTTCTGCGCCGAAAATGGAAGCAAATGTACTGTCGTAAAAGTCGACATCGCAGAGGGTAACGATAATTTGACACACGCTGAAACGGTGATCGGATGGTGCGGGACGAACTCTTTGCTCGCGAATGCGAAAAATACAGAAATAAACTACGACATTTCTTGTTTGATGTTTGAGAAACTCCTGTACTGAAAATTGCAAGCTATTCGTAAGCTTACACGACGCTATCGTCAGAATAGCTGTACCGAATTATATGATCCGATAATTCATCCAAATGAGAAAAAAGAAATTTATTTTACTCGTGATTAAAATATTCTTTCCGCGAATATTTAAATCGTACAATAGAAAATGAACAAAGTACGTTGTAAAAGGTAACAGAATCGTATATGCATGGAGAAAAAATTTGCGAGACGGTTTTTATCCCGTGCAGAAAAATTTACTTGACACGGAAATCTTGTAACCGTTTGAAAGATTTGATTTATCGTAATCGGTCGGTGTGTATATCGCTCGCATTGTAAACGTCGTATATTTTCGGCAAACCCCGCGAGCTTCTTGTCGTAACAGAGAGACGAAAAGCAAGTCTTTGTTGTTTTCGCGTGGAAACCCCCCATTTATTTAGATAACAACGTAGGATTGAAAAATAAAAAAATATAAAGGATTATCAGACCAGGAGCGAATTATCAGCATGCTAATTTTATTTAAGACAAATTAAATGCCAGATTGATGAGAGCAAGTGAGCTCAAAGTTCAAAAAACGAAAAGGAGAAAAGAAAAGACAATGCAGATGAGAGCGAGAAAATAATGGAGCGGAAAAAGAGACACGGAGAGAGAAAAAGGAGACCTGATGATGCTACGAGCGGTGAATGAAGAAAAGAAGAAAGAAAATTGAGGTGGCAAAAGAAGATATAATAAACAAAGACTACTAGAAGTGAAATAATAAAGAAGCATAAAGACTAGAAAATAGCGTAAAAGAAAAGTTTAAGATGGATTTAAAATAATAAAGGAGGATAAACGTCGTTCTAATAAATTAGAAGATATTAACAAGAACAAAAGGTAAGCAAAGATTAAAAAAACAAAAAAATTTTAATTAAATTTTAAATCTGGCTGCAAACAAGAAAATGGAAATAGGAAGCGGAAAATTAGAACTCGTTAAAGATAATAGAAAAAAAATACAAGACTTCTGAAAAAGAAAGATGGAAAATAACAAGGGAGAATCGAAGGATAGATAAGAATAGATGACAAGTGATGTCTGATAAGCATATAAGTGATACGCAAGTGTCAAGATAAAAAAAAGTGGGAGTCAGAGCAAGAGTGTGAACAAGGTGTTTGCAGATAACGGGGTCGTCGACAGGGCAGGTGCCGTTGCTATCAATTTATTCTCGATGTATTGACTACCGATTCGTTCGATTCGCTCGGAAGAACGTACCTCTGTAAATCTTTGTCCTGAAATCTCACTTTCTATCTTTCAATTGTAAATGTTAGGAAGAGAAAGGCAAATATATAATTCTCTTTTCAAAAAATTAAATTCACGAAACACAGGAGGGGAAATAGATAAAATAATAATTTAAAGTCAAGTATGCATTATTATTGAAACGTAATTAAAGAAGTAGCAAAGAACAAAACTGTTTAAAAATTAACAATGTCTGTCTCTCTCTTTTTCTTTCACACACATAAACGCGGCAATATATTATATTTAATATATATAATTTTTTGTATTGGTTAATTATTTCTTCAAATATACGTCCATTTACCATAAAGTAAAACGTGACTAAGATAAAGATTTTTATTCAATTTTATCAGAGTTTAAGCAAACAATTAATTATATATTCTATGTTGTTTAATTATTCGTGAAAATGCCGACATGAAAATATTATATTTCAAAATTACGCCGTAATTTTAACACATTAAGATCGATACTCGGGCACAATTTGCAACAAATAATTTTTCCATTAAGGAATTGTTTAGTTTTCATATTTTGTTGTTTCGTCGAGAACATATCATATAGTATATTTACGTATTATTCATTTCACAATGTCTTTTCTTTCTTTCTTTTTTTTTTTTTTTTTAACCAATTTCACTGCCTGCGCAATTAATCAAGTTCGCAGACTAACCGGCGACGTACTTTGCCGCACAATTTAATTCGTTTTCGTGTTCGAGCAAGGAGAAGTAATTTCACTTGCGGACTCGTCGATATGTACGGGCTCGATTTTGCGGCATAATTAAATTCAACTGTGCAACTCGGCACATACGGGAAAAGCTTTCGCGGATACTTCGCTATTTCGTCGGAGAGTAAATCGCGCAAGTATCGCGCCATATGCGCTCCCGTGTAAGAATTGCGTTTCATATTGGAGGAATGTTACGTGCCAAGATCTCATATCTTGAGGCACAGTCAATATTGTTACATCTCCCGCTATTGTTACTTTTCCGAGATAGTATACGAGAATATATCGCGGAGAAAATGTAAATATTTTATTTTAAAAATATATAAATAAAAATTATATATATTCTTCTTTTATAAATATCACGTTTATATATTACATTCGTTTCTCTCACACTCGTATGATGAAAATGCTATAAAAGTTGTCTATGTTCAAACCTTGCGACATTCTCTTCTACACTAGCAAATTTATCACATACGATATATTATCTTCTTGTATAGACGGTGAGGCGAATGTAAAAGTATACTGCAGGTAGGAAATAGTGAAGATGAAAACAAACTTTTTATTACGAGCTTCTACAAACAAACGGCCGTAAAAAACTAAAAAATATCCGCGATGATGCTGTATATTTTCGCGTGCATTTAAAGATTACGACTTAAGTTACAGTCAAAAGATCTACAGTTCGTAAATTATTTATATCTATCCATTTTTTCAAACAGAGATGACAATCGGAAAATCTGTAAATGAATGCAATATGCCGATATATTTTTAAATAAATTATACTCGAATAATTTATTGGCGATATATTTTATGTATATTCCATATATAATGGTAGACAGTTTTTCTTTTGACATAATTATGAGCTTATTCATCCAGCATTCGATTTAATCGATAACTTGATTGATAAATCATTCGGAATTTTCAATCTTATTCGCGTACAATTTGAGCGAAAGCTTTCCATCTCTTCTCTCTCTTTCTCTCTCTTAATTTATATCTTTTAAAAAGTGGATTTATTTTTATGTAGAAAATGTTTAAAATCCCAAAAAGAGATAACATTGGATTACGAGATGTTAAAGGGAAATTTACGATGAAAGCTCTGACGTTTAAAAAAAAAAAGTTACTTTTTATGTGTGTTACACAAAAGCGCACGTCGCAAAACCCGGATTTCGTTATCACTGCGTGTCGTATATGTAGCACATTGCACCAAAAGCAAATCGGTTAGCTACATGTTATACGTTATACGTCTATGTCAAAGCACTACGAGATCAGGAACGACTTTAACTAACAAAATTAGTATCGTAATTTTAAACTTGATCAAATTTCTTATCAATATTAGAAGATTATTTCACTTTATATATAAATACATTTGTATACAATAATGCGACAGGGTGTATATATACATATATTTTATATAAATGTATTTTTTATTTATTAATTAAAAATCTATCAACGAATTTATCACTTTTATATACGATACTAGATGTTGAAACGTAATTTGTATAATAATATAATAAAATTATTAACAATGATTTTAAATAATTTTTGTGGTATATATTTGTACCAGGTTTTCAAAATAATATTTTCTTCGCAATCGAAAATTGAATCTGATCTAAAATATCACTTAAATACCTGTCCAAATAATATTTTTGCTAATTCTTATTCTCATTCTCATTATATTAAATATGCATAAAAAAAAAAAAAAAACATTTTTGATTATATGCCGCGTGACAAGATTTGCTATCTAAGGAACTAAAAACGGGAAGCGATATAACGCGAGTGACTGACTCATGTGGAGACAGTCCTGAACGAGACAAGAGTGCGCGCCGACACTAACAACAGCCGGGGGTTGCCGGCGACCGGTTGCCCCCGAGAGTAGAGGGTGGTTTCGACATTGAGGGATGGCGCGTCGTTCCGCGAGACGCGTCGGGAATGCTTCGCCATATACACGTACAACACACGTGCAGACAGAAATGCAACTCGCGCAACGAGCTGCAACTCGACCAGACGACAGTCCGCGAACCGTATGGCTCGGGGTATGAATCGTGATATGAATCGACGAATAGCGCGTTCGACATATGATCTATTGTATTTCGCGATTTTATACGTTATAAAAAGCGTCAAAGCCGTGTTTTGTTCCAAAAGGTCCTGGATGAATTTTGTAGTAATTGAGAAAAGGGATATTGTCAGAATATATATTTTGATATATTTTCCTAAGAATTAATTATTCATTAATATGTTTAATTAAATTTCAAAAGAAATTTTAAAACAGGGAAAAAAATAAGACAACTTTTTTTATATCCATCTAAATGTTACGCGGAGAATTTTAAAATATGTATTGCGTCCTGATGTAATCTTTTAATTATAATTAAATTTACTAGTTCTCATCATTGTTTTATATAAACTTTTTTTTTTCTTAGACTTGCTCTCGAAAATTTGCTAGCATGGTTTACCTACGTATTTTATATTTTAATAATATTTTGTAATATCAAAATAAATACTCGTCTTGCAAAAGCAACGAACGCTTTCCTAGAAGCCGTGCTACGATCTTAATATTACCAAGATTAATGACGATGTTTCTCGAGAAGTCGTTTCGTCAAAAAAACATGCCATAATCGCTACGTTAATCGATTTCTTAATTAAATCATTTGATTACATTATCCGTTATTGATTTCTTTTATTCCATCTTATCTTACCCAGTAAAATCTTATAATGCGTCACGCAGATGCACCGGTAGATATAGCAAAGCGTAACACGAGTAATTTGTAGTTATTACGTTCAAGTAACGCGAAGTAGCGGAACACCCCCGTTGTTTCTCCCTCGGTTGCGCCGTTAATATTTTCTCTTTCTAACATTTGTAATGATCCAATTACAAGCAGCAATATAAGTTGTTTCTGGTATTATTTCAAACTTTTCGCATGTCAGATTGCAGGTTGGGAGAAAAAAAAACGATCTTTTACGATTTCTTTTACAATATATTACTTGAATTATTCAACTTGGTCAAAATTGTTGGATAATATTAAAAGTTCGAGCATTTTATGTCGTGATAAATTGTGAAAGATCACGAGGAAGATGTTTAATAGAGATAAAACATTCACGAGGATTGAACGTTTCAAAATAAATCATTTATCGCTTACCTGTTCCACCCACAGATTTGTCGTCATGATTTGGTTCTTCAAGTTCTGCAACAGAAATCGTTCCCTCATTAAAAATGAGAATTCTACATTGATTATAAATTATGAAGTCGCATGAATTGATTATCTCTCAACAATTATATAATTTATTTATAATTATCTTTTTTTAAATTTTTAAATATTTTTGTAGTTTATTTTAATTATTTTCAAATTAATTACGTATATTTGTCGTAATATTTTTGCGATTTATTCCACATTACATCTTGCTCTGATTTTTTATTATTTACTTGGATCTCTCTTTCAACTGAATGACATATCTATCTCTCGATAATGGTTCCCACGACGCCATTTGGCAAGCGTTTGGTAATGGGACGCATTCTATAGAAAGCGTACGACATCCCTCGCGTCTCCTTTTTGTGCCTGTCACCGACAGCGCATTGTAATTTCCGGATTTAACGTCGTCCCGCGACTAATTGGACCAACTAGCTGGTCGAGCGTATAGATGGTTGAACTTGCAGTGGTAATCCCAGTTATGGACTGCTGGTATGCGATTTTGGACTTTCCGCTATTTCGTGAATCTTCGACATTCACATTTCAAAGTATACCGCATGTGGAATCTATATGGTACACGCAGTCGCTTATGTTTGCATGCACGCGGAAATTTAATTCTGATTGAATGCAAGTAATGTGTGTCAAAGGTAGGTTCACTCTCAAACATTCATGTCATATTAATATATTTGTCATTCCTTTCCCCACATTTAATACTTTGGATTATTAATTATGCAACGATTAATTAGTAAAACTATTGAGAGAGAGAGAGAGAAAGAGAGAAATCATATAAAAATTAATGAGAATAGCGTTAAAATTGAAAATTGAAAATAATCCGTATAAAAATTGATGTCCGTATAAAGAGAAAATGATTTATAGGGCGATACAATATTAAATAAGCGAAACAACACAAGGAGAGAGAACATGACTGAGAAAAAATATAAAAGATAATACTAAAAGTCAACGAATCAAATAAGAAGCAAAGGAAAAGAAGAATGAAAAACAAGTTGGGAACATTTATTAATAATTGAAAAATAAGAGCGGTCACAAAAAATCTCGCGTCATCTTGTAAATTTTTGTATTTATATATAATATCATTTTCTCGTTGCTTCCATGTTTTTCTGATTTCGATTTCAGCGCGCGATGAAAATTTGTGTATGGTTCATAAATATTATCACATCATATAAAATAATAAATATGTACACTCATTATGTTGACAGCTTCTGCTGCGACATCGATGGGAAGATGTCCGACAAGATAATCGCACCGAGTGCCGGTATTGAATGGATATTCACTGTAGGGTGAATTATTCTCTCACGATAGGGGGTACGCGAATTGCATTCACATGCAAATGTAATAATATCGATATAGCTTCGGCCTGTACGTTTCGCTGCATCGTGAATATAAATGTAACGGAAAGTTGATGCACTACCGTGGTGCTGTCAAGAAACGCCGTTGCTTCACGCGAAGAGTGCCACTTAAGCCATTATTCATAAAATCATAATGGTATCGTGTAGAAGCGGTATTAAAAAAATTAATATAAGAAAATTAATAAAATCCACGCGAGATAATAGAATTAGAAAAAGTAATGAAGCGTTTCTCTTGTGAATGGTCAAAATTATTCTTAGCAATTGTTTGAAATAATGAATCATATTTTCCCAATAATTCAGAATTTATCTTGATTTTTCGTATCGGAAATGATGTCTCACTCGAAAAACGTTATTTACGTAAGGAAAACAATATTTGACTTCAGATACTCTGAAAATACATTGAATTTTGCGCGAGATTATAAAACTCGGCGACGAGACGCGCGTTATAGAAATCATTAATTAATTCGAGCACATTCGATATACATGCTCGTGTATTTGCCGATTCGTTTGAAATTAATGTCACGACGAGATTGTGGCTGCGGCAAGTGGAAAACTCACATGTCGGTTTGTACGATTGAATTTCCGCGCCGATGCGACTGCATTCGTCGATGCGAATAATCAATCTTGACGCGGGACGATATCGACTGTCTCGCGTAAAATGGCAACAATAATAATGATAATAATGTCACATGTATCTGTAACGATTAAATCAATAATTTACTAATAGGATTAATAACAAAACTATAAAACAATATAATATCTCTCTAATTTATGTACATTGAATCATTATTATATCATACTAATCACTAGTAACACTAATAATAGCTCTGTCATTCGGGTTATTACCGTAAATCATTAATTAACAATGGCAATAATACTAGTAAAGAGAGAGAAAGAGAGATTGTTATTATCGTTAGGAGTTTCCTCTTCTTTTTATTATTATTATTATTATTATTATTATTATTATTATTATTATTATTGCAATTAACTCATTGCGCTAATCGATGACAAATATAAATGATCCAAATATAGAAAGACAATAATTATCCAAACTATCGATTCGTGACGAATTGCGAGTATAGAATAAACGGTAATTAGCAAATTACTATACATGTAATTAAACTCTGATTGCGACAGGGCGGGCGAATGTACCTATCTACCTGTCTCCCCTTCGACCATTAGTGCAAACGTGCAATATGTTAATTGATTCGAACATACGCGACGGCTTTCTGGTACACAGGTGCGTATTAGTCTCTCGTGTATGTGTAATGTCCATGCAGTTCGTAAATGGAAAATTCCTGTCGAGTTTCGCGCGTAGACGCAAGAGTATTCCGGGCAGCAACCGTTCCTAATTAATTCCCGCATATTACACCGCATGTGTCGCATTGCGCTGGTTATCTTCGGGGAAAGGATGGACTCCGTTTGCTTTAGTAATGATAATGAAAATGATAATTATTGCGCAAGATACATACCCGATCGCTACTTTCCGACGGAAACACATCTAACGAGAGAGGAAAAGCGAGAGCGCACATTACAGATAATAATTAATTATTATCAATTAATAATGTTTAATTAATTATTATCATTTAACTAGATCAATTAATATCAATTAAATGTACTATTTTGTCATGATCGGATATATAATCTTCTAATATTTATAATACGCTATATAATCATATGTACAATACAATAAGCTCAGAAAATCAAACCGACAAAATGGTATATTTGATTAATAATCGATCGATCTAATTGAATGAAATTAATCAAACAATATTAAAATTAGTGTTAAATAATAAATTAAATTATATATTATATTATAACTTATATAAGATATATCAGATATATAAAAATCTCTTTATAATTTCTTATCGTTTGTGGATTATATGGATTTATATTTGATATTACTATAAAAAAAAAAAAAAAAAAAAAAAAAAAATAATAATAATAATAATAATAATATAGTAAAATTTCACTTCGATAAATCCGGTTTGATTCTCTTTCGTTCTTTTAAGAATCCACTCGAATAAAAATATACATCGCGTATATTTCTACAGTCACCTCTCGTAGCAACTATAACGTTGTTGAACGTGAGACAGATGCGAGAAGTGCGATTGTAGGAAAAGTGAGATAGTGAGTGGCAAACGTTGTTAGGGCAGATCTAATTTGTATTGCTCTTCGAGAGTGTAACGTCAATTTAACATAATTTATAGACGGCGATAAATAAGATTTGTACCTGTACGAGCTTCCTATAAAACGATGCAGAAGAAAATAAGAGAATCAAAACACGAGGCGTATAATATCAACTTTTAAAGAGTAAATAAGAAGATTATTTTTTATGTAAAAATATACTATATAAAAATTGCATAAATTTAAATTTTAAATAAAGAATTTCGCAATTAAAAAAAGATGGACGTTTCAGGCAGAGAGAAATTTTGCAATAATAATTTTAGATGAATTCAATCAGATTAAGACTTTAAATGTAAATTTAATTGATTAAAAAAATATAAGAGAGAGAGAGGGGAATATTTTATATGTAAAATTTACACATATATATTCACGTATATTTAGAATTGTCATATTTTTTTCAAAGATTTCTATTTTGCTAAATGTAAAATATTAAGAAAATAAAATTAATTGAGTTTAGCAGATTTGTATACTGTAGCGAAAAATCGAGTTCCAACATTACGATACGATATTCGGGATAAATCGATGAGTGTAAGTCATACAAGCGGAAAATATTATGAAGTTGATAACATGACAATAGCAATATGCTCATGTTCTCGAGAATAATTTCTTCATTTCTGACATCGTAAATCAAGATGACCGATTGGAGTGGGATTAAAGTGGCAAAAATAGATGTATGCTTGGGACGGCTGGCACCGTGGGGATGAATAATGTTCTGTTTTCCGGCGTTGAATATTTAAGATTGTTGAATATTCACGAAACGCGTGAAACGTTTTGACGTGACAACACAAATTTACGTGAAGCATAATTTTTTGCTCGTAACGGAATATTTTGGACCGATCGTAAATGATTTAGAAAAATTTCCTATTCTAAGATGTGAGATCTCGTAATCTAATAAAAAAAAAAAAAAAATATTATGTATTCGCGCACGCTTAATATACGTATATATATTCCAATTAGATAAACTTATCTTCATAATTAAAGTTTTTATAAATATCTTTCTTCTTATATCACATTTACAGATATCGATGAATAACAGTTAGCTTCCCGATGCCTATTTTGGGACATTTATCTTAATTCTTTTGCGTAACTTGAAAAATACGGTATTATTTCTATATATTTTTAAGTTTATCAAAAGAATCTCAGTTTCGCATACAAACGTATTGCGTTAAAGAATACATATCGAACGTCTCGACTTCTGGGGCTGATATGAATTTAACATGTGCTATTCAAACATATTGAGTCAATGTGATTCTTTATATGCATTAAATTACAATAATTATAAGAGCTATTTTGACAATCACTGAAACGCTGATAAAAAAGAAACTATACTTATTGGTATCGATCAATATGTTTCCACAAACCAATTGGAAACGAGTAGCAAGATTTTCCAAACCATTTTCATGCAATCGATAAAATATTTTGCATCACTGCGAATAGAATGTTGTATTATTTAGAAAATAATTTTTATTAAAAGAATTATATGTAAAACACAATAGCGCTACTTCAATCTGATTTTCGAGAGACTTTTAATATTATTTTTTTGTCATGGATACTCTTACATTTGCTTAGTGTTTATAAAATTTTCAGGGATTCTCTCTGTCTGGGGAGAACATTATTTAAATTCAAGTTAACATAACTGTGTAGTGAGGTCAGCTAAAAAGGATTATTTTATTAGGATCAGGCTACTTTTAAAAGGAACTTTTGGGTCAAGGAGGGAAGCCCGTTTATTTAAAAGTTTCTGGTGGAAATAGCGCAGAAAATCCGCTCGTGTGAAAAGAAACGCTCGGTGCTCTTAGACCTGTCGGAGCTTTTCCGCGGTTCTGAAACTGCTTCCAGTTTATACACGATACTCGCGCGGCGAGTAGGGTACGTCAAATTTTACGTCACAAATTTTAAACGTGCAATTCTGAACCATTTTACCGGGAAAACATGTAGAGAGAAGTTCCGCGAGCCTCTTGGAATGCATTTAAAATATATTGGGCATAAGTCCGCATTTTTTATATAACCTACGATGCATATACTTCACTTATGAGAATGCTATAAATATATCATGTTATGGGGGTGGATCTCGAAATAAAATCAAAATTTTTAAATTGCGCTTTAAAACGACTACATTTTTTTAAATAACGCGACATCGAAAATTTTTTGAATTTATAAACGTATTTTATATTATTATTTCATTTAGTTTGCCAAAGTTCCTTCTTTATAATTTCTCTCATAACTGAAAAATTTATTCTCTCTCTAAGAGATATATTATATTTATTTGCCGAGCGATTTGAAATGTATATGAAAGTGATTGGGCACAGATGCTGCATTTTGTATTCGATGCATCGGACAAGAACAGATTAAGAAGAGTGCAATGTTATTACGGAATAATAACAACGCGCAATGTAAAAGCCGATACGCCTGACGCATAATAAGATGGTCCTTATTTTCCCCTGCCATATATGGTACGACGCCTCTGCATCCGTGATTCGTTGCGTATGAATAATGCAATCGCGCAAAAATCCAAAAGGCATTCGCGATGAGATGACTTCCGTCATTTTACACAGTTGTCAGTGTCAAATTATTCTTTGCACCGTTGCATCGGAGATAGGATTGATTATTCTTATGATTATTATAGTGAGCGATTAATAAATAATTTAATCATGATCAGAGTGATCGCTAAACATAATCATTAATTAAAATTAATTTAATAAAGTATTTTTGTAATTATTAATCATTAATCAATAATCAATAAATACAAATATTATTACTGCAATTATTAAAGTTATTTTAAAGAGTAATCTTTACAATATGTTAATGCACGTTAATTTATTGAAATCAATCTTAATCATATATAGCAATTATATCGTGATTAATCTTTTCGATTGATTAGAAAATATAATTTCACGTTTAATTTACATTTAATATTTTGATAAATCATCTGATTAATCACATAGTATATAACTATATTATTAAAATTATTTGATTAATAATATTGAATGGAAGAATCTAAAATCAAGATGTTAATAAATTAAATAACAGCAAGAAGCGAATTAAGAAACTTAATAAATGTAAATAATAATGATAATATTAAACTTTTCGTCGCAAACCGCAGTTATATTCGTTTCCCCAGCACAAATCGCCGTACGTTGATCGTAATTGAATATCCATTCGTATCGGCAGCTTTCGGCGTGGCCATATTTTTACCCTACCGCCCTCGCGCACAACCCGCGAAAATTTACATATTTACGAGCAAATCCCCTGATCTTCGTAGAAAGCTTACGTTGAGCGTAAGCTGTTTGTATGTGTATGTACATACGAGTATTCTGAACCGAGTGCTCGTCTAGGAAAGGAAGCTTGCGAGCGGGTAAGCTTGCTATTACGCAAAAGTTACCCCGCCAGTTTCAAGGCATATGTATTTACGCGCGTTTATCTGCATAAAATCGGACCAGAATTTCTCTAAACGAGAAAAATAATTTCTGTCGGAGTTATTTATTAATTCATTCAGTACCTGAATTAGTTTCAGTTCAATTAATTAGTCGTTTTAACGTATGTTAATTCTTCAAATGTCTCTTTAATGTTCTTATTTAAAGGATGAATCTTATAACTAAAATTACAATTATAAATATTTATACGTACAATGTGGCTCATCCATGGTCGTCGTTATCGTGATAAATAATAACTTATTGACGTTTGTGCATCGGTATCAGGGTAAATTGTGACGCCGAAGAGTGCAGTTCATACTAGCGAGTGTACGGTAAGGGGGAGGGGGGCGGATGCTTATCGTGAAGTAATTCCGGTACTAGAAGTGGGGATAACCAGATAGTGTTTGATCAATGAGCGAAAGGGGAAGCGGATGACGCGCGAAGGGAAGAGAAAATGGAAAGGCGAGAGCACCCTACGTTAAACAAAGAGACGTCGGCTACTTTAAGAATGTTACACGAAAAGCTACTCAACTGACTTTATGCGTCGATCGATTATACACAGAATAATCGGAACGCGTTTAATAGGCGTCGAAAGAGGGTAGAATTATGTCCCATGAAAAGAAAGAAATAATTTCCAGGAGAAATTTTAAACTCGTTAGCAAAGTTAACAATTTTAACAAGCAGTTAACAGTTTTACAGAGATTGTGTCAATTGACTCCAGACTAGATAGATAATGTTGGTAGCGAACGTGGAAATTGCGCTCGGAAGAACTTCAGATGTTCAAGATCGATCGAGGGTAGAAGATTAATGAAGATCGAAGTCACTGATATGTATTAGCGAGCGTGCCAGACAGGTTCTTGCCGTAATTTCACATTCCTGAGTGACGGAGGCGAAACGACGAGATTCATTATGATTTTCGTCATATGTCGTCTGACTATCGTCTTCATCTCTTAGACAGCTCGATTAAGCCCTGCACGGTAATGTCAATCTCGTTGACTCGTTTCTAATTATATTACATTTCCTACAATTACGAATTCTCGTATGTAATTATATCCTTTCGTCGGTACCGAATCGCGAGAGAGAGAGAGAGACAGAAAAAGAGAAAATTTACATTTAGTGCCACTAATTTTTGCTTATTAACGCTTTCATACTTAATGTTTCTTTCTTAGTCTAAATTTTATAATTTTTTATTTGAAATTTATTATGACACACATATATCTACGTAATATCCGTTACTGACCAGATAGAGACTAGATAGTCACTTGGCGAACAGAGATCTTCTCTTAACTAGATGAAATTTGAAATTTGAATTAGCGAAGATTAAGATGAGTTACGCTTATCGCTAGATATAGTTATTAGCTTGCGATGCTAATCTGACCTAACAGGCACCTCCTGACGCATTAATGGCCCTATTGTGCATGATCCCGCATACGATCTACGTCTACGTTATCGATTTCAGTAAAGTCGATCGGTGGCTTTCTATCGCCACTCTGGATCGGTTTGTAACATTCATACACGGGATCGTAGCTCTGAAAGTTGGAGTAGACGGTTGTTGGGTATTCATATCGAGAAGCAGTATCTTCTCGATCACTTTCGTAGATTAGTGGCCTCGTTTATTCGTTATGAACGATGTTTTACGCAGCTGTCGCCACGTATTTCGCGCGAAATGATTCTCATTTACGTGGCGACGTGTTTTGAAGCGAGGAATTAGATACAATGGGAATAATTCTCGGAAATGCTTTGCTATTTTGCTACACATAAAGTTATAAATAGAAAACGCAAATCTAAAAATTTATGCCTTTTAAGAAAAACCTATATAGCATATATTTTTATATAAACTAATAAAATAAATATATCTCTTTCTATTTCTCTTGCTTATTGATTTATTTTGTCTCCTTATGATGAATAAGTTTTTAAACAATCAATTGCTATTATAATAGATAAAGTTGATCGATACTATTTAATGTAAAACACGATAACCGTGAATCTCTCTGATCAGAAAATTATTTATAAAGCGAGCAAATGAAGCCGCCGTTCCATAACAATGCGCGATAAAATTAATAAATAATTTCTTAATGTAACGCAGAGTTTTATAATGTGTAGGCAAACAAGCAAGAAGAAATAAATATTCGACATTTCGCAAATGAGAGACAGTGCGATTATGCGTTTATCAAAACGCTGAAAATAAAGTAAATAAGACAAAATAGTAAGAAAATATAATATTATTTATCAGGAAGAGACTGCCAGAGTACTTTATATGAAGTAAATTCTTTTAGAAATGGCAAAATAGTTTCTAAAAGCACGCTAAAAGCGCAGGTGGAAACTTTAGTTTATCGAAGTTGGTATCTACATTATCAATGTGCCAATTTTTCGCGAGTTTGCAATGTAATTTCGAACTTCCTATCTTGACTCTGCAATATACGATACGAGGAAGTTTCTTTCACACAGTTATATCTGAATACGAACGATTTTAATAGCAAATTCTTCAATCAAGCTAAAAAGAAGCTCACACGTCGCGATTATTAATAAAATTCAAAATACTTCAGAACTCTGAACTTATACCGTTATCGAAATGAGTGGTTTAATTAAAGATACCGACAAGTGTCGTTGACAGAGCGGAATACCGTAGTTAGTTTAATGATGACGTATACATTCGAGAGGCATCTCACGAACCACAACGCCACAAAGCGAATCCCCGACCCAATAATTACGTAAATACCGATGTTGTCATGGCACGTCGCATGGAGATGATGAAGAAGTCCGTTAGGGAGCATCGAAATTTGCGTAACGACTTTGCTGCTAAATGTACAATACGATAGTGCTTGGATTTTAACGATTAACGAATACAGTTTGGTAATGATCGGTTGCCGATTTATTAGCTCTCGAGCTTCTCCTTTATTCATCGTGGAGAATTAACGAGAATTGAAATATTCTCCGAGGAAATAATTTAAAAATGTTTCATAAACAATTGGAAAATAATCCATGATCTGGCACGCTTGTTATAATCGACGACACATTTAATAACACACGTAGGACCGAAAGATAGATAAAAAGAATTTTGTTAATTTATTTAGCTCGTCTTATGAGCTGTTCAAAATTTTGATAACGAAACAGCAATAAGATTCGGGCGCAAATGAATATCTCTCCGTGTAAAGTTCCCGAAACTTTCTGCTTTGCGTTTATGCGGCGGCACGATTTTAAGTTGCTGTTATGCAAGGCAGGAAATGTTCGCGAAAGTTACACGAGTATATCGCGGACTATCATTAACTCTAGCAAGACACGATCTCGAGCCTAATTTGCGAGGTTCATGAATTTAAAATATCTTTCGACTATCACGATCAAGTTAGCATCTAATTAAAACTTGTCAACCTTATTTTAAAGAATATTGAAGTTGAAAAGATCGGAATCTTTTGAATTTTAGATTTTTTTTTTTTTTCATCGATAGTAATGTCGCTGAAAAAAAGGCGTGCTTATCTAAAGAGACTTATCTAAATGAAATGCCATGGACATAAGTTTGAAAAAAGATTTAAAAATATACTGTAAAAATTATTACTTTTATAGAATAAATTAAGATATATACTTATTTTCTTTTGCACTCTGTAAATATATAGCTATTTTAATTTAATAATATATTATATGATAATAAAATTATTATTTGAAGAAGAAAGAAGATATTAAAACTTTTAAAATTAATGTTCTAAAAAAGAAATCTGAGAAAGAAATTTATTTTGCAATTTCAATTTAGTTTTATATAACTTTAATTAATCATTCTATATGTATTTCTATTATTATCGTCACTTTGTATATAATGAGCTGTAATAATCGTGCATCTACTCTTATTACTGTTTAATGTAAAATATGTCTACGACAGACATGTACTATGAGTACCACAATTACGGATTATATATAGCGTCGAGGATAACACGAATATTCCGAGGGAATTTAACGCAGAATCAGACGGGAAAGTTTCCTCGCGGAAGAGTCGCGGTCGCGAGTAGAACAGGGTCGAGAGGTGACGCCGCCATTATTGTGCAAATTAAGGAAGATGTAAATTCTTTATCATTTGCATCGCGCGTAACGTCAGCGAATATTCAACTACGAGATGCAGGACGAGAGAAAAAAAAATCGTTGGACGATTTCTACGCGAGACGAAGATAGTCGACGTATTATGAAGGATTCTACTAGGGGTTGCGAGATTTTCCGAGGTTAACGCGGCACATTGGCGATGACAATTTACGACACTTTGTATGAATAAGAAATTTTGTCCTAATATAGACCTTTCTTCATATATACGTTATTTATACGATATACAAAAAGAAATCAGAATAGCGCCGTCTCGAAGAAATGTATAATTTTGATATGAGAAATTTTCTCGAAATATTTCAGAATAAAATAAACGGCGAAGTGTGTAATGTGTGGGAAGAATTGCGATAAAATCGCAAAATCGATATCTAAAAATTATACGAGTTTTTCGCTCTTATTCCGAACAAGCTATATGTCGCATATTTTAAATAAACATTGCGAAAGAATTATGAATAATTGCAGGTATACTTCCATTACAATATGCAATCAGAATCGATTTTTGCAAGACATTGTATAGTGTCGTATATTTTGAAGATGTGAAATTTCAAAAATACGAATATTGCACTTTGTCTCATACATACACATAATTCTGAGATTCTTTATTCTGATATTTGCGTAATCATCTCGAAAGCTACCGATCAATAAATAGCTTCGATCGTCACGTTGCACAAGCGAGCTATTCCAATTCCTGGACGAGCTCGTATCTGATTCGGGTTGACCTCCGGTTTAGGAATGCCAGGAATGCCAGGGGCTATAGCGTGGGCACACGCCCACGGTTCATCGCCCACGGATTGCTACATATATACATACAGATCGGTGGTTTGGCACGAATGAGGTTCGGTAGCCACAGCGAGGCCCACTCGTGTCATTAACGCACATCGATACGGATATATAATTCCGGCTTGTTTCGATCGAGACCCGACACAGATAGACGAAAGCGCTTTATTCTATCAAAGAGAGAGAGAGAGAGAGAGAGAGAGAAATTACGCTGCTAATCCCGATCAGATGCACTGACACTTCGATGCAATTTAAACTGATATCTAATTTAGACGATTTTCAATCGTGCAAATATAACATATAACATTGTATGCAACTGTAGTTATTATTTCTCCAGCTGTTAAATCGTATTTTTAGATTTTTACCAATAACATACAAGATATATACATATATATATTGTATATATATATATATATATATATATATATAAGATATAGAAATAGGAGCACTATATTGCAACTACAATACATTCATTCTGGATTCATTGCGTATTACATCTTTAAAATGGATTAAAAAAATTTAGCATATTTTTTGTATAATTTAGAATCTATTTCGTCTTTAGCAAAACGTTAAGAATTCTTGAGCTATAAGCGATTATAAGCAAAATAAGAAATTTTTCTATGCAAATTAATTTTTCTTTTATCACGGCTTACTTTAATATAAATACTCATATGCCCGAGTATTATACGTAGCTCTGGGTCGCAGATGCACTACTGGAAAATGAAAATTGTTAAAAAAGTCTGCAGGAAAATATTTAATATCTTCGTATATCGTACCCGCGCTTTTCTTGCAACTTTTGTGAAAGTTTTTTCGCGATGGCTTCTCCTCGCTAAATATTAAAACATGAACCATATCCGATATATAAAAGAATCTAATTAAATTATGAGGATTTTGAGATATCATATAATATTCTTTAGTCGTGAATAACGTCGGCGGTTTTAACGCTCGTTAAGCGAGTAAAGAGTGGTGACAAACAATTATTTACAATTTTATTACGCTTCCATTTTTTTTTTTTTTCAGACATACCGCATTAAGCTACATGCTTTTTGCTGTACTTTAATTAAATCCGCTCTGCAACGACGTTCTCGTTACTTCTTGACTGCATTTCGAAAAAAAAAAGAGAGACAATAGCGAGGTCGTTGCAGATATTGTAGCGCCAGTTGCGCAGTTCGCGTTTTGTGGCAAAAGTTTATCGTCGCAATGGACTAAAGCCTTACTTTGCAGCATCCGACTGAACATTTTATTAGGTTTCAGTCTGACGTGAACATTATTATTACTTTGTTGATATTGAATATTAAGCTTATTACAGAATGAATGAACGCATAAAAAAAATGTGATATAATACCGCATTATATCGTCAAAAATAATTTATTTCAACGTTCATGAAATTTCTATAGGTTTTTAATTGACTGACTTTATTTGAGATAGTTAATTTTTCTTAATTACTCGGTGTATTTAAGAAATGCAAATTTACTTAAACAATAAATTGAAAATATAAATTTTCTATATCGTGTCATCGGCACACATTTGACAATGACATGTAATACTTTCTTTTTTATTCTCTGCAATATTGGGCTATGATCCAAATAAAATCCCGAAAAAGTGTCCATTTCCATGACAATGGACTTCCGAATGTTATATAAAGAACAATCTCGTGGTGAAAATCTGTGAATGAGTGAGAGTCGTGTAGCGGTTAATCACAAAATGATATTGGTGAAAGATTTAATTAAAACATTAAATTTCTGCGAACTCAATTAGCGCCGTTTCAGTTGCGCAAGTTTTTGACAAACTAGCAAGGAGTGATAGAAAAATTGCGTGGGCCGAAAAGGAGAAAGACACGTAAGGGATAAGCGATATATTTTACAGGCGTCCATTACGTCGGAAAGAGCAGGTGACAATCGTTTTTCAATATTTGTCATGGAACTGATATCTATAACGCAACTATCGTATACGGGATTTCCGTTGGACGCGTCGAGCAGGAAATGCATTTGCCTGCATCCGCGGTTTTCGCGCGAGCAGGGCAAAATTTCCACGTTCAATCCTCAGGATTTTCGATTCTCGTTTATTAAACGGAAAATTTTAATTTTAATATTAATCATTTTCGTAGATATAATTATAAGTGTCAGGTATTTCAGAAATTTTAAGAAGAAAGCTGCCTAAATGTATTTGATATATTTTAGACCTATAATAGTATCGTATAATCTAAGTAATCGCACTGAGAGACTCATTTCGTTAAATAAAACAAAATTATTTGATTGAATCATTTTGTTGACTGAACATGTATAATTTGGTTTTATTTAATAAAAATTATGTTACTGGAAAGAAGTTAAATGTTACACTAACAAACTATTTTGTTTGCATGGAGTTGTTTATCTGAATAAAATTTTATTGTTGCGATAACAAACTCATCCATCTCATCGCGTTCTAAATAATTGTATTTGTTGCTTGAACTAAATCGTTTACTTGAATATCATAAGCTATTTTGCGCATTCATGTGTCACTGCGCAGTCAATTGTTATGCAGTGTAGTGTGATGTGCAGTATGCAGTGCATCTTCAATCATGGCGGATTCATCTGTCCGGGAAATACTGATTAATCTCTCGTTAACGACGAGAGAATTGAAAAAATGGAGAATATAATCTATATATCTTTTTCTTATCGTATCACAAGAGACAACTGTCAAGTAAATTTCTTGTTGAATATGGATAAACTTTGGTTGATGTAACTAAAGCAAATGTAACTGCAGTTGAAAAATTTGGTAATACTAAAACACAAATGTGAACAAAATTAAAATAAAAAACAATCAAAAATTTTATTTTATACAATTAATTATTTTGTTCACTGAACCAAATTTGTGTGTTAGTATTATCAAATTTTCCATCTAAATTTTTTTATTGTATTAACTAAAGGATTTGTTTGCCCATATCCAAACAAGAAATTTAGTTGATTCAAACAAATTATATTTCACTCGACAAAATGGATCTCTCAGTGCGTATCTCTAAGGGACGATTCATCTTCAATATTAAGCGCGACAAATATGTATATGAGATACGTTAGAGAATGCATAATTACTAATATGAACAAAATATCTCATATATTACACTGGTAATCTGCAATCTGCATCTCGAATTATTAAGTATAAGGAAAACGCGCGATCGTAAACAATTATTTTGGCGAATAAATTGTTGTCGATCGCGATATATGCCATGACATATATCTTCCGGCGTTAAGTCCGAAATAAACATTTCTGGTAGATATATAAATATCGCGTCTCCAAACGCAATTGTCATTTTGCGTCTGTGCGTAATATGTATCTACCCGTATGCATACGAGAAACGCTCCACGTTGTTCGTGTATTTCCGTTTGGTGGAGATACTCCCTTTTTATGTAAACGTGCGCGCATAAAGTCGCTTCTTTCTTTCAGTACGAACACTCTCATCTAAATAAGTGTTTCCAAAAGATTCTCTTCCTCGCGGGTCTCTTTTACTCTTTACGAGAAAATACTCCGCGCGAATATACCCCTGTGTATGCCTCGAGTCAAATACAAATTGCAGTTTCTTTGATGACAAATTCATGCTTCACCGCGCGAACGCTTATTTCCTGTATGCTGCTAGATAGTCATACTTCTTAAGATAAAATTATAGAGAAATTCGTAGAATTGCATGCACGTGCGAATTCAATTATAGACGTATCAAACGTTGCATAGCCAAAACGGTAAAGAAGTTATATATTCCTCTTCTTGTATTGTCGATACTATCGCCGAGCGAGGGAGTATTCGAAATAAATCGCAAGAACGTGACGAATCGACGAAACGCGTGAGAATTTTGCCTCCAGAACACCCGCTACGATTG
Source organism: Polyergus mexicanus (assembly GCF_030449975.1). Classification (NCBI taxonomy): domain Eukaryota; kingdom Metazoa; phylum Arthropoda; class Insecta; order Hymenoptera; family Formicidae; genus Polyergus; species Polyergus mexicanus. Next base: position 947,199 of record NW_027223336.1, read on the forward strand.
CATGCATCCCCTTCATATTTTCCGCAAATATTACTAAGCGATATATCGCGCCTGCGGCGTCGAATTTCTTCCTCGTCCGCCATGCCGCGAAGTCGCTAACGCAGGGTGTTCAAGGCTTACAATCCCCGTCGTCTCGGTATTGCCGGCTTATTGCCGAAAACATTCTTCTAAAGCTACCATGCAGACATTATTTTCTAAATGCGTCGGTAAGGTTCTCATGGCGCGACGTAAAAAAAAAAAAAAATCGAAGGGACAGACCAGGCTAGATAACGATGAATGGGATGAAGAAATAGAATATGCATAGGGGTATAAATATATCCACAAGCATTTCGTGTACGGTATTTGTAAACAAGAGTCGTAATAATTACGAATTGATTATATGATCGAGTCTCGTTGTGTCACAGACATAATTTAAGCGTCTATTGTAAAAAAAAATTTTTAATAATAATTAATAATTTAATAATTTTAGTCTTAACTTAATAATTTAAATTCCTAAAATTTTTTTTTTTAAGGAACGATTAAATACATTTTAACAATTTGAAATGGAATATGAAATAGAGAAAATAAGGTTTGGGTGTAATATTGTGCAAACTGAATATATAATTCGCAATATGTAATTACAGTTTTCTCGTTTAAATTATGTACCAATTGAATTTAATTTGATTGTGTAATGTATTTAAAAATTCAATTAAACTTGACATATGTTTTGCCATACTACAATACTATTTCTGATTTTAATATATCATTATTTAATTTTGAATATTTTTCTGAATATTGTTATTTGAATCGAAATCGATAATCAAACTTCAATTAAATATTACATTAGTATTATAGCGTGTATATGTATTTATATCTCAATTCAATATATACATTTTTTTTTCATTTCTCTAATCTAAATTTATATCTCTTTAAATACAAAATTTTACATTAAGACAAAAAATACATCTCTTTTATATATTTTTCATTTAACTATAAAATATATTTAAATATTCCCGAAACTATTTAGGTGTGTAAAAAATATATGTGCCAAATTAGAGACATTTAAAAGATTTAACAATACGATTTAACTTTCAAACATAATACTGGAATGGTGATATGGTAAATTAACCGCTTACGACTTTAATTAGCGTATCATCGTCTGTTATTTCGTTAGATGTATTGCTTCACCTTTTGCACGCAACAAGATCGCCGCACAAGTCGGAATAAATAGAATGAGAACGTCGAGAGAGAAAGAGAGAGAGAGAGAGAAAGGGTAGGTTGTGTTGGTGGACGGCAATGGTAGTGAGTGAGCATTGGGGAAAATTACTGTCCTAGTTGGAATTCCAAGGCAAGGTCCGTAAACGATGAGAGGTAGGATACGTGAAAGGTACTCATGCGGTCCTTTACGTACGCGACCACAATAAAGTACCGCCGAACCGGTCTATGTATCGCATTTTCGAAATATATTTGTCACGATTGTGCGAACCTGCTATATTTTTACTACAAATTTTCGCTTTGCAAGATGTCTTACATCGTTTAAATAGTACGACAAAATGTAATATCGGATCACTCTATAAATTCATATATGTTTGTTATGCGAGATATCTGGCAATTTCTGAATAGAAGATGAAATTATCAATAAGATTACTAATAAATCGTTGATAATTATAGAATGTTTATCATAGATTAAAAAATATAAAATATTTGGTTCTTTTCTAGCTTCAAAATTAAAAAAAAAAAATAAATAAATAAAGAATTTGACATGAGTAGATAAAAGATAAGTTGCTCGTGTATGCGCGCGAAGGTTAAAAAGACGAAGAATTTACTGAACGACGCAAAATATCGTTGCACGACGCGGTTGTTGCATGTTGCATAGTGTGACTCTTAGGAAGCAAAGTATAATGGTGAAACGTATTATGCAAATCCCTAGTCATTTCCAGACACATTCGGTGCGAAGGTAATGTTGCATGTGTTTTTAAAAACGCATCTTAGCAGACGAGGAAATAACCTTAGCTTAAAGAAACACGTGGTGGTTTTCAATTATCCTCGAGAATTTAAAGCTTAGGTAATTTCACTCTTGTCGTCTTAGAAAGAGCGTTATATATGTATATATTAAATTTATGTTGAAAATTTAGAATTTAAAAAAATAGTTATTAGGTTATCAATCAGGTTTATTTGCGTTGACAATATTAATACGTATTATTACGAGACTTTTTCTTTAATGCTTAACAACGTCAGTAATCCCAGAGGAACTGGAATTTCATAGTAATTACACAGCAATTAATTCGCGTAATAATAGTAATTTAATATATAATGAAAACATAATATGAATCTCATTATGTTAAATTAAGCATACATAAATGTTCTCTCAAGTTAATAATAATTTCATAATTATCAGAACCTGAATTATCGAGGAAATATAACAAAAAGCATTGCTGTGAGAAAGAATTTGAGATAAGTCAAGTGTTAATTACTTGTAGCTGCAGTATATTGTAAATTTTTTCGTAATAATAGTTTCCACAAAGATATAATATACGAGCAAATACTTCATGCTTTATTCCTCTCGTTTTCTCATTCCGCTTCCCAACACATTATGATATTACGCTTGTAATCGGCATGTGGCCTCAGGCTACATATCCAGAGAAATTCTGACGCCGTGCACGCCGGTAATTTAGGTCGCACGTGACTCGCGATATGGGACTTTGTTGCATTTGGTACAAAGAGAAGTATATTCAAATTTTTAAATTTGTCTCTATTACATATATCTATCTCTTTCGAATCGCGCAGAATCTGGAAAATCAAGACGCGATCAATTTTTGAAAAAAATTAATTTTCCCTTCTCTTCTTTCCGTTATATTAAAAAAATGACCTTTTCAACTACGAGATTTAATGTCCTATATTATTTTCACAAATAATTATTAAATCTAGATAGTAATTAAGTTTTAAAAAAAATATTCTTGAACGCAATTAAAATAATAATTGTATATAGAGAAAAAGAGTGCTTTAAAAAATTATTTTCTCAATAATATCGCGTATTTGAGAAAGGAACAATCTGTTTCTCATGCGGGTGTGCGCGCTTATATGCATTCATAAGACAACATTTAATCACGGCAATGCTCGTTTGCCGGTATTAAATTTAATTGCAGCAGCATTGCCATATACAATAGTTCTTATCACCGTCCCGGCGTAAAAATGGTAGCTCGTTTAATCGTCCCTAACACGCGGAGTACACAACGGCGTGGATTAAGCGCGGGATGGCGCGGGGGGGTGGTTAGGGGGGGGGGATTAGAATATCCTCGTCTCGGCGAATTTCTCAAGTTAGAGCGACTTTCCTCGGATACTCCTCGCTCCCGACACATTACCCGGGACTTCCGAAATTATTACGGGCTAAAGGGGAGTTTCGGTAGATACCCGTGCTGAAAGTAATTAAATTTCGGTATGTGTGTATATGTGTATGCGCTCGAAATATACCGGCTGACAGTAGGGAGAACAAGATGGGAGCCACAAGAATGGTATTTGTAGTTGTCGCCGAAAACAGGTATAGTGACAATGCAAAGCGGCGCGCGACGCTTGTTCTGTTATTACTGATTTAAATAATTCCGGAGGCGGTCTTGATTCGGTTTAGTTAATTGGAAAGAGGGTATGTAACTTATTTTGAAGATTGTATCTAGTCATCCGATATTGCATGTTTATCGCATGCTTATCGAATACGCGCGTAAAGTTTATAATTGAAAATTTCTGAGATTGTTAACGTAACACGAATTCTTTTTTTCCTTTTTTCTATGCATTTTTCATTTCTACTTTTCTTTCTTTGGCGTGACTTTTTTATCTCTCTCTCTCTCTCTATTACGATCATCGTAAAATTTTTATAATCCTTTTTATCAAGAAGAAGCAAATGAAAGAATTATCTATTCGCGTTCCTAGCGCGTTGTGTTGGCGTTAAACGACTAGGCGATAAAATGAGAAATGAATAATAGACGCTTCACGGCCGAAAAGAAGGGAATCGGGCACTTGAGCGATGGTTTTACGAGAAAGCATCTCCGAGATGTAGGTCAGGACGAAAAGGGAGAAGAACTGACCCAGCAAAAATGCGAACGCGACGAGCGTGCCAGCGGTTTGTCGCAGAGAATGAAAGAGAGAAAGGAAACGAAAGAGTAGAAAAGAGGAAGAATCTATTGTATTAAGGAGAAATTTTTTTTTCACCTGTAACAAATAGAATTAAATATAACAAATAGAAAAATAAAAATTTGACATAGAGAAAAGCTACGAATGTGTCAATAATATAAATCCCAGGAAAGAGATGTATATATAACTTTGTTAAATAATATTTTATTTATCGTGAGAAGAGGGATACAGAGAGAAAAAAGAAAAATCTATTCTTTTTTTTCCCTATGTCTCTCTCAACTTATCTTCTCTCCCTGTACAATCATAGGTTACTATATTTTGCCGATTTAAACGATAAAAGACAAATAGTGGATTAAAAAACCTTTCGAGAGAGATACATTTTAATTTCATGAGAAAATGAATATATATATACATGTATATATGTATATATATTATATGCAACAGATGCAAAATGGATGAGCATTATTGCTATTGCAATTATCATGCCATGTACTACCGATTAGTGCGAATACATTCGCCGCGACACCATCTGATCCTTAACTAATGGCACAAACATCTGCGCATCTTTTATCGATTAATTTCTTGGAAAGAATGTTTTATATAAATTTACATGGCGGAGAAGATGATTGGTCACAAAAATAATGAGAATAATTTATTTTAAAATTTTAATTGAACTTATATGATTATACTGTTAGAAATAAACGTAATCCCGTATCCAAAATCTTTCAACATAGATTTCATTTTAACGTGGATATAAGTTGAATATACAGCACTGAAGTCTTTTTTTTTTTTTTTAATAAAACATTTTGTAATATAAGCAGCAGAGAAGATATTTAAGGGAGAAGCCACGATGCAAGTTCTGAGCGTTTCAACGGAAAGAGGAATTCCAGAATTGTTAGGAGAATAGGTAGGACCGTTGAATCCGGCGGACTGCATTTTCAAGCAGTCTGCATATTTGGAAGTAGATTATGTTAAATAAGTTGGGTAAACAATTTTGAAATGAATCGCTTTCACACATTTCTTTCCAGACAAGCGTCGAAATTCACGCTTGATTGCTCACGCTTGAGATGATCGAGTCGTATAGACACGAAACACGGATATTGAACGGTAAAAAAGAAACATCCAAATCGATCCCGAGCGTGATCGGCAAACCGATATCCGCCAGGTCGTAATGATAAACCCGATTTGCGTTCCGCGTTGCGCGACCACTGTCATTTAAACCGCTCGTCGTCGTCGACGTCACCGCGATTCAACGTGTCCGCCCCGATCAGGTAAATAAATGTCAGACTGGCAAATTGCACGGATATCCCTCTGCTCTGATTTCGTGCAAACGACGCCGAATTCGGCATTTGCAACACGCACGTCCAAGCTTTCGTTAAGCGCCTCTTTAATGGATAGTAGTATAAACATAAACATCGAATCACACAGATACAAACGAAGCGAAGTGCTCTTAAACATGAGAACGAAAAACGTACGAATTTTTTTTTAAGCTAAAAGTATCAAGCGTTTTGTTGTTATATCTGATATGAATAATTTCTTTACTAGATATTTACTTTGCATTTTCAAGTTATTTGCATGGAAACGTCATCGCTGTTAAAGCATTCGTACATATATGTATAACACGTGCACACAAAACTTTAATATACAATATAATCTGTATTATTTATTATGCATATTTTTTATAGAAGCAGATGTTACTAATATTTTCTTCAAAATTTTTATCTTGATAAATGCAATGTCAAGATTTATTATTCGAAAATCAATAAAAAAAAAATTTTAATTATTAGCACGTAAAGTGCCGCCGCAAATACGTTTATAAATACTTTATACTCTTATATAGAATGTTAAGGGCTGAATGTGCATGAGAGATTATTATACATGTATATATATATGTGTGTGTGTGTGTGTGTGTGTGTATACATGTGTCGACGATACTGTGTGTGTATATCGCGAATGGCGCGATGCATCGATGCATCGAGATATGTGGCTTGTCCCACGTACGGTATTGAGGCCAATCGAGTTGGCCGATTGCCAAACTGGGAAATATATTAACATACGAATAAGTTCAGATATCCGTTGAGCGGCCGAATAATGTGCTTTATAGTTCACCGCGTCTGCAAATCGAGCGGACTTCCGATCCTGTTGCCAATCTGATCCCGAGTGGAAAACTGTAAGACTTCTCTTTTGTTTGCAGGCGAGGCATCGCTGCGTTGTGGACATTGTCTGCAGATGACACGATCTCTGTGTTTACGAGATAATCCAATAAGTCGCGAGAGCTCCGATAGATTGGAAAATATCGTTTCGAAAGCTCGAGTACTTTTTGGGAAAAGCGATAGTCGAATACGGTTGAACTTAGAAAATCGATCTTCCAGTTTTCGTGAAATCGGGAGAAGTTTCAATCTGAGATAAGAATATATAAATTTGCACAAAAAGTTGTTCATAAATTTAAGAACATATGAAAATAATTGTAGAAATTTTAAATGAGAGAACTGACAAATAAGAGCCAAGGCGCGGGTATTGATATACGCGAACTTATTATCGTTATATTTTAATAATAAATGTGTATTTAAAAAATGTGCGTATATAATATAATGATGAAATCACCATTATATTCAGTCAACATCAGAAATTTTAAATACACAAATATTGAGAAGATAAAAGAAAATTTATAAAAAATATTATGAAACTTAAAAATTACATTAAATTCAAAAGTAAATTTAGCTTTTTAATGCTGTTTAAATTTGTATGATTTAACTTCGATTGTCTCAATTTAAAGTAAAAGTATCTTTTCCTTTTATAAAATATTCAACTAAAGTAAAGTATACTCTATAATTATCGAAGAAACTAAAGTTCAAACTTCAAGTAATTATTGCAATTATACGCGAGCGAAAGTTCACACAGTCTAATTTCGATCTTTGAGTCGTAGAATCGTTTTTCGTATTATCCTACTTTTAAATTATTCAAACTTTCAAAATAGGAAATGTCATACAGATCGTTTTCAGATCGAATTTTTATATATCGTATATTTAAGAAAAAAAAATTTAATAAAATATTTAATAAATATATATGATATTTCTAATAAATTATTTATCAAATAAATACAATATATATATATATATATATATATATATATATATATATAAGAGCTTCCCGAGAGTTCATACTATTAATGAATGAAACCACATACAATGTTAAACTTGTACTTAATCACTGACGGCGAACGACGTCTATATGGAACAACAAGATGCACGTTAATGATGGTCTCTTGCTCACATCAGAAGCGTAAACTTATGTTTCAAACTGTCGCGAGATTTGCGCACAAGGGTGTATGTAACGTAAAGTTATATCATGACCGACCGGTGAAAACTTTCGGACGCTCGTCGTCTCGGAAAGCTTCGTAATAGGCTTGCGAGCTCTTATCGGCGAACGGGGTCGTTAGTGAAACGGGGAAAACTTACGATTTACGAGAACACGGTGAGTTTACCGAACGGCTTCGTCGAGCGGAACTCGCGATCGCCTCGTTGACGAGATATGGTAATTTCCTGAGTCTGAGAAGACACGAGAAGCGATGTTGATTTTCCTTCTGTGAAACGCACGCATCATTTGTATTCTACATTTTAGCGATTCTAAGGGAACGAGCTTAATAATATGACATAAATATGAAAAGAGAACAAGAAAACAAAGATAATATAGAATCTACATATTATGACAGAAAGTTTACGATTTTTATATTGTACATTTTAACGCAATTTTTCTTAAGTATGTATATTTTCATGCTGTTGTAATATTGTATGCAATCTTCGTGTTAAATAAATAAATTTGACAAACATAGAGTATCAAAAATAGCGATAAATATGAAGCGCAATATCAGGCAAATAACTATAATACGCGCTTTTAAACGAGCCTCGTGTTGTACAATCAGTGAAATGGCTAGAGCAGATAAGCCGAAATGTTTTCAACGTATAGATAAAGCAGCATAAATACGCTTCTGATATCGTGGCGTTTGATGTAAATGTGATTTAAATGTGATTTACTATATTTGATTATCACCAGTTTGGTGATTAACTCGGCAACGATTTTATAATATTTCAAATTGAATTTAGGGGATTACTGTTTTGTTTATATCTTTACGCAATCTAGCAATTAGTTTAACAAATAGCTTTTGAAATACGATTTCGGTATAAAAATTAATATATTATTTTACAATTCTCGTTCTTGCTATATATAATTTTTTTCTTTCTCTCTATTAAAACAAAATAAAAATGTAAGTAAAATAATTTTATTTTAGGCACTAAATTGCAGAAGTTTAATACTAATAGTTCAAATATTATTTGATTCGCGGTTTAAATAAAATTAAATAATTAAAAAAAAAATTAAAATAATTTTTGAAATTTATTTATTAAATTATCTTGGGCTATATAAAGCAAAAAAGAAAGGTGAGATATAGTTGATCCTCACGGTATACGTCGAAATAAATGTATCTTCCGACTTGACGACACTCGCGATCGATAAAGCGTGCTTGTGAAATATGCTGGACACTCAGGTTTTTCCTCGTTAATCGACACAAATGACCGTATAATTTAATCCAATTGCTTTCCACGCTGACGATGAAAACGATTTATACGCTCATTTATCGAGTAACTCTTCAAATGGCAGTTTCCGAGAAATTTGCAAGAAGAACTTATTTATTTCTACGTTATATAGCGCAAGAGAATAATTTTCATATTATTCTCGTTTTTCGGATTATTATACTTCACGATGACTTCACGGTGAGAAATCAGGCATTTTAAATCCGAAATATTCAGATCTAGCGTTGACTATACAGGAGATGTCATTCTCGAAATAAACAATAATAGATACTGCGCGACATCACAGATGATACATTATTACTTTCCGATTGTTCTCTTCTCTTGTTATGCTTTCACGATCTAACCATCATGCTACCGTTCGATTTTAATCCGCAACCATCGATCGTTTCTTCCTCAACGTCATTCCTCGCGCACGGTTTTTCTCTGGGGAACACACGGTGTACAAAAGAGAACGCGATGCATCGGCCGTCAAGTTAACTATTCTTTCAGGATAATTCGCAGCATCTGCGCTACTGAGTGAGCTACTCTCCGCATTGTTCACGGACGCATCGCTGTATCCGCTGAAAGATAGCTTTTGGTTGTTACGCAGAGTTGTACGTATTGTTCCAAGTAGCAACTATTACGTCGCATTGTCTTGTCGCGCCAGAAATCGGAGCAGCTTTGTGGCGGAGCTTCATTTTACGCAGGTGGACACGATTGTTCATTCGCAAGTTTGACCCTGAGGAAATTTACGAACGACGTTGTGGCGTATCGATTTCTAATAAGCCAGAGTGTCTAATGGCCACGGCGATAGGCAGTGAAATATCTCATCACGTATTTATAATTTGGACAATTTCCGATTCGATAAGCTAAGTTAAATCTGCAATTTTGGACATCGTTCTTTTTTTCTTTTTTTTTTGTTTGGCTTGTATCAGAGAGAAATCAATATGATCTATTTTAATACATAATAATTATTTCCTTTTACAATCAATGAATATGTTAATAAAACGAGATACTATATTTATATTAAAAATATAACGAGATAAAGAAAATTGTCAATTATTTTTCCAACAGCGAATAAAAGATATTTATTTTGTATTGAATTTTGCATTATTCTCAGATAAAAATACATAGCAGAATAAATAATATTGCTATAAATCAAAATTTTAAAATAAAAAAACTTCTCTCGCAAATTTGAAGATTTTATAAGGTCTTATCATAAATTTTGAATAACGAACACTATCATTGATAAAATAAACTGAATGTGAATTGAAAACCGAAACTGAACCGATATGAATAAAACGTGAATTTTCCAAACGATTTCCACGGTTTTGCCAGTTAAGGTATCGAGAACACGCGAAAGAAGGAAAAACAAGAAATATATTTCAAAGCGGTCTCTAGCGGAATCCTATCCCGTCGACCATAATGGATTGAAATTTTCTAGGAGACATGACAGTGCGACATAAGCAATCGTTAACTTTCACTGGCATCGTCGATTCGCCGATAGTTAGAAATCGATGAGTAGTGCGCGAGATTATTATTATTAACCGAATGCTTTCGTAGTCGAAGGAATAAAGGAGCTAAAAATGCCTTTTAATCGGGTTCATGGACGATATAACATAGCGTGGCCGCGATGCTGAATCCTGTCCGTGGAATTAATCGTTTGTTGGCCGAGACAGCGGCCGGAAACGCTCGTTCATCACGTCGATTCCCTAGTCCAGTTCGCGATAAAGCGGATTCTTTCGATTCAAACGAGGAAAGAGCTAAAGATGAGAAATCCTGTTACGATATTTCGGGTAAAAATATCATATGGCTCTTATTTCGACACTTTTTATGCTTCGTAAAATTGGTTAAATCAAAAAGTATAGCACAGCTTTAGAATTTTAGAAGAATTTCGTATATTTGAAAACGCGTATTTCTTCTAGAAAGAAGATCAATTTTGTCCGCAACTAATTATAACGCGATACGATCGATAAGAAGCGTGTTGACTTTCCGTGAGTGTCTCTTTAAAATCGTGTCGCTAAAATAATATTTTTAATCGCGAGATATAAGTAATGCGAGATAAGGTGCTTGATTTCGCGTAAAATTTTTCGCGTAAATCTCTTCACACTGTCTGTATAATAAAATTGCTGCTTCGCGGGAATCATATTTAGCTTAAATTCGATATCGTTTTAATATCAAAACACGCAGCAAAAATATTATACCACGCTGTACTGAAAATCGAATGACCAGAGATCAATGTATCGAGAACTTGCACACGATCATTGCGGCAAATCATTGCCTTTGGTCTGTTTCTAATCGAAATAGTCCCGGAATTTAGTGCCTTCCGAGCCATTGCCCATGCAAGGCGAGCTTAAAGGCGGTTTGTGACCCGCGACCGGAAAGAGTAACTTACGATGCTCGCGTTAAATCGTGCCATCCATCAAGGAGTCGTTAAATCTCTAGAATAAATCGATACCAGACCAGAGTTTTTGAATGAGCATTCGTCCTATCATTAATAAATGCATTTTCTTATTTCGATTCATTGTCAAATATTCAGATTTATTATTAATACTATATTATATGCTGTAAAATTCGCAAAAATTTGTTATGTAAATTTTTACATAATGTTTGATTTTTATATTATTATATATAACGTTGTAAGATATTTATGTATCGTACACGGTACGATTTTATATACGGAATAATCGATATAAAAATGTATACGTCACAGACTTTTTAGTCTAAACTTTAAAATAAAACGGTGGTCAAAAATTCAGAGCTTTATAAAAAGACCGACGATTTATACAAAAGACATGCAATATATCCGCGGTAACAATTCTTTGCGGAACCGATCGCAAGATGAAATGTGTCATTCGACGAGCTGAAAAAGTGAGAGAATATTTCTGTTCGCTTTGAGATGGTCAGGCGATTCGGGTCAAACCGCGGGATCAGCCGGATATTGAGGAACAATACGAGTAGCGACTAAGTGAGAGAAAGCGAGGAAGCGAGAACGACGAATGCGCTCGGAAAAGATTACGATACCGAAAGACGTTTGTTTTGGGAAAATGGATATCGAGACTTCTCAGATACGCGCACCGTAGAAATTTCTATTGATTCTCAGTTAGGTCGGATTCCCAACGTAGTTTCCGCGCCCCCGTATCTCACCCACACTTCTTAACCCTTACCTTCCCATCCATCGACCATTCTCTTCTTTCTCCTTCCTTCTTCATCCATTCACGAAGCCGCTTTCTTCTTCTGTTCACCGATATCTCGGCGAAAAGGGTTTCTTGCATAACGGCGCCCTTTTATCTTTCGCGTCTCCGTCTCCTTCTTCCTGCTCTTTTCTATCTCCATATCATGGAGATATCTTTTCATTTCTCAGCTACGAAGAGTCGAAAACCACTTCGAAACTCGCACAATAAAGTCTTTCGCCATGAGTGTCAAATAAACGAATCTCCTCCCGATAAATTTCAATTTCCGACGTTTGCCCACGGAATCGCATCTCGTATTTTGGTTACATTCACAATGAAAGTTCAAGCCATTCGTCAGCTGATGCAAAAGTTGTACGGTTCACCTTCGAGGTGAGCATTATGAGAACGAATCATCCGTAGCAAAATCATATTGTACAAATAATCACAAAAGAAAGACAATTTATAATACAATAATTTTAAGTAACATGAAATGTTTTGATAATGAAAAATTATGGGTGCCTATGTAAGCGTATTGTACTGCGAGTATTTTGGTACTCAGAATTTGATAGAATACTCTACGATTATTTTAAAGCCGTAAATTGTCGTTGTCGAATCTTCGACATAAGTTCGTATCGTCCAAGCAGTCTCCTAAAATGTAGTGATAGCGCTCGGCAGCAATTCTCTCCGAAAAGGGCTCTCAATCGTCGTAAATATCGAAATATTATATGATGACGACGAACGCTCGATGGAATGCATCAATATCGACTGGTTGTCTGAGGCACTTTAGAACAAGGCGCTCGGGGCTCGCCCGACTCGCAAATTCCATCTCAACCATTCCCTCGCGCATCTCGTATAGAAAAATGCGTTCGTTTCTGGGTGTTATCTCTCGCCGTTCGATGCACCGCGAACGCCTTCGGCGTGTATATCGTTTGGCAAGCTAAAAGTCCTCCCGCCAATCCGTCGTCGTTTCACTCGCATCAATGCGGTCACGAGAATATCTTTTCGCGTTGAAACAATGACAGAAACTGAGATTGTAAAATACGAAACAAGCTCGTCTGTCGATATTTCAATGTAATGTACACAATGGAAAATTAATTGAGTTGCTCGAGAAAGCCGCGGGAAAAAATCCACCGTTTGAGAGATTGTCGAATCATTGATATTGTTATTTCTCTTTGTACGGTATCTCTGGCTAACAGGATTTCGGGATCTCTCACTTTTCCAGCGTCTTCTCGATTCTCTTCGGTTCTTCTTTGCGCTTCTCGATAACGCGCCAATGTTGTCACGAGGGACCCGTCGTGAATGGCGGCGATGCGCCGACACCCGTATTAAATTGGATTTCGAAAGGTAGCTCGAATATCGAGGGCACGAGCTCGTTTCTGTGTCTCCGTCCCGAGGCACTGTTTAACTTAAGAGTGTGCTGAGAAAATACGTCGAATTTCAAGAAATTACCTTTGTCATCGCATATCAAGTGAGATAAGCTTTCGATTAAAAGGGGGAAAAAAAAAATCGCTGGTGAAATGATGAATTTCAGATTTAATTTAATGCTTTAATTTAAATATTTCTCTACATAGATATGTAAATCTCAATGCATATTATAATATTATACCCATAAATCCGTAAAATATATAATATATTTTTTGTATTTAAATCAATTTGATCGTTTAATCAAATGTTTTAATTTAATCTTCTTTTGAAAGCAATAAATACGCAATACTTGTAAACGTCGAAGCAAAAACAAATAATTATGATCCGTTTATTCGTCAAAGCTTTATAGCAGGACATGGTTAATACGACGCGCATATCCTCAAGCAATATAATACTGTCGAGCAAATATAAACCGAAACAGAATGGTTGATATGGTTGATATGGTTGATATATTAAGTTAATTAGCAAAATGTGATTAATGTTTTGCATAGAAATAATAAAGCTTGTAGAAAAAATAGTGAGATTCATTATCCAAATTACACAAAAAATGCTTGACATTGCAGTCTATAAAATAAAAAAATATAAATAAAATAATTTAATATAAATACTAAAACATATATATGACACAATCAATTTCAAAAATAAAGTTGATTTCGTATATGCGATATGACATAAATGTGTAGATTAAAATTATATCATAATTTGGATAAGATTCGGTGAGAAAATTATGGGAAAACGTGACTTATTATCTTTCAATCTCCGGCGTTTTCTTCAGCGAGAGAATAGATGATCTTTATATTTATTTATATTTTATAATCTTCTCATCCCGCTCTTAATAAAATAGAAAATAATTTTGTAGAGTCATCACATTTCGCTCTTACCCAAGTTTACGTTACGCAACTCCGATTACTGGCATGACCTTAATCACATTTAACACGAAACTCTCTCTACCTCAATGTGGAGCTTTGCGTTTTCTTTTAGCGCAAAAACAACGTTTGTTTTTCTCTCCTTTTTAGAGAAGGAGAGAATCACCAGATCCTTCCTGTCTCGTATTCTTAAGACGGCTGAAACAGCCTGATGGGACACCCGACTATTTCCTCGGCTCATACGAAACATTTCGGGGACAATTTCGTCCCAATGGGCCGTGTACTCGTTTCTCTTTTTTATTCCCTCAAGACACATAAAGCTTCTTTAGAAAAACTGTCTAGTAGAATTTTTGAAATAACGAATGTTCAACTTCTTTCATAAATTCTACCGGGTATTTTCGATTCATGGTTTCGATCACGGTTTATTCTTGTTTAATTTGAAGTACATAAACACGTTAAATATACTCCCTCAAAAAAGTCATTGATAATATTGCAGATATTTCCATATTTTTGGTACAAGAAATATAAAAAGATAAAGGAAGAAGGCTTAGTAATGTTGCGAATTAATCAGTTTCATAAGCTCCGAAGATTTAAACGAAGACGTTACACGAATTAATTATACATAAGATAAAATTTTACATTTATATTATACGGTTATATCTTACAATGTGCACCTGCTGAAGAAAATGCAATGGGAATCTTAGTGACTTAATCCTCGTAATTAGGACACACAGTAATTAGCTTTGTAATCGAGTCTTTCTTGGGTGTGAGATCAATATTAATGCCATTCGACAATACGTGCACATTGCAACATAACATAGTCCGAGCAAGATTACGGATTGCCGCGAGATGCTCTGCAATTAATTATAAACCGAATGCCATTGAAATAATCAAGATTTATACTTCGTTTAAGATGAAGTTACGATGAGCAGGAGAATGGTTCTAATTTTAATCACTTGTTTAATCGACTGAGAAGCACGTTTTTTTATTTTACAATTAAAATGTCATAATCATACGGTACGATTCTAACATGAGTCTGGATGTTTCGTTACTTTATTTCGCGAGACTTTCCTATGAAAATACGTGCGTTAATTTAAAAGAGTAATTGTTTTCGAGCTTTTAATGTTTGCCGCAACAACGTGCAATACGCATATACGTCTGAAACTTTTATCAAACGTTTTAACCTTCCTCGCAACAAGCCAAAAGCTCGTATTAAGTGCAGTTGATTTAGCAGTAAAATTCGGGTATCAACTTCGGGAAACGCCAAATAAATGCTATGCCTTGAACAAAGTAAACGTGGCTTCGCGTATAAAGCACAAACCAACCGACGTCGGTTGAGCTTTGTGGTTCTATCGCAATTTGTTTGCCGATACTTCTGTTAAAATTTTAATTAGAGGTCTCCATTTGTAATAACGATAAAATTACCGTGCAGCACATAAAACATGAGATATTACTTCCTATTTAAAAATTAAATAATTCAATCCATATAAATCAGATAGTATTTATTATCATGTAAAATGCAGCGTTGAATGTTTGAAAAGGAAAGCTTCCGCGCAATAAATTGTGTAATAATAAATGAAAATAATTAACGTTTATAAATTGAAAAACAAAATAAATGAAATAATTATTATGGTAGTAATTATATTTCAATAGTTATATTTCTGTGCATTTGTGAAAAATTATTTTTAATAAGCAATATTTTAACGGGCTTAAATATGTATATGTATATAGAATCTGGATTAAAATATGCATCTTAATTTCGATATATTGTTTTACGATATTTCTTTTTTCTTCCATTTTACAAAAATGTTTAAAAAAAAAGAGAATAAGTATAAAGATAATTTATATTCTCGATGGAAAAAATTATTTTTCTTGCGAAAAATGATAAAACTATGTTTTTCATTACATATTAATAATTGTTTCGATAATAAATGTTCTTTATTTTCGAATTTTGAAATTTTCATCTTCCTTGCGAGACACAACATAATGGGTCTCATCGATAATCGACGGGGATAGCAATTTTATCGCCCGACTATTGAAGTATAATATTGACAGTAGACAACGTCGATATTGTCGTAGTTGCGACCGAAAGCGCCAGTACGTCTATATCGTATAATCTACAGCTTCCGCTTTCGTATTAAGTCGCGGGTCGCTTAAGACTCAGCGAGTTTGGGAAAGTTATTCATCGGTTGACAAACTTATCGAGCCAAGCTCATATAAGCGTTTCTCGAGCGTATCTTATTCACAAAGATGTAATTTCAAAGATGCGTGTTTCAAGCTGATAAAATAAATACAGCGTATTTTTCAAATATTTGAACAATGCAGACATATTCTCGCTTTAATCAGTCTAGAATCTATTTTCTCATTAAAAAGATGTAAAAACTAATAGATTTGAAAAATCTCAAGCAATTAAAAATAGAATATTTCTTTTGCGGCTTGAGCGCTTGAAGTATATAACACGATCTTTTATATTCTATGTTTAGCTTTAAGAAAATTTTATGGTAGCAGAATTTTTATTCAAAGTTTGAACACAAAGTTTAGACATAAAAGAAAAATCGATATCCAACCTCTATCGAAAGGGAAAAAAAAATACGATAATGTTCCAAATATATTTCAATCTATAAAATATGTCATCGATAATCTTAAAATAAAATTAATTTAACCTGTATACATTACTATCGTGTTTTACTTTTTTTTTACATTGTAAATTTTTTTTCCAAACGTTTATTTTTTCGTTAATTCCGCACATCATCCAGCTGTATCGGACGGATTTCAGGATTTTCGTAAATAGTCATGGTACATAAATACACAGGTGCGGGAGTGTACATGGTTCATTTATCGCGGCGTTAATGACGACTGCTGGGAACGCTAAGAAAATCCCAGCGGATTTATCCCTTAATGATTCGCATCTAAATTAATTAAAGACCATCGAGACGTCTGGTCGCGCCCCAGTGGCTGGCTTTTACGTTCGCGGTTTACAGGAACGAACCTGGGATCTCGATTTTCGTATCAATCCTTGGGTAACGAGGAGAAAGAGGAGAAGGGATCTTTGCGCGCAATCGAACGTACTCGGATCCGATATTATTCGCTCCTACGGGAATACGAATGCCGGAGGACTCCGCGTATTTTCCAGTGAAAGATCAATCTCGTGCAATCGACCTCTACCATCTGAAATTACAGCTAAGACGATATTGATATATGAGCGTACCCGGATATTTCTTAAATAAAAACGAAAAAATACTCGCAATCCAGGCTTACTAGGATTTACCCTTTTAAAAGAGGAAGACTGATACCAAATTTTCGGTTCTCTGATATTTATATCGTTGAAATTTATAAAAGATCTCAAGGTTTGCGAGTTGTAGAACAAAGCAAATCTAATCTCCGAAGCTCCTAAACATAATATATTGTACAATATAAATATATAATTCATGTAAAATGAGATTCAATAATAAATTAATTAATTAAAAATTAATGACAAAAACAAATGTTAACCAATTTAAAAAAATATAGAATAATAATAATTCTACTTATTATGAAATTACTTGATAATTAAGTAAAAGAGAAATTTAAGTAAAAGAGAAATTATTGTAATAATTTAAAAGGAAAGGCGAAAGAGACGGTGATCGATGATAGAAATTCGAATTCTCGGGAGAATCCCTTTGTCGCCCTTTCGAAGAAAACGGCCAAGAGGGCTTACGAGACTTTTCGTGACAAATCGTCGGCGTTCCGGAAATGCACGGTCGCATTTGCGATATTCGTGAGGGCATGTGCCGATGGAAAACTTTTGCAATAATCATTGCTCATTCGTGCGACGTATACTGAAAATCCTGCTTGTTTATATTTCACCGGATATTCTACCTTCTTTTTTTATATAAATTGTCCTTTTCATTCGCTCCTTCTTTCACGTCTCTTTTCCATCCCCTCTTTTTCTACTTTCCTCCCTTTAATCAGCATCGACTTTAATGTGATTGACATTTTTTTCAACTCCACATAGTAATCTTGATGTATAAAATGTTTCAAACGTCGCTTTTGGCGATAAATTTTCTACATTTTTCCCTTGACAAAAATTTGATTGATCCGGCACTCTTTTCTTAAATTAGTTTTCTCTGCAACGCGACAAAGTCCATTCAACATTAAGTAAAATTAGAAAAATAAAAATAAAAATGTTATGTGCAATTATAATTGAAATTTGATTTTTTAAGAAATGATCGAAATATTGATTCTATAAAAGCAGATATTCAATATTAGATAATTAAAAATG
Source organism: Polyergus mexicanus (assembly GCF_030449975.1). Classification (NCBI taxonomy): domain Eukaryota; kingdom Metazoa; phylum Arthropoda; class Insecta; order Hymenoptera; family Formicidae; genus Polyergus; species Polyergus mexicanus. The sequence continues at coordinate 965,596 of NW_027223336.1, forward strand.
CTGTGAAGAAATCACATGTTAAACGCGTTTTGTTAAAATGTTACCACACGATTGATGAAAGGATAACAAATTCGAGTCTGTATCGTTGTTACATTTGCAACCTCGTTCAAAGTTTTGCGGGATTGTATCAAATATGAAAATGATTGCATAAGGCTGCGATATAACGAGGATATTTCGACGCGTTGTTATGAATATCAAAGCAGCGGACGCGGCGGCGTCGACGTTGATATGAAAGAGCTTGGGCACTAGGTCAATAAAGATCGTTCTCCATAATGCAAAAAGCCGTACGACTGCCTAAATTATTCGCTTGTCGGTTTCGTCCCTCCACGGTCTGTCATCTCTTTGATTTAATGCAACTACAGCGCAACACACAATGCAACAAATTTGTCGAGACAATTAATTGCTGGCTCATTGTTAAACCGTTGCATATAAATATTTCATTTAGAAATCTTCTTCTCCGTAAATATAGAGAGTTCCATGTAATGAGTATTGAATTGACAAAAATTAACATATTATATAATATATGTAACATGTTGAATAATACATATTAAATTTCGCGATGCATAAGCGTAACCAAATGTAAAATTTTATTAAGCATGCCGACAGACGCGGGTAATCTCAAAAACTCGCAGAATATATTCTACGTAATTCAAGATAATTTCCACGAGATGGCTATGCGAAATCGTTTGGTAATTAATTCAACCAGCTTGATGAACGCATCACGTCCGTTATTCCTAGAGCCTTGCATGAGCGGGTCAGTTACGATAATAATCCGGCAGATATACGCGCTATACAATTGTAATTCTTATTACGTACACGATAGACGGTAAAACAAAATTCAATTTTGAGAGTGCATAAAATGCAACGCGCGTGTATATAAATTTTCTTGTTCACAATACAACCGGAAACCGGTCAACCAGCCTGACTTGATTTACGTGATGGTTAAAACGGCGTACTCGTACATTCGTATGCGCCTGGTATGCATTCCTGGTATGCAAATTTCTCCCGCGCATATCAGCAAGTGGCGTGTAATTTATAAATTTATACGCGCAACGCGCATAATCGAGTGGCCAACGTAACGAAGGGACGCGGTGGCGATGAAATTATCTCGCCAATGTCGCGCATCATTCGATATGCCCGCATATGATAGACAGTGCGTTTTTTCTTTCCAAACATGTCGCTGTGAATATTATGGTTGGCGCCTCTTTGATAACATTTTGATAACACCGATGCACGTGAGCGCGAATAGAGAGATAGGATCCCTTTGTGCATCGCGTCGATTATTTCTCGTCGACGTGAAATCATTACTCTTCGTACTGTGGATAATTACTTTTGGCTTCTATATGGATACTGTTCAAAAGTCACTATTTTAATTAAACATTTGCGCAATGAGATTATACGATACTTTTTTCTCCATAGAATCAATATTATTACCATAAGACGAAGGAGCAAAGTAGGAATATTTTTACCGTGAATATATTTCATTCATCATCGATAAAATTTTGCGTCGTTAATTTATTCAATTTAAGAGAGTGCTTAATTTCTCTAAAGCAAAAAATTTTCAGACTCGATATTCTTGACGAGAGACCGGCGATTTTAACATTGAAATTTCCGGGACGATTATCTCCGCTTCTCCAAGTGGATGGATCGCCTTGCTCAGATGAGGGCCTTCGTAATAAGCTTTAATGAACTCTAATGGAATCCAATCGGCAATTCTCGAGAACTCCGCGTCGCGTTTGCTCGTGCCGATAATGCCTTCACTGTACATCGCGGCGCGCAAAGTGCACTGCTTATGATAGATCGTCTCGACAATGGAGGCAGAGCAGTATCCAAGCCGAGATCGTAAATAGTAACGTACATGGGCAGTATCCTACCACCCCGTATATGCACTATCGCGTTCGCTGTTATATGCGAAATCCGAAGATTTCTGCTACCTTCCTCTATTCGCGTGCTTCGCGGTCTCGCGTTACTCTGACGGGCGTGTTCTCGCGATATGAGCTGTCCTGAAAATTTATTGAAATTTATCAAGAAATTTAATTGAACAATTTGATATCCAAATAAAAGAGTGAGCTTTGAAATGTATTTTAAATATACAGTAATATCTAACATGAATTATGAATTTTTTCACCATATCTGATAATTAGATCCTTTAATTCGTCGATTGTGAGAATTTTCTCTTTAATTCTTTTCACATTTAATTGAAGATAGAGTTTCATTAATTCTTATTAAAAGACAAGCGTTACTCTTTTCTTCTCTATCCAATATAATTGGAAGATTAATTAAAGATATATAATTACAAAGAAAAAATGTATTATCGTAATAATAATTTCATGACAAGTTCCGTAGCATAAATAAAAGCTCCATTTTTTACACCATGCTTTAATGCATTTTAGCTTAAGTATTCAATAAGTGTGTGTGCGTATGTGTAAAGATAATTGTGAAATTATTAAATATAAACAAATAATTAATTATTATTAAACTTCAAGTTTGTTCGACGTATTAAATTCTCGTAGAATTATATCTTTGAATTTTTAGATTTCCAGAGAGAGAGAGAGAGAAAGAAAGAGAGAGAACGCTAGGAGTTTAAATATTTGATTTATTAAATTTTAGGATATGGAAAGAGCCCTTGTCTCATTTATTACCAAGTTTTAATATTAAAATATGAACGAGCGAAATTATGAACATCATTTTATATTCATTATATTTAATACTTTTAATAAATTGTTGATTTAATTTTTGTTTTAATTTTGAATATAGCCAAATATTAAATATTTATAATATTGAAAATTAGTAATAAAGAGGAAATGAAGAAGAAAAGAGAATGGAGAGATGAGTGAAAAATTTTATTTTGAATTTTTTTCAATTCTGTTATTACTTTATCTTCAAAATATATCTACTATAGATTATTAGATTTTTTTATTTTCAAGGTACTCCGTGCAAAGTAGGTTTTTCACAAAACGTTGCAGCAGAATTTCTTTTTTGTCGCTCTTATTATTCTGACTACAATTGAGCATTGACGATAAAACTGACGCAAAAACTTATTAAACTTTAGGGAGACAACTTGCGTCAGTCTTTAAAAGCATTTTTAATATCAGATGACAGCTCCAGGAATATCAGAATGGTATGCATGAGAAAGCAACCCTTCTGTCTTATTACACCTTACCGTAGTGACTTCAAAGACAAATATTGCACAAGCGAGAGACACGTCGCGTAGATAACTGTCGCGCACTATAGTGTATCCATAAATAAAAAATTCTTATTTACGGTTAACTTATTTACCTTCTTTTAGCATTTCTTCTTGAAGCATTTAAACGATGAACAACTTGTTCGAAAAAACTAAGGATATTCCGTAATTCTAAAAAAAAATCGTTATAAAAATTGCTTCCTTTTACACTTGCTTGTATATATTATTCTACTTTATCTTTATGCATCTTGATTTTGAAGATAAGAAGTTGATAATTAAAATAATATGATCTAAATTACAAATAGATTTTTTTCTTTTTACACGGATTTATCTAGGATTAAAATTCACTTACGATACAGATTCGTTATAATACTATATAAACAGACGAAGAAAGATAAATTATCTTACGAGGAAGAATAGGAATCTGTAGGAATGCGATGCGTCTCTTTCACTCGCTCGCCGCTTCATTTGATACAAATGGAGGAATTTCTCCCCCGGCGAGAAGACGCGACTGACGCAGAATGAAACTTTCACGAGGCTCTATAAAAGCACGAGGAATTTTCGAGATGTTGGCCAGGAATGCTCGTGGATCTGGCAGCGTTGATGGATATACCTCTTAAGCCCGATAAAATCAGATGCAATGACGTCCGCGTTTATTTTTCTTTTCTTTTTAACCGCCGTCGTTTTTCCATCTTTCGTTAACTTTCAACAGCCTTCGTCGCTAGCGATATTGCAGACCCGCAATCCCGGAGAAAATTGGCCAAGCGCCTTTGGCGCTCGTAAAGCTCGGGCTATCCCCGGGAAAATGAGAACTCGCGTGATCGCGCTTTGATCACGCAAGAAACCGCGGCGCTGATCGAATGTGGCGCGAAAGCATCCATCAGCGACTCGCGAGGTATGGCCAAATATCGATTCGATGCCGTACACGAAGTCGACTCACGATGATGGCCGCCATTATGTTACTTGCCTTTCGGCAAGGAGGACGGCGAATCGAATTTCTTGAGAAAACAATATTCTCTTTATTATTAGTGTACTGATTATCCACATTGCGAGATTAATGATAGATTGTTTAAACAAGCAAAGACGAACTATCAACGTTCAATAATCACTGTCACTGTCGCCCGCTTCTTGAAGCAATTACCGAGTCTTCACATCAACTGTTCATTCTCAAATGAACATTAATTTCTACTTCATACCTTGTTTCTTATAAAGAACGATAGTTAAAGAGAAAAATATTTCGTGACGTACAATCGTGCTCTGAAAAGGACAGATAACTAATAAGCTCCAAATTCGGGGATAGCTTAAGCGATTTTCGATACTTGCACCGGATATTGCAATTTACAAGTTATAATATGTCAAATACATAGAGTTGGTTAAATTCCAACGTGACGTGTGCGAAATTTCGTTAACGTGAGATGCGCGTTCCGCGCAACCCCTATAAAATTTAATCTCGCGAGAGAAGCCGCGCATCGCAGTTTTCGCGCGCAGCCGACAGCATGAAAGCCTCGCATTTTTACAATGCTGGCGGTCACGTAAATTACTACGTAATTACGCACTCTGTACGGATTCTCCGGGTCAGGAAATATAACTACGGTCGAATAATTCGCGTGGAAATTTCTGTGACACGCGCGCATAATTGCCGGATCTACTTGTTGTACGGATAGGTCAGTCGAGAAGAGCTTGGCGCGTGGATTTATCGAGTTCCGACATTAGATTGAGATAACGTGGCTTTCCATACCTTAGATCGTAAAAGCGAGAGGCGGGAATGTTCCTTTCCGAGAATCACATTTGCGTATCGCTAAAATTGCACTTCCGGAAAGAGGGCGAAGAGTTACGCGAGGTCACGCGAATCGACCGTGGAGATTTAAGTAATTTGGATTTTACATCGGAATAAATTCCTGGCGAGATTTCTCGCCGACCTCTTATAATCGCTTTGAAGCAAATTGTCTGCTCTTGCTATTACGCCGATTGCTATGGTTTTAATCAACTTTTCATCAAGCTATAATTTGACTGTTTCTATTAAAAATATACGATGTCCGAGTATGTAATACAGAACTATATATTCTGTACTATTATCAAAATTAACATGAAAAATATCTGGGAACGGGGATTCTTTATTCAAAAACAAACTATCATCAAAAATCTTTCTTTCAAAAATACTTTCAAAAATTAATCTTTACCTATAACACACGCTATTAGATTACAACACATGTGGACGCATGAAGTTTAGGTGCATAAAAATTTTTTAACGGTTCAAATATTGTTGGAATTTTTGTCGGTCAAATAATAATACTAAATGTCCGACCACAACGGTATGCATCCTATATTTGGTCATTCCCGTGAATGTTAGTCGCGGTCGGGAATTTCAAAGAATGACTCTACCTCTTATACGTTCTCATGAAAGGCTGAATCGTGATATTATTCTCCACAGTCCGAAATGTGCGGTGTTATGTCGGGTATATTACTGGTGGAACTCTATATTCGTAAATTTTATCGCCGCTAGACTCGTCCACGAAAATTTCCAATTGTCCCGCGCGATGCTTTATCGTCCGACACTTGTCGGTCTGCGACTACTCATATGCCACGCGAAAAAATCTCACAATATGACACTTCATATCGAATTTCCGCGTCCAAATAACTGAATTGAGAAGAAAAGATTATTATACGCTTCGCGTAAGCTAGATTTTAGAGAGAAAGTGAGACAAAAAAAATGCCAGAAATTGTTAATAAAAATATTTGCTTTTTTTTATCCGTCAAACATAATATTTTATCAAAAAGCATCATGAAAAGACTGTTTAGCTGAATTAAAATATCTGCATCTGTAAAATATAATTTTCTATCGGAAAAGATACGTTACTTTTTTATATAATGAATTCTAAATATAGCTTAATAAGTAAAATTTGCAATTGTTAAATACCAATGCTAGATCGGCGACAAGTTTAAATGGGTTTCAACGAGAATGACGATTGATGACTTTCTTCTTAATTTATGCATAATTTGTCGGCCATAAGTGCTTGGTTGCTAGGCAGATGCAGGAATTAAACACACGAGCTTTGGATAGAGTTACTGAACAGAAAGATTCGAATTCCTTACTCTCCGTTTATCTCATGCATTTATCATTTTAATTAAAAATGTAAACGTATTAATCCAAAGCTACGCTGCATATTTGCTAATTGCACATGCTTTGTTATAATCCCATAAGCCATCAAGTGTTATATTCCGTCTGCCTGTGAGAAAGTCCTGAATATCACAAATATCTCTGTAGATTCATTAATACTACAAATTAATTACTATCACACGATAGTAATAGAATTAAATGGCGCTTCTCGAGGAAATATTATGTTTGATAAATAAAAAAGAGCCAATATATCTGTAGTAAAATTTTTTTATGTTTTTATAATTTAACTTTAATAAGCACAATCTTTTGCAACATTGACTAAAATTGCGTTAAAGTTTGACCAAGTAATTATTCCGATTACTTAAGTTTTGTGCCATTTTTCTTTGCGACAATTTCTACGGTAATTTCCAGAGGAAATCTTATTACAATCTTAACCTAAATCGTAAATTGGCTATATTAGAATGCCCGTAGACTTTACAAGCTATTGATTTTATAATATCCACGACGCGCCCTTTAATAATTAGCAAAGTTTGAAAACATTTTCTACAAGTACCCCCTTAGGAACAGATAACTGATATTCGATGATTCTCGATAAGTGGAAGGAAGAAAATTTTACAGATAGATTTCTTCATTTACGATAAAAAAAAAAAAAATAAGTTATGTCGACCTTGGCAAAAATTAGATAATTGAAAAAAATAAGTTACATTTTACATGGCAAAAATAAATAAAAGAATGGAATTGTTGAGAAAAAAAAAATTTATAGAAGGACATTCAAAATTTTGACTCACAATTAGTTTTTTTTATAAAGAATTATCTTTTTTCTCAGATTATATTATTATTTATGGCCAATTCTTATACGAAATACAATATTTTACGTGCATTTTAAATATTTTAATAATATTAATATTATTGTGAAAATCCTTTGAAATATCATTATAGCAATATATCGTGAACGACTCGTTTCAAACCGTAGAAACATTTTGATTGGCGATAGATAGCTTGCGATTTACTGTCTCAACTCTCTCTATAATTATTTAAGATATATATAGATAGCATTGCAATATTGAATTTATATTGAATATCTCATTGGTGATTTATTTAAATATACTGATCAAATATCGGATTATCTTCTCTCACAGAGTGAATTGACACAAAAACAATGGAGCAATTTTGCGGAATTTTTGAAAATTTTCCGAATAAAGTTTATTCACTTACCACATCGATGAGTTGCGAGAGCTTAAGCTTGATGCACACGCGCAGCACATCCGAAGTATTCACCACAGGGCGTACGAGCTTGTTATAATTGGATAGCAGATCGTCGTAAAGGCGCTTCGCGTCCGGATTCCCGGCGACAGCTCCGTGAACAACCAGCGCCGAGAGGAACCATACGCGTAGCGTTTCCCCGATTATAGGGGACATCGTGATCCCCCAAATCCTCCACTATAAAAGACACGCCTGGCCCCTTTGTGCCTTCTCTCGGCCGCACGAACCACGTATCTAACAATAAGTAATGAGAAGATGGAAATTAGTTGCTGCTTCTTTTTCCCGTAATTTCCGCAAAGGAATACCGTTCGGCAACCTCTCTTATTTATTTTATTATTTAGCGTTCAAGTTTCGCGTTAATATAAAATATAATTTAATTAATTTATACAATTCTATAATTAACTTCTAATCTTATACATTAATTAACGTTCGTAATATAAAATTCGTAGATTCGTATTTTTAATTAGATTGCTAATTAATTTCTGTGTATTGAATCTTAATTAAAAAGTAAGCGAGATAACAATTATTTAACTTTTCACTCGAGAAAAATTTTCACTCGAGATTTAATTAAAGAATTGAGAAAAGATGACCTATCCTCAAATTTTTGCTACGCAAACATATCTACGCAATCGCTCCGAAATTAGCCAGAAGAGAATGCATAAATTCTACAGTAGTACGCCATGTATACTAACACATGCGAACGAAACTCTATGTTGGGCTGCTGTATTACTACTCTTGCCAGACTACACTTTGTTACGGTACGTGCAATTCCCGCCGTATAGCACACCGTGGACTGGGAACGATACAACTTGGTCCGCGGGCGGATTTATGGATACAAGTAACGAGTTCACGATTCTCTCTTCCCCGCTTCTCTCCCTCGCGCAAAAAAATTCACCGTTGAATACAAAAATAATATCGCCCGATATAAAAAGCATACGTTCTCTGCTGTTTCTGAAAATTTTGAATTTGTTTGAATCATTGATTTTCTTATTTCTCTTTTAAACAAAAATTGCAAAATGTTTCTCTGTGAGACTCTCTTTATCTCTCTCGTGATGAATATTACAGTGAAATTTATATATGTGATCATAATTCTAAACGTAAACTATTGCGATACGAATAGCAAATCGGAAACAAATGAGAGGGGCGGAGGGGGGGGGGAGAGGCAAACGATCTCGCGATGCGTAACGATGTTAAAGTGCTCACGTGGAATCGAGCCGATTAACGGCAAGCCGACACTTGGCATGGTCTGGGCGTTGATTTTCGACGCGCATTAAGCCGCTAATTCGCGGCCGCAAATCGTACCCCGTCACGGAACGGATTGATCGCATGTTTCGCAAATCCGCGAGGTGTTTGCGCAGTGGCATTCCAACCAGAATTTTAACGGAGTCAAATCAATAGAATGGTCCAATCGCGTTATTACGCGATCCTACATCGCGACAATTACCACCGCGAATGTTATGATTAAGCAAGTTAATCGATCAATTTTATATACGTACAAAACGGCTGTTTTTTTTTTTTTTGTTACTACATAAACGAGGAGAATGTTACATGAGAGAAAATTGCGACTATTACAGCGAACCCAGCAGCACGTCACGACTTTTAGCGTTTTACGACCACATCGTGTAGCAAATACACGGTATTGCTGATGGGCATGATTGGGATTTTTCATTTTGATGATACACGATACATACTGAATTGTGTAATTATCTACGTTTGAAAGTTTTAAAAATTTGAAAAAGATTCTTTGTCTTGATATTTCACGCGCCTTCAATCGTAATATTTTGACTGAAGCAAATTCTCCAATATTTATTTGTTTTTCTATAAATATTTAAAATAATATATAAAAATATATAAAATTATGTAAAAATATATAATAACTTAATATAAATAATAATAATTTATAGACTTTAAAATAATGTCAAATGCATTGAAGTAAGGAAGGATTGCAATATGTTAAGAATCTCAGGTTTTACTAATAAAAGAGAAAATATAAGAGGTATATTGTTTAACTTGATAATATTTCTATTATTTATATAATCAAAATGTACAAATATATAGATATATAAACAGGAGAATCTCAAATCATTTTTTGTTTCAGTTGATTCAATTTTTGTTTACTTGTTTAAAAATTCTATTTTGAACGCACACACATCCCTCCGAGCTTTCCCTCTCTCTCTCACTCGCGATAAAATATAAAAATCCCCTTCATAGCTAGATATAAATCCCAAATGGTATACGACATCAATCTGATTCGATCGTCGTAGACGTCCAGTGTGGGATTAGCGGATAAAACGTTGCACGATTCGTTTCGACGATTAGGATTATCCGCGAGGATTTTGCCTCGCCCTTCGTGAATCCGTATACTGATAGTAGCGTTATATCGTCGATATTCGCGCAAATTGGAAATTAATATTTGGGCATTGATGCTTCGGTCAAACAGGCTCGAGAATGCCTGAGATTTCCGCATTGCGGAAAATGTAACTATGATATAAGCGATATAAGTGCAAGCTTTTTTTCACCTATTAAATATCACCTATTAAATTAATTCACATATTAATTTTAGTATCGTTTCCAGATCAATCACTGTTGATGTTTCTTCAATAATATGTTTTTAAACTTTAAGCTTACATATTTTTTAAAATTCGAAACGAATTCTAAAATGCTGCGATTATAATACACAAATATAATATAATTTAATATATTAACGTGCAATATTTAAATAAATAATTTGTTTAACAAAGTAATTTGCATGTGCTTCTTGCTTATTTGCTACCGCAAAATATAATCCGAATATAATGAATAATACATTTGTTACGGATGACAATTCAGATGGGAACATATTCATGATTATTAATTTATTATTATACGAAAACCAGTGAAAAGGGGAAAGCAAGAGAAGTTGAAATTATTATTATTTTATTTTTTATTTTTTTACGTCGCAATGATATTTCAAAACTTTAATATATTCTGGGATAGAAAAATGTGTACAAGTTTAAATGCGTCTACCTGATCCTACTATGCAACAAAGCTGTTAGTCGAGAGAACCACTAATGAAACAATACTTTAAAAGCTTTTGCGAAACTTTCTGCGAAATTTTTTCTATTTGAAGAAGAGAAGCAGCTTTTAAGTTGAGATATCGTTTCTGTATAATTAATATTTTATAGTAACTGATCCAAATATAGCTCATCTAAACTATGAAGACCTTTTTAATTTATTTTTAATGAAATATATATATATATGAGCATATAATTTAATTTGAATAAACAGTTTCATTGGTGCTAATTGTATCTTAATATGATAATAAAATTATTATATAATATATATAAAAAGATATGAAAAAAAAATATATATATCTTTAAAAACATTTGACTAATATATGTTACACGAAACATACGCGGATTATTTCCAAATAAAGAAGAAAATATATTAAAAAGGTGTAATTAGATAAAGAAAAAAGAAAGTTACTCACCAAAGTCTGTTTATCACTGTTCCAAACTATTAAATAGTACTTTACCTATAAGATCGATAAATATGAGATTACATTATCGAATCATTATATCGAGATTTCGAGTCACCTTGTAATCAGGCAGATTTCTCTCCCCCTCAAGTGAATAATTTCGTGTAATTTACCTCGATTTCGATGTACGCGGCTGATGTATCACGATGATGCGAATATGAACGGCGGGAATTTAAGCGAGTATCTACATATCCCCGGCGACGAGGAAGGATCGATCAGCGCCCTGATCCCACTTTGTCTGCCACCGCGCGAATATCTAATTGCCGTTGCGCCCCGTTAACTGGGTCAACGGTATATTATTTCGAATTAGCAGACCGAGGAGAGCCGATCTCACGACGTTATCATCAACCTGAAATCTATCTCAGACCCAGACAAAGTTGGCACAAGTACCGAGAACATCTATTAAATTCGGTACTACCTAACAAACATTTTAATCAACAATTTCAATTTAATAACTCCAATTGTTTCTATGGTAAAACTTTAGCATCGTTCTCAATGAAAGTCTGATTTATACTATTTCTGAAATAAGAATATATTTGATTAAAATAATACATTCAAATTGTATTCGCGAACGTACAAGGGAAAATGAAAATTAAACGCAGCTAATATATCCAGAATCCTACTAAATGTAGATCCAAAATGAGGCATTTTGTCATTGTCGCCGCTGTATGTATGAAAATATTTTTATACCTCATCGTTTCATAATTATCAGAGAAGATTCTACTCTCACAGTGGTAAGTACAGGCTTAGTAAACCGCTTAACATCTGGAGATTTTTTAAGCGAGACACTCAAGACTCTTCGAGACAGAGATAAATAAAAAAAAATATAATATATTCGAAATGTTATATATTCGAAAAATAAATATTAATATCGAGTCTCGTCAAACGCGGTGTTTCAAGTTTTGTTTCATCCACACTCTACATTAATTTTTCAAACTTTTTTCTATGATTCTATTACATTTGGATATTTCATATGCCTTATTTCTAATCCAAATTAAGAAACTGCAAATATATGAATTATCGCAAAAATAAGTATAATATATAGTATTTATTTACAATAAATACATATAAAAGGCAAAACTTTTAAATACAAGACATTCGTAAAAAAAAAAGATTTGTGAGAGGATCCGTCGTCGATTGATCCTAAAGCATAATTCGCACATCGGGCAAAATTCAGCCGTACAATCCAAAAAGATTTAAAACATCTCCACGGCTCAGCATACTTTAAAGTCCGCTTCGTCCTCGTTTTACACTGCTTCCTTTCTATTTTTCTATCGGAAAACTAAATTACTTTATAGCGCTCTTTGTAATCGCTCGAGTGCCTCCGAATAAGGATCGTTTCTAGTGCGCGGGCGAATTCGATGGAAATCGAGACAATGAACTCGGTTGGCAATCCATATCAGGATACTGTAAGATTAACGATCCTATAGCAAGCAATAGCTTTTCTCGCGCCTATTTGCATTTATAGTGCGAAACGTTTAAAACTTTTAAAATCCAAATTAAAACAACACGATCGAACGATCGATGCGTGCATTTAGTGCCTTTATGTATTATTTTCAATACGTATAATAATTAGTCTGATCAAAAATTTTAATCATTATTAAAATTAGAGAGTTTATAGAACGTTTAAATTATGCTGTCTAGCAATGATAGCTATCGATCACGGGCGCGCTGTTTTTCCCCTTAATATTCGATAATCGTGATATGACGTCGTTAGTCGACAACGATATGTATTCCGTATTCCGATGTATGGATCGCGGATTAAAAGGTTATCGTGTGGAAATGGCACGTTGTTTTCGACAACGTCTATCTCCGAAACTATTTCAGTTTTGGCAGAGATTACGAAACACGGTTCGCGGAAAATAGAATTGAAAACGTTCGATATTGTGTGTCCGCATCGGACGACCGAGGCAATGATCGCAAAGCCACGTGAAGTTTCTATTCTTGACAATCCATTAGCTCTTTCGGCCGAAAATTATTTTACGATATCGGGTCATTCGATTTGGACGCATAATTGAAAAGACCCAGAATGTACTTTGCGCCGACGATGAATATTTAAACGAGAATCTGTCGAACGTGGATCTGCTCGTCAAAGCTCTCGGGACTTTTGATAATCCGTTGTTCCAATTACCATTAAATATACTTCGTATATTTGCGAATCGAGATAATAAATGATAGACTTTCTCCTTCCAAAAGAGTATCTATAAAAAAATGACTGCGCCGATGAGAATTTATAAATGTCATTAGAAATATATTTCAAACAATTATTATGAATTATGTAATAAGATTAAACAATATAATACATTTAAAACAATTATTATGAATTATTATTTTATTTTCAAGTAATGCAACTATATTGTTGTAGTGATAAAAGAGACAAAAGAATTTTATAAATCAAATTATTCATTTTCGATACGAGGTGATGGCACGATCGAAAGAGAATTCCGTAGGGATATTGAAAATTCTTTGCGAATGATATTCAGAATTGGAGCGTTTATTAAACTTGGATAAAAATCACGGGGGGGCGCAATTTCAATTGGAATACCGGGCGAAAGTTTCAGGTCGCGCGGACACAATGGAAAGGATTTTTCACGGCGCAGGATATTGAATCCGGCGTTGCGAGAGATATGGAATAATAGTAAAAATAGTAAAAAAAAAAAAAAAACGCCGCGGGGTCACGTCGTGTATTCGCGCATCGAAACGCATTCGATAATCGACCTCGCGACGCGACGCGTCGCCGTCGCCCCCGTGGAAACGTCCCGCGTCAAATCGCGAATCGTTCGCGAATTTCTTCCTCGCTAAATATATAATTTCTTACCCCGCACGCTCTTGCTTTCCGCGATTAAGGTTTATGCGAATTGAGATTAGCGCGGCAACTGCCGAGAGCAAGCGCGAGCCATTCCCGCAACTTTGCTCCAATTACTCGCGATTATATCTTACTCAAGCGTTACCCGCGCGGATCCGAGTACTAATCTCTATTTGGAAACTCTGCCTTTCTATGATTATTACGTTTTTGTGCACGATGAGTATTTAACTTTACCTCACAGCATTCTTCGAACGGATAATCGTCCTTCGCCATTACGGAAATTTCAATTCACGCGCCAAAAATATATATGCACATATTAACGCATGTTAAAGATTAACATTTAAACATTTTTTTTTTTTTTTTGCAATTATTACAAGTATTATAACACGTAGGATATTATGTACAATTGATTTTATGGAAGTACATTAAAATTCAGAAAATCTAGATTTGCGCAACCAATTCTGAAAATATTTACTTTTTATTATTTTTATGGTTGATGCCAAATTTGCATGTATTACGATTACACAAAGAGATTTTCGAGAAAAAAGACAAACCTCCGTAAATTCGCGTCGTCCGTTTCTCCTCAAATGCGTGGCGAACGCGAGAAGATCCGCGGCAGATCCCTCGAAGAGATACGCATCACGCCTACCGGAAACCGCGCAGCGTTCCAGAGGCGCCTGGAACAAAACCCCTGTCCGATGATCCCGAGGATCGTGAGCGGAATCCCGAGCGACGCCCGCGACGTAGACGACGGGGTTAACACTGTCCCCCTAACTTCGCGCGCACTTCAAGCCACGCCGGTCTCTCGCAGCAGCTGTCGGGACCGCTGCACACTCGCACGCACTGCACCCACGACTGAAGGCGGACACCGTCGAGGTAGTTGTCGCAACGGGGTGCGACGCGCCGGGACATCTCGGTCGTTCGATGGCGCCACCGGGTGCGCGCCACCTGACGCGGCGAGAAGAGCCCGCGAAAGAGGGAGAGAGAGAGAGAGAGAGAGAGAGGCACATCTGGGAAAAGTGGTCCGCGCGCCGGGCGGGGTGAATTCTGCAGAAATCGGGACCGATCTTGGGCGCGTGCGAATCGCTGATACAGTAAACCGCAAAGACACCAGTTGGAAAAAGTCGCGCAAGGAATGTGGCGAGAATAGAAAGAAGTCGAACGGACCTGAGAGTTATCGATCGAGAAATCGATCGTGCTGCTGCGCATGCTCGTCGTGCGCCGCCAAAATCTGCTTCGAGAGACGGATCGATAATCCGTCTCTTAAATCATCTTAAGAATAATTTCAGGTCGACCATAGAATACTGTTAGATAATATATATACAAAGATATTTAGAAATTACTTTATATATATATATATATATGTGCACGGAATCATTTAAAATTAAAGAAATCTAAATTTTACCTTGACTCTTAAAGAGATATAAAAATATTATTTAAATGATTTTATTCGAGAAGAACATTATAGAAGAAACTTTATATTGCTTTCTATGAATATTATGTATTTAAAATTTTATTCACCACACATTAGAATCTAATTTTTTAGTTTCCCTGTTTCTGAAACATAAGGGAAAATTTTATTTAAATCGTTCAGCGCACGTGAGTCGTTAATAAGATCAAATAATTGTTCTCTAAAATTAATTCTTCATTTTTTGAGATCACAGTGAGATCTCTCTGAATAGTAAATCCTATTATAAATATAATGCAAAATAATTATTCATATTATTACCGCTCGGATTATCCCGTTGAAAAATTGGCTAATTTACGGCGATGTCGACAAATGTCGAAAATAAGAATAAATGCGAGTGTTACATAGAGATCATTAATTGTCCTAATCATTTCTCCAATAAGAGAGAATTTCTTGCGTTATATCAATATTCTTTGTGAGACTCATGATACGATAGATATTTTACGTAATTAATATTTGAATCAAAACTTTGTGTTTTCTGAATGTTATGTAACGATTAAATAACGATTATAGGAAAACTTTTAACTGCGAGAAGATATAATGTAAAGTAAAATTTGAAAAATATGCAATATGGTTCTTCTCTCTCTAAACATCTTATACATAAAATATATTGTAACGTAATATATTAATCTTTCCTTTTAAATATTATATATTATATTTAACCTTCAAATATTTATTAAAATCTTATTAATTTTATTTTATTTTGTCAAAATTTGTCACACTGTTTTTCTTGTGTGTGTATTTTTCGTGAAAATGTAACTTTTCTTGAATAAACGGTTGGTATTACAACGATATCGGGAATACGGCCAGTAGATAGGGATAGTACGGGGCAGCTCTCACGTGAATTTAATTTAAAGTCGCTCATGAACCTAGACCCTCCATTTTATGGCATAGACTAAGCTAGCTCCGTGAATAGCACCGGGAGCGAGGCAATGGATGTACCTTAGCTAAAACAATGGATC
Organism: Polyergus mexicanus; assembly: GCF_030449975.1. NCBI lineage: Eukaryota > Metazoa > Arthropoda > Insecta > Hymenoptera > Formicidae > Polyergus > Polyergus mexicanus. The sequence continues at coordinate 981,914 of NW_027223336.1, forward strand.
GGTGGCATTGTACGCGGCACGTTAACCATCGCACCGCGATCCTTTTAAACCACCGGTACGAAATATCCGGCTTTCGATAGCGCGCGGACGTATTGATAAATTAATATTACGATAGAGAGAAAGAGAGGTAAAGAGACAGAGAGACGAGCTCAGTTCTTCAAACTCCGGGAATCTAACAACAAGATATTCTGAAGCGAGTAGTAGCAGGCGTAATAAAGTGGTTCGTTTCGATTCGGAGTAGCTCATTTATCATTTTGGACTTTGAATGCCAATCTTTCTCTCGGCGTATAAGAAAAAAGTTTGAGATGGGTGGAAAGTCGCCGGCGCCGGGAATGTAGGAAAAAGGGACTCGGGGAAGTTTGGCGGGTTGTTTGTCAAGAATTAAATTCCTCTCTTAATCCATGCGACGGATCGTTATAGGGCAGGCACTTCGAATGGACGTGCTCCAGAAATTGTCAGATCAATCTGTGCTGCTTCGTTCCCGAAGCAGATTGAGGTCTCTTTCCTCTCTTAGTTCTCTCGTCGTTAATCTTTATAGGCGTTTTAAGGGTCGGTAGCAACGAGACGTTTCTCAAAACACCGAAGATCAACCGTTCGTCAAAGGAATATTATCTTCGCTTATATAGCGTACAGCATGCATTACAATATTTTTCTACAGAAGAAGAACAACTCAAAAATGACAAAGAACAGAATACGTCTTAGTAGGAATAAATCCTATCTGAAATATCATATTCTGAAATTTAATTGTCATCATGTTACACGTATTGTCAAAGCGATGTGCTGTGTAATCCCAAAAGATCCTGCTCGCGTTCCTTCACAAGGGATGTAAACTTAATTCCATCGCGGTGGACACGAAAGCTCCTTCAACGACAAAGGCGGGTATTCCTATCACCTGTGCTTTTTACCAGGCTCACATATTTTTCCTTTGCCCATTGTGTGAGTTATACATCGTGTGTCGAACCATCGGATAAACGTGAAAAGATGGAGGTGGGTGGTTGACATTGAGGCTTCATATTGAAGGAGACTTGGCGAAATTCCAATAATCTCCTTGGATCACCATCATCGGCGTTATCCTACCTACGCCTCGCGATTTCGATCTCAAACCGTGAGCTCGCCCGACCGATTTACCGCTGTCCAACGTGTATGTGGCAGGCATTCACATGTATGTGTGTGTGTATATATATGTATATGTATGTGATTGAGTCGAGAACATCGAGGTGAAAAATGTCAGGCGGCGTTACTGGAATTAGAATCCGGGGAAATACACGATTGGCCCATCGATCTTGCATCCGAGATAGTTTATGGACATCCGCGGACGTCTTTTTTATGTATGCAAATATGATGCAAAATATAAATTTACCTGCAATTTTGATAATTCTATGTGTGACTTAAATAAAATGTAATTTTAGATTGAAGATGAGGAAACATGTCAGATAATCTCATAATTGTTTCTTTATTTGTCACACGATGCTAATGTAAAATTGCAGTCAGCATAGAAAGAAAATCATATAAATACTCGATAAAAAAATTAGATTTTTTTTTTTTTTTTTTTTTGGAAAAGTGACAAGTTTCTGATAATTGTAATTAAAAACGTAACAAACTCAAAGGTTATTATGTAATTACTTATTAAATTTGATACGGAGATGTATAGTGTCAATCGTTCATTAGTGGGGCTAATGAAAACTGCAAAATTTTGCACGCAAATAAAAAGGACACGCAAGTTGGAATAACGATCGAATACTTTTCAAGAAACGCTCAGTGACCTGATAAAAGTTAGATATCTCAGATGGGGAAATTTAAAGCTCGCTCTCAGCACAGAAACTTGATTGGAGTCAAAGTGTCCTGGATGGAAATTACCTTCGTATTACCGTCGAGATTTTGCTTCGTATATGTAGTCAAAGCAGATACGCTCGCGAGCACAGAAGTTACTATTAATTTCAAGTCCGACGCAGTTCACGATGTTTCAACGGCAGGAGTTGACTCTCAGTTTAAATCGAGTTATCGCTATAGAATTTCCAAACTGTGATCCGGCTCTCACCGAGATCACGGAGACGAATATCCCTTTTATTACGGAAGTACCGAGATCATAATCCGTCGTATACTGCTGAGCCTCTTCTTAAAGAAATGACAAAAAAGTTTGTCAATTATCTTACAAAAAAAAAAAGATTTAAGAGAGAGGGAGGGAGATTAATGAATTAATAAAGTATCAGTAGTAATTTGTCGCACAAATCAATTAAAAACTTAAGCTGCTGTCGCAATAATACAATTAATACAGCTTTCTCAGTATACGCATGTTGAATATCAATTTATTCCCTAATATCTATTCTCATTAATTAGAACTTTAAACAATTATCCTTGTAAATTTCATAATTACAACCGAAATGCGCGAGGATGGTAGATTGCATTATTATTATGGATGCGTAGCAAAGAAAGTTGGCTTTGTTTTGCGATGCCGAAATAGAATCTTCCCCGAAAGTTTCGAGCTTTGTTTGACAGACTCATTCGGACGAAAATCTGTCAGAATCAACAGCGGCTTTACAAAATGCGAGCTGCTTCCGCGGAAAAGTGCACTGTATTTGGTGTGTTGATTCAGATGTCTGCGCGTCTTCAAACTTCGGTAAAGATGAAAATATCTCCATCAATATGTGTCCCTACAAATATTTTACAGTATAGCGCAAACATATTTCTTCCACCATTGTGATGCTGATCAGCGACACTCAACTTCTCTCGTCCTTGATCCTCGCACATCGGAATTTTTAATTAATTCCGCTCTCGAGATCGCGTTTTTCTATGGAATCGAAAATATTCTTCCAATAAATATCGATTACGATGCTTATATTTTATTGCAAGATAAATTAAATTAAAAAGAAGAGACAATTAAATAATCAATAATCATCGGTTTAATTAAATTTAATGTGCGTTCAGCGCGAAATCAAGAGAATGCTTGATTAAATTCGTTTGAAAACTATTATGGGTCATTAATTCAGCCGACGAGTTTGAAAATATTTCTACTTTATCTAAAAAGTTACTTCCCCGTTCTGTCTTGATTAAATATTAGTAAATATACTTAGTAAAAAAATAATATAATGTTAATTAAAGATTTATCAGTGATATGTCAATCCACAGCTTTTTCCGTCCAAGTATTTCACATAATGCAAACATTAATTAATGTTTTCATTAAATATGAAATAATGCATATTATTAGATATATAATATATATTTATAATTGTAATATTCAAAATTTTATTTGGAAAATACGTACAAAAAATATATACTATAAAATATACATACAAATTGTGGTGTGTATGAATTGTATTAAGTATTTGTTAAATGATAAGATAATTTTTCAAGAGGAACAAAACGCTGTAAGCGTTATTTTGTCTCACAGCAATTTTTAATAACAACCGTTTGACGTTCCTGATTGTTCTTCATTTTGCTGATATTACTGGCTAGAACTCTTCGCATATCCGTGGATGTGTACAATACATCCTATGTATGAGGACGTAGCCTCTGTGGATGCGGCGAAGAACAGCTAAGGGAAACAAGGACTCTGCAGTGTGTGATTCGGCAATCCTGGAGAACTGCAGTCTGCTTGCATTCATATGCCAAGTGGGCACGACCCAACAAATTGCGCCAGTAAGCTCGGACGCCTGCAAGGAACCCGTTGCAAATTTGAACAATTCGACGAAAGTGCCAACCTGTCATCGAGGTAATTCTCACGTGGATTTTCCGCCAGGATTCGAAACGTAGTTGATTTGCTCGTTGCCAATATTCTTTATTTTTTTTTTTTTATGTGAGAGGCATTCGCAAATATCTGCAATTGCAGCATTAATACACACGAGAAAACTCTTCTATTATAAATGTTGTATTTTTTAACTATTACTTTTAATTCTAATATACATACTTTATTTTATTTTTTATAATTTAATACAATTAGAAAAAGTGATAATTAATTATAATTTTTAACTTCGTCGCGTTATAATAGAAAGAAATTAATTTATCATAATAATTATAATACAATGATAACAATAATAAAAATAAATTTAATTACTTAGTATATAACTAATGTTAAAGGTATAACTAATCAATCAATGTATACTTAACCTATAATTATTATACAATTATATTTGTAATTAATTGATTCGTAGTTAATCGAAATGCTAATGCAAATACACTATTTGTATTTAAATCATACATTGACACTTATCCGACTAGTTTAAAATTCTATTAGGTTCAAACCTTCCTCCCGAAGGCGTATAAAAATAAATTAACACGAAACTGGGATTCTACTCTAAAAATATCGCTTTTATAATATTTCGTAATTAATATTTTGTTTACAAGACGGCTAAAATATTTTCATGCAATTAATTATCTCATGTCACATAAAATTATCTGATCTTTCTCAAATGTATAATAGCATTTTTTTATAGATATAATATTTTCTTTAAAATAGAGAATATATTTAACAGAAAATATTAAAAAACTTTTTTTTCAGAAACATCATTTATTTATTGTGTAGAAAAAACGTATATAATTCTTTATATTATATTTCTGTATATTAAAAATGATGTTAAATCTTTGGATGTAAAATAGAGTAAGATAATAGAATAAGATTTTATAATTTCGTAGATTACATAATTCTTTTGACTAACTTTTTAATTGTCATCGAAAACATTTTATACTCTTTTGTCTCTATAATATAATATTTATGTTTACTTCAAATAATATCATAGTTTAAAAAATTGTGGCTTAAACTTTTTGAGAAAATCTATACACCGCATCATTTATCTGCAACCAATAAATAAGGTTGAGTCATTACAAGACATTACACGCTCTTACTAAATGAAGATAAAATAGAAAACCCTATCCCACTTTTACTTCGACAAAAGTTAGGTTTATCAGAAGAGATGTAGGTGTAGATGTTTTATCAGCTAAGATACAATTATTAAAAAATTGCTTTATTTTCACAAAAAGGTAAAAATGACGTCAAATTCAAGTTTGATCAAAAAATTGTTCTAAACAAAATCATTTCTATAGATTTTAAATATTACAAATATCGTCGGTTTATTTATTGGTCGCATTTGCTCGCGAACTTTAAATCGCGATTTGTTTTATAATTTAATCATTGATGTACATCGAATCTTTGTCTATTTTTTTGCGTCTTAAATTTTTTCTTGGAAAGTCTGCGCAAAATGCACCAATAGTGCACAAATACTTTCTTCTACAATTAAAAATGATTATTATCTTAATTAATGACTCTTTTGACTCTGTCTTGGATTTTGAGGATACTTACATTATTAGATTAATCAATGAGAAAAATATCGAGTAAGTCTTTGATTGATGAATCGGGATAAAAAAATCTTGTGAAACCAAAATAGCGAATTATTATCAATTTATTATATATACATTTATATTAATCAGATTCTGTCGAAATCTATATTTGGTCGAACATATATTTATGGCAAATTGAATTTAATCACTTTCAAAACAATCAAATTCGCTTCACTCGGAGATGCTAATATAGTTACCGGTAGGGTCACTCATGCCGGACAGGTCGAAAGGGAAAAGTTAGACTAAGAGAGATACCATAATTATTATATATTTATTATATTAATATTTTTAAAATGGAAGCAAAAAAGACAGTAATCGAGAGAATGGAGAGAAAAAGGTGCTTCAAAATATTTTCATACTCTCGTCGGGATTTAGAAATAACTTGATACGTGATACATATTGTACAAAAAATCGATTTGTGAAAAACACAAAAGTCTATTCTAATATAATTTTTCTATAGTTTTGACCTATATAGTTTTGTAATCTTTTATTTTTTAAAGAGTTTCGATCATTAACAGCATTAATCAATTCTTTCACGTTTATATGATCGTCCGGTAATAGATAATACTGTCAGGTTTCCGCAACATATTTTACAAAAACTCAAAATATCTCTTGCAATATTGGTTGGAGCGTAAAGATTAAAAGTTTCTTTTATATTTCGTGGCGTGCTACACATTAAAAAGAAATGCGAAAAAATCTATTTATTCTAATACTTGAATATGTCTTTATACGACATGCGAAAAATTATAAATTTCCGAAACGCGGAGATTTATTCTATTATAATTATTATATTTTCTTATAGTTTTAACCGTGTTCTTTTGAATCTATGGAGTTTTAATCATTAACAAATTATACACATATACACACATATTTTTTTACATATTCAGCTTGCACGTATTCTACTCGGATTCGGTGAGTCATTCCTCAGTGTATCACTTGTCATTTACCGATTTCAATTTGAAATTTAGAATGTAGCAACCAGTATCGCGTAGATTAAACTTTTTAATACGAAATTGATTTTTATATTTTGTTATCAATGTTAAAGATGGTCCAAAAAATAGTCCGAAACGTACATTTTTAATGCATATTCGTCACTGAAATTTAACGACCAAAAATTTGCACTCCAATCCGCTTTATTTGCCAGTTTCCCCATTTAGTATTTCGTAGTTGACATATGGTTTTGGCGGATCAATATACATTTGCGTAAATACCTGTCTACATTCGGTCTTATCTGACTTCATCGATAGCTCCATAAATTCTTATAATCTTTAAATTTCTGATAAATTGTGTAAGTAAAAGAAATGTAATCGCATCAATCAACGATTATTATAATAATGTATAATATTTATAAATCATTAATTTTTTTATTACAGAGTTAATTTCTTCAAGGATATTATAAAAGTTGGTCTCTTGCAAACTACAGAACAATTTGATATATTTACTTAATTTATATACTTAATTAATATATATAGGATGTTCCATGAAAAGTGGCTACTCCCTTTTATCTTTTAAATTAAAGGAGATAAATAACAAATACATATCAAATTAAATGGTTCAACTCTATTTTCAACATAATAGTTGCTTACAAAAGATATCAACAAACGAAAAAGTATGCATAATTTTATGATAACAATGTGGATATTTCGACACGATAAAAGTTGTAGCGCTGTTTGAAATAAATACAACGCATGATCTAATGTAAATATTTTATATATTATACAAGTTTTATCGGCTTAAAATATCGCGGAATATTACGAGAGAAATATTGAATTTGCATTCTGTAAATTCACTTGAACGGATTCGCGATTGATTAATCGATTTTTGGTTTTTGATATGTGATTTCCAAATTGATTGAAGGAGAGTTTCTGGAATTTTTGATATGATTCTACGTGGGGGTTGGCTATATTAGCTTGTTAAAAATGTACGGATAGATCAGTCGCATTGCGATTGTCATTAAAGTCACGTCTCAGTAAAATGACGAGCACATCACTCGTGAAAATGGACTTAGGTCACTTGCTGGTTACACTGACGTTACTTTCCACAGGTAAAATATATTTCACGTTTTTCAGTAATATAAAATATAGTTTCTCTCTTTTTTAAACAGCATTAAATTCCGTAATTATATTCCATTGGTACATATAATTATATATTTATATATTTAATAATGTATATTTCTAAAAGACATATAAATTTTTATTTTTGAAATCTGGACAAATCTTAAAATATAACAATTAAGAATGTTAACTATTCAAAAGATACAAAAAAGATATTTTTAATCAAAAGTTATAAGCGCTGTTATTTTTCAGAATACTGTTTAAAATTAATAATATTTCAGTGTAAAAATCACTATGTACTTGTTGAATTTATCGGTAAAATTAATTCACAATTCACTATTTAACTCGCCCAAATTTAAAAAACGGTGTAATGGATATGTCATTGTAACGCATTATTTGTGCGTGCTTTTGCATTACAAAAGTTTCTTCCTAAATTAATTATAATTATTGGAAAATAAATATTTTTTAAATGCAAGGGATTAAGTACAGTGGTAGCGTATTTCGTATTTTGTTCCAGGCTTACAAGTAACGACAGCATCCGAATGGGGATATAACGGCAAAAATGGTAATTACGATAAAACTTTTACAATGATACAATTCATGATTTGCAGACACGCTAACGTAACTATGATTTTGTGTGTTAAATATTTCTCTAAAAGAGAAAGAGAGAAAGATCAAGTCTCTGTCTTTATTTTAAATAAAAATAACATAAATTACAACCAATATTGTGCCACCAAGAAAACAATTATTTGTACATTATTTTTTTATTTTGCAAGAGAGAAAGATTTTTATTAGAAACATACGTTGACAATATACATACGTATAATAATGTAATCTGTCTTTTTGGATATCTTACAAGAATATACATATAAAAAATACATATATAAACTGATTTAGATATATTTTATTAATCGATATTTATATATTTATATTAAAAATAATAAAATAATAATTGTGTGTTATAATGTGTAAAAATAAATCATATTTTGCTATAATTAAAAATTCCTTTAATTTTATATAACACTTGCAACTTATTTTGACGTATTATCAAAATTCTAAAAAATATTACAAAATATTACTATTCTAAGGCAAACATTTTCATAATATAAATCCTTAAATTATGATTTTTTTTATATACATATATACATATACATTTATACACATGCATTTAATTTTAGATGTATATCTGTATAATAATACTGCAAAATAATATATATGACAAATTTTCTATTTTATTTTTGATATATATAATTAAAATTATTATTTGCGGTTTGTTGGATTTTTTAAATAATTCCACAGGACCCTCGAACTGGTCAGGAATTTGCGCAACAGGAAAAAAACAATCGCCGATCGATATTGTAACGAAAAATGTTATAAAAAGTGATAGCGCTGCTCTTAATTTCAATCGATATAATTTAGCGTTTTCTGCTACGCTGAATAACAATGGCCATTCTGGTAAATAAATATAGCTTGCAATATATTACTATTAATAGTTTTAAATTAATTAATTATTAATTAATAATAAATCTAAAATTTTATTAAAACGTAATTTAATTTTAGACAGATATTCTTTAGTTATTTTTTTTAAACTTTAGTTTTACAATTAATCTAGACTTTAGCAATACATCTATTGTATATTACTTCTAGGAATTTTATATATAGACAACTGCATTCCGTGCCGTATATTTAAAAGCATTAAATACGTTTTCATCTAATCGTGGCAAAAGTTTGATTTATGTTTGAATAAAAAAAAAAACATAAAATATTACACATAGAAAATATTTATTTGAAGTTTAAATGATGTAATTAAAGTGCGATTAAAAATAATAAAAAAAAAGTATTTTTATATTTCTATTATAATCACTTTGTTTTCAAATAACTTAATTTTTATTATAATAGATAATAAAATTTGACTCATCGGTATATTAACTCGCATCAATAATATGATTGTACATTTTTTAAATAATTTCTTCACAGTTCAAATTGTACTGCATGGTATCCCGGTTTATCTAAGTAGCGGAAATCTGCAATCGGAATATGTTTTGGAGCAAATGCATTTTCACTGGAGCGCTGAGCATACCGTAGACGGTTTACGTGATGCTTTAGAGTTGCATTTAGTACATTATGATAAACAATACGCGAATATCAGCGTAGCGATGCAACACGAGAACGGAATTGCCGTTGTCGCGGTTTTATTTAAGGTAGATATAATATTCATTATGTTTCTCTTTCATATCTCTCTTCCGCCATATCAATAATATTTTCTAAATAAAGCGTTGATTGTGATATTTTGTAACAGTTGGACAGATACAATAATCCGCATCTGAAGCCGATTGTGAAAGCGACTGAAAAGGTGTTACATAAAGTGGGAAAGAGCACGGTGATAAAGGAGGAATTGACACCTTTATCGCTCTTACCAAAGAATCACAAGACATATTATCATTATCAGGGATCATTGACTACGCCGGGATGTCAGGAATCCGTAATGTGGTTTGTTCTGACTGAAAAACTTACGGTGTCAAGAGCACAGGTGATTTAAGTATAAAATTGAGCACATAGTGATTTGTATTACGAACACTTAGATTTTTTTTTTAAGAAATTGATAATAAAATAAAAATATCTTTTTTAAAATTTAAGTTATCTTACTGGAATAATATAATAATCATTTTAATATTTAACGCATTCGCGTACACGCACAGGTAAACGTATTTAAACGACTTTGGGGCGACAATGGCAAGCTGAGGTTCAATTACAGACCCGTGCAGGAACTTAATGATCGAAAAGTATATTACAATTTAGAATGATTTGCGCGCCGATGAGATGGAGTCTTATTTAATAAGTTTGATTTAATCTATCCAGATACAAATATTATACTCAATTGATTTTATTTGAAAATGGCATTAATAAAAATTTTCTGCAATATTTTCTTTGAATTGTGCGTATTTAATCTTACGTTTACAAAATAAATTTGTTTGATTTATGTCGTGCCCACTTGAGCACAAAATAAATAAGAATAAGATTGTTGCTTTTTGTCTGAAAATAATTTTTTCTTAATTTATCTTTTTAATAAAAATTTCTTTTGTTATATCAATATTCTTCGTGAAATCCACGATATGAGAGAGACAGATATTTTACACAAATAATATTTATATAAAAAAACACTGTTTTCTAAAATATAAAATAATATATAAAATAATTATTAAAAAAGTTTTAGCTATTTAAAAAAATAATGTAGAATTAAAACCATAATCGGAAAATGTACAATACAATTCTAGAAAAAATATATTCTATCTCGTTTTATTAACTACAATGCTATTATACTAACATTAAAAAACTTTACAATCTATTTTTAATTGATCCCTATGCTCTGTGTCTATGGTACAAAAAATTATTTGTCTGAAGAGATTGTACGTGATATAGATAGTTTCGTTAACTATCCCCCTTCGTAGCAAAATGAACTGCAATGAAATGATTCATGAGAATCATGACAGTTTTGGGTTAGGTTATTTCTATGATAGATTATTTCAAGACACATGTAGATATTTATAATATAAGAGAGAGAGAGAGAGAAGGAGAAAGAGAGAGAGAGAGGGAGCGTGCACCCGAATAATACGTTAAATCGGAAAATTAAATATATATAAATATATATATATATATATATAAGTTATTTATTTATTTAATATATAAAATATAAGAGAAAATAATACAATATTATTTGTAAATATTAATAATTATAATATTTTGTGTGTGATAAAAATATTAAATAGAAGTTAAATGAATAAAGATTTTGTAAATTATCGGTATTTTTCTGTCATAGTTTTTTTTTATCTTCTTCTTTTTTCTTATCTTATACTTGACTAACATACATTAACGTGAACGCGTTTTAGAATTTTCGTATTTCTATTTATAGAGTAGTGATAATTCTTTGAAACTATGTATATTTAAGTTTACCTTCCAACAACACGATATCAGAAAACGTAAATAATTTATTGCAAGAAATCATAGAGTGATCAATATTTAACGATCGATTTAATCATCTAATGTAAACGATTGCACATCTTCATCTCAAATATACTATTCACAAAAAAAAAAAAATTGACGCAATATGATATAGAATTTATGATGATACCAAAACTATTACTGACACAGCTGCTAATATAAATCACGATTCGTATTTAACAAGCAAACTATTCTGACAGATTGTTGTTGATACGTTTTATCCGAAACTTAATCTATAATCGATTAAATTTGAAAATACTAACAATCTTATCGTAGCAATCTGATTTTAATAATTATATTAATGTTGTACAATATATGTAATGTAAAGAAAATTTCAATTTCATGATTTATTATATGTATTTTATAGTATTTATAGTATTTTTACTCCACAATTTTTATATGCTTTCGCCAATTATTTGACAATTGTATACCGAGTAGTGAAGAACTTACTTTTTATATAGACAAAAAACAATCTCTTTTCTCGTATATTAAAACTAGATTACTAATTTTATCGCTCTTTATGTATAATAACATTGATAACAATAAAAAACGTGTGGACTATGAATTGAACTATAAACATGTATAATTATTAGTAAATATTTTTTATACTGTTTGATTAGTCTGTATTTATGACAATATTTATATTTATATATATAATAACAGTTACATTTATGTACAACGCGTTTCAACTTCTGATACAATATATTGTCTTTTTCTATATTTATATAGCTTTTTACAATATTTCTCGCTGTTTATAAAAAATTTCTTCTATAACAAAACTTTAATGAATATAGTTCTTATTTTATTAGCGCCTTTTACGCTTTCTTACATACATTTTAGCGTTATTTACAGCTTCAATAATGCACTTTGCGATTTTTTTTTGATTTTTCAATCCATAGGTTCCGACTTACAACACATCACCATCTTATAATGAACAGCGTCCATCGTTTGATTGAGCTGTTCTTTGAGCTCTCGAGCTTTCACATATACATCCTCCTTCATCAGATTATAACACATGGCTATCAAGCCCATGCCCAGCAATAAATACACGAAATTGATGATAAGCTTCGTATGGCTATCCTGCGTGGTATTGCCCTGGCTCCAGCCCGGCACTAAATCGCCCATACCGATTTTGCAGAGTGACGTGACGCAGAAATAAGCGCTGTCTAGATAGTCCCATCCCTCCCATTCGGCGAACATAATCGAGCCGGCAAGAACGTAGCCGAATATTACCCAGAGACAGGCAGTCGAGGGTACGGTAATTCTCTGTCCAGGTTTTCGCTGGCCGGTGCATTCGTGCAATCGCGTGTACAGCCATTTAAAAGTCTGCGCGAGCACGCTGCCCATGTTTAGGAAGTAGAGTACGTAGAGCGGGATGCCGAGGACCGCATATACCACGGTAGCACCCTTGCCCCACGGGGTCTTGGGCACCAGACTTCCGTAACCGATCATGGTAAACACTGACAGGCAGAACATCAACGCTGCGGGGAACGACCAGATATCGGTAGGTTTGAGATCGCTGCAATTCTCTTTTTGTCGCGTGCTATTGGTAATATTCTCCTGGTAGCGGCGCAGAATATTGTTGGACACCACGTAAAACGCAGTACGGTTGAACACGTTCACCGATTGATTACTGGCAGTGCTGAACCACAACTCGTCGGCGTACTCCTTGCGAATGAACTCCCGCACGCACACTCTCTCCGGCTGATCGATCAGGGTTGTCTCGATCGCCATGAAGCCGAATGCGCCCACTATAGCGTAACCTACCACTAATCCGCCTACACCCACTTGGGTGCACATAAAAGCTACGAGATTTCGGCAACAATCCTTGACGCGCTCTCGGGGATCGATCCCGGTCGATGTCGAGGACGAATCTCGGCTTCTCAGAGAGGATCTCATCGGTAACACGCCGCGTGACATGTTCAAACACAAACTACCAGAGCACTACCATGCGAAGAGACTCGCATGGAACGCTACCTTGGCGCTCACACTCAACGACTCCCCTCGTGCCGCTTTTCTATTTCTGGTCGGAACGCCCTGCCGCTCGATTCTCGTTTCTTCTTCGAGCTTTCGCTGCCTTCTTCTCTCTTCTTTTGTCGAGTCGTATGTCCACGTTGCTACGCGAATCGTTTCACTCTTGCGGACAACTTCCACGGGATTAGAATCGCCCTTTAAGAGCTTTTTATTAATATGCAAAGGTAATCCGTAGATTAAATTTTCTTACTGCAACATAAATTGTTTAAGGTTTAAGATCAATTTAATCTCTAAACTTTGAACAAGCTATAAATGTAATTTTTGCATAAGAGAAAAAACTATCCTTATATAAATATATATATAAATTCTTATTATAAATTAATAAATATAATAGATCCTCTAAAAATTTGTTCTTTTAAAATTTTAAGATAAAACATAATTTAATTTTTGCTTTTTCAAGGAATTTTATAAATATTGGATATGCTTCTTTTCTTTCTTTTTCTCTCTTAAAATTTAGTAAAAAAATGCTAAATATAAAATATTTAAATATTTACAAAAAAATTATTTATTAAAATATTCTTAAATTCATAAATGTTTATATTATTAATGATAAATTTAATTTATTAATTTGGACGACATAATTTATTTTAATATCTTTTAAAGTATAACTTCTATCTTTAATAGCAATGCATTTAGAGAAAAAATAATTTTATTGATAAACGTTACATTCAAATTGATACAGTATCGAGTTTACTATTTTTAACAACACCTCTACGATCTCTATTAAATTTGCCGAAATACGTGGACTTAAAATAATTACACACAACTATAACTGCTGTCAGATAATATTTAGCAACAATATATAAAAGCAATTAAAATAATTTCTTTCATGCTAAAAGAAAATATATCACAAAGAATTATTACACAAATGTGTTATTATTAGATACACGTGATATTATAATACGTGAGTGATAAATGAATTATAAAGAAGTTTCTTCTTATCGTAACTTGTTTTTATTGTGCCAATTATGTAAAATACATTCAAAAAGAGATGGTTGTGAAACAATATCAAGTGTGAAAGCAGCTTTAATGGCACGATGTGTCACCGTTATTAGCATTCCAAATAGCATAACGGGTATATTAGAACTTGAAGGGGAGATAGAGAGAGGATCGTGTGATATAATAAACCGCATCATCGTGAAAGAGGGGAAGTTCTCCCCTTTGTTAAATTATTTACTCGTTGCAAAACTATGCACGAAAATATGCATACATAAATTTAATATTATTTTTCATACCGCGCATACTGAAATACTTACTTTAGCTTTAATAGATACTCACGTCAACACTCTTACGCAATTTTACTGGAAAAATTTAAAGTTTACATTGTGATAAATTGTTGTTAAAATTCCACACATTTGTATTCTAAAGATAAACAAGTTATATTTTATGGAGATACGCTGCATATTTTGGTATCCGCTCGAGCTTGTATGCAATCGATCAATCGATTTGTGACACGCAATTCTCTCAAATCGATTAATCGAGAATACAATTTCGCGAGAGTTATAAGTTTACCAGGGTGGTAGATTGGCTAAGTTAGCTTTTCGACGAGGAGAGAATTTGCCAGATAGATCAGTCGAACGGCGATCGTCGTCCAAGCTGCTTCTCGGTAAAATAGCGAGCACATCACGTATAAAAATGGGTTTAGGTCATTTGCTAATGGTCACACTAACGTTACTTTGCACAGGTAAAATATTTGACAATTTTTTAATAGTATTTCGCATTTTTTTTTGTTCTGGATTATTATTGGATTTTGAAGAAGTACCAAGAAATCTTGAGAGAGGTACCAAGAATCGAGATTTGATCTCTGAGTGCATAAATTAACACGTGTGCAGTATTTTGTGCATAACTACATGTTACAAAATACCTGTTGAACATAGAACAAAGAAGAGTATGAAAGAATGAATTTAAGAAATTGAGTTATTTTTGCGAGAAAAAAAAGAGAGAGGAGTTAATAATATATAAAAATAGATACATATATTGAACGATTTATTTAAAAGTCAGAGACAGCATTTTGTGCGTATGTATGTGTTTAAAAATAAGTATGCATTAAAAATAGAAAAGAAAGAAGAATAATTAAGCGTTAAAAGTAAGATGACATCTTATTTGAAAATAAAATTAAGCATTATTTACTTAATTAATTTCTGATATATAATTGTTTCTTTAATATATCTGTTATATAAAAAGAGATGAAAATTCAGTTTAACGTATCAATCCGTTTTTATTCTGTTTTTTCGAATAAAATTTATGAAAAATATCTTCAAGATACCTACATGCAATATGTATGTCAGCGATGAAGAATTTCTTGTTCATTCTCCACACACACACACACACACACACACACATATGTTACAAAATTTATTTTAAGTTTAAAAAGATAATCATATTTTAATAGTGACATAAATTTGCTTACTTGAAAAAAAGTTTTTTCTTTAAAATTTTTTCGGAATACCGAAAGTATATACATGTATTGCATTCGATCTGGCTTTAGTATAAACCTTCTTCTACTGTATAAATTTAACTTATGAAAACGGCTTGTAAACGAATGACTAATTATCTATATATATGATCGAATAATTATTTTTAGCAAAAAAAAAAATGCATGTAACACTGATGGTAGCTATGCTGCTACTTGCTTCTTGATTAAATTCTTCGATCTGTTGATGAATGCATGAACCGCGCGTCTAAATTTAAAATCTGGACCACGTTTTGTTCGCGAATTTAATTTTACTCGGATGATCGTAACAGTTTGAGTGCTGACGATGACATCGGCGCGCAACAATAATATAATAACTTTCTCATTTCTTGCGAATAAGATAATAATCAATCTTCTTTTTAGCATTTTGTTATATTTTTTGTATTTGATATAAAAAGTATATATCATATTTCTTAGAAAAAAAAAAAAAAATTATTTAGAAAAATTGCAGAAGCGATTTTGTTAAAGAGAACAGATTTGTGATCCTGGTACAATAATCGAATAGTTGAAATATCTTTTGTTTCATTTTCTCATCTCTTTCATTGTTTCAATTCTCTTTAAAAAAAAAAATAAATAATAATGATAATAATTTATTAAAATAAAATATAGGATTGAATGAATTATTCCGTCACCATTCATTCGATTCGCGATAGATCAGTACAGATAAATGAATGCACTCGATTATTGGGCAAATCAGTTCGATTCTGATATTCAAGAATGCCGTTTGCCTAATAGGATATGCTGGTAATCAGATGACCGGTTGGTCCGCGTCATATACTGTAGCTGCCTGCCGCTGTACATGCTAAATCTCATGCGATAGCTCGGTAATCTCGGGGTTATCTAGTTAGATTTACGTCGCGTTCATCAGTCGTACACTTGCCGTCATCACACTCGTGTGTCACCCATCGCGATCGTTTCAGGTTGCTCCCCGCGATGCATCTCTTCTGCCTAATCGTCTTTCTAGGTAAGGGCCCTACCGTTGCGTTTGTAGCTCATTCCCGCTGTCATTGCTCTTTTGTCATTTTGCCTGCCAATTTATCCAGAAAATATATCAATATGAATAAAAGAATTTATTGAAAAGGAAGATGTTTCAGTATCTTTTTTCGCGATTAATTTATTAATTTTTTTTTAATTATATATATATATATATATATATATATATATATATATATATATATGTGTGAAATATTAATATGGACAGCGCATTTGAATATTTAATTTATCTTTAGTGTGGTGATAAATTTTGGTGCAAAATTTTACATATATTTGCATACAAGTTCAATGTCAGACATCCATAATATGTGTCAGTGTAGTGCGTTTCCCCCTTCTTTTACCAGCTCATCCAATTTACTGATATAGCTGTCTTGCGATTATTTATCTTAAGTGTTCTTTCATACTTATTATCATGCTGACTGTTTTAAGTGACATAGTTTCAAGATAATCTCTTTTTTACCGCAAATATGCATTTATTTATTTAAACCAACATTATTACTATTCCGTATATTATTTTATAAACTACGCAAAATACTCATGTTTTATTTTTCTATTTAGGTCGACTTTAAAATGACTTTTAAATGAAAATATTATATACGATAACATATTATAAATTTTTCTACTGAGAAATTCTAGTACCTAAATAGTTTGTATAAAAAAGATTTGTATAAAAAAAATACTGTCGCACAGCATGGATAGATACGAGAAATAATCTGAAGGAATATTTCTTAATAATTATTATTGTTATTAAAAATGAATCCATTACCAGGGTTAAGCTTTTTATTTTCATACTTGATAATATCGCTCGATAAATATTTAATAATAGGAATATAAGGATAAATATTTTCGAGTTTTACTGTAATACATGTGTGTTCGACGAAAAGTCAATGTACGTGACATTACCAAGTTAATGAAACAACACACGAAGCCATCACATTTCTACGAGTAAAGTATTTAGAATCGGAGACAAAATACATATCGCGCGATATATATCTATGGTACTGAATTATCTTGAATATCCCTAAAACTATGCACGAAACTCGTATACCGATCGGCCGATCTTGCGTGCTATCCCCGCAGCGGAAGTATGCATTATGCTCATTAAAATCTGCGGGTCGTTTGAATGATTCGGCCGTTGTTGCGGCCGGCGCGCTGATCTAGAAAGCGCCGGCGTTTATCCACCGATTGTGATCCAATTGACCGCCCCACGATTGGCTTTCACGGAACGATCGCTTTTGCTTGAATTTGCCGCCTTTTTTTCTCTTTAGCCATAATGATAGAATACGATGGGGAAGAAACGCGAATTTGATGCGGCCCGAGCGGTCAATGGGGTCAATTCTGTTTCCTGTCGCGCGCGTTCAATTACTTATCGAGCCCAACGGAACGAACACGTTCGCGATACGGCGAGCTGTTCGCGTAGAAGTAGCGTGGAAACAATTAGTTTATTGGTAGTTCGTGCAAACTCGGCAAATTGATACCACGAAGGAGGACGAAGTCAGCGCCGGCTTTAGCCCGCGATTATTATAGCAAACACGTTCTCCGCGAAATCTCATTTGGAATTCTCATTCGCATATATACTGCATCTAACATTACAATTGAGCAACCAGATTGAAATTAATCAAAGTAATCTCAAGAAAATATATTAATTACGGAAATGTATTATTTTATCATGTATGCTGTGTGTGTATATAGTCATTTTTTATATGTAGAATGCATTTTAACAATAATTACAATTATTGTTTTTGATATTAATACTCGAAGTCTGCTGTCATTAATATCTAAAAGATACCTTTTATAATTTAAATATAATATTTATAAATAATGTTATATATAAACGCATAATTTAATTTTTTTTTATAATAACACGCAAAGCTTTATTTTAAAAATCTGAATCAACTACAAAATAATTGGAATGGATGTTGGAAAATGCTAAAATGCTATTTAAAAGAAGTTGCTCTAAAATATGAGAATTGTTATTTTTTGAGATGCTTTAAAATTAACAGTTTAACGTAAGAATTATTACCTATGTATATGTGTTGAGATTATTTATGAACAAGTATATAATTCGCGTCTTACTATTTCACTCGCTCGTTATGAGACGGCGGAATGAATGCGTAATTACATTATTTGTGCCAGCAAAGTTTCTTCCCAGATTGACTATGATCACTGAAAAATAAATATTGTTAAATGCAAAAAAAAAAAATAAACATTATATACTTTATTTCAGGTTTACAAGCAGTGACAACACTTGAGTGGGGATATTGGGGCAAATATGGTAATTACGATAATTATGATAAAACTTTTTTATACTGCACTTTATACGCATTTATAATTTACGGTCGATATCAAAGACGATATTCTTCAGTAAATGATGCTTAAGATTGAATTAAAATGCGATGCTTGTTTAAAAGTTAATCCTATCTAAAAAAAGAGAGCATTAGTTTCTTAAATAGAGATAACGTAAATCATTGCCGATATATTAAGCCATTCAAGTTAAGGAAACAATTATTTACGCAATATCTTTTTATTTCGCAACGTAGAGACGCTTTATCAGAACATTGACAATGTATAATGATTTTGTCTTTTATAACGATATATCTTGCAAGAATATATACACATAAAGGAACATAAGCATCGATTTGTATCTGTTTTGTTAATTGATGCTTATCTATTTTACAATGGTCTTTATCGATTCGCAAGACCGATGATTTTAAATCTCGATGCTCGGAAAATTTTCTTTCCGAAAAATGTACATAAAAACTACAATCACATTGTTCTCATTTAGCTTATGCGAAACTTACGTATAAGCTATTAGCGATTTAATAACGGCAACCTTGAATGTCAGTTGAAGATATTTAAAGAACAAAGTCAGTGTATTAAATTTCCTTTAAGGAAATTGAAGCATCTGTGACTAAAGTGAAGATCCAGAAGTTCTGTATATGTTTTCTAAAAAATCTTACACATTTCATAATTCAATGCGTCTCTATGTGTCTCTATTATGCGAGAAATATTATAATATTTTTAATTTCTGTGATATATCTATAATATTTAATATAAGTCATCAATATAACGCGTATAGACATTTATTAGAACGCATTCACTGTTATATATTGAGAGCGCTTATTTGTGGTAGCTATAGTTACGCTTATGCTTTATTCATTGCGAGTGAACATTGATAATGCTCAAATGTATGTGTGCATATTATTGCGCAAATTAGTGCGAAGGTCTAAAATAATTTTAGACTTTCATAAGATTACAGACTAGTTATCTACTTAATGCAAATATTTAAAAAAAAAACTCTAAACATATATTCTCTCGTTTAAAGTATATTTGTAATAATTATAAAAGCGCTTCATTTCACATGTATTTTCGTAATCTATAAAACAATCTCAAAAATTTTTTTATAAACACGTTTTTTTAAAAATATATTTCCTTAACTTTTATTATAATTTTAATTTTTTTCAACTAAAAAATACTAATTATTAATAAATATTAAAACCATTATCATTTTCTCCTATAAAACTGTAATTCGATACAATCATAGCGCGTAGGTATTAATGATAATTTTAGAAATGTATAATACATATTAATGTATTATGATTAAAATAGCACGTTCGCACGTTCAACCGTAACGCTACATCATTGTTCTATCGCTAAAGTGTGTTTTAGAATAAAATATTTAACGATGACGTATCGTTTAAAAATCGAAAAATATTAATAGCTATTAATCGGATTCCAGATTTAAAAGATAAAAAGAACATGTTATGATCGTAAAAATTATACAATATATAAGATTTTTTATTTCTTTAAATAATTATTAAACAATGTTTTTTTATATATAAAAAATAAATCATATTTTTCTATAATTAAAAATGCTTCTAATTTTGTATAGTATTTATGTGTGCAACTTATTTTAATATACATATTATCAAAAGTGAAAAAATATTAAGAAGCTGTTTTTAAAAAATGACGTAAAAGCTATATATATGTATGATGCGAATTATAAACTATAATTCTCTTTTACCTCATATACATATAACACAATATTGTCTTAAATGTTTCTATAATGATACGATATAATAGTTAAACTTTGTTTCATTATGTAATAAACAAAATTATTATGTGCATGTGATTTTTGTAAATATTTCACAGGACCAAAGAGCTGGCCGGAAATGTGCACGACAGGAAAGAAACAATCACCGATTGACATCGTGACGGAAGATGCCATAAGAATTGATCTTGGTGCTCTCAAGTTCGATCGATACGATTTCGCGTTTTCTGGCACGCTGACTAACAATGGACATACCAGTAAGCAATATATTGCATTTCAATATTTTTTGTTTTATTGGATTTGATTATTTTTTCTATAACTGTCAGTAGCACATTTATTATTTCTTTTATTAATTGTGTTTATTCCATATTTTAAAAGTTTCTATATTTTATATACAATATTTAACATTATTTCTAGAAATTTTTATTTAAGATAAATATAATTCAAAATAATGAAAGAATATTAATATTTTTATCATAATCATTTTTTTTTTTTTTTTCACGAAATAAATCAATCCTTATCATAATAAATATTGTATAATGAGAGAGGATTTAACTTATCATTATTTATATCTATCAATAATCCAATTATATATTGTTTTGACGAGAAAAAGATAAATTTTTTTACAGTACAAGTTAAATTGCATGGTATACCGATCCATTTAAGCGGCGGAACATTGTCATCGGTATACATTCTGGAGCAAATACATTTTCACTGGAACGCCGAACATACAGTGGACGGTTCTCGTAATCCATTGGAGTTGCATTTAGTACATTACGACAACCAGTACGCGAATTTTAGCGAAGCCGCGCAGCATGAGAAAGGAGTTGTCGTTGTCGCGGTTCTGTTTGAAGTAGGGGAATAATATTTGTTACGTTGCCCGTGTCTTTCTTCTCGTATCGATAACTTTTTTAAGTATATTACAGACGCGACGTTGATCGTGATATTTTTTTATAGTTTAATAGTTACGACAATCCGGACTTGATGCCGATTCTAGAGACGACGAAAATGGTATCAAACTGGGTGGGAAAGAATATGGCACCGATAAGAACCAAACTAATACCTTTGTTGCTTCTACCAAAGGATCATACGACGTATTATCAATATGAGGGATCCTTGACCACGCCGGGATGTCAGGAATCTGTGATGTGGTTTGTTATGACTGAAAAACTCCCGATATCGGAGGCGCAGGTGATTTGAACATAAAATTGTGAGATAATTATATTTGTTTTAATAGACATGTAATTTTTTAAGGACTTATCATGCATATAAAATAATTCTTTTTGTTTGAAATATCTCCTATTGGAATAATATAATAATGTTTATAATGTTTAATACGTAATCGCATTCACACACAGGTAAATGTGTTCAAACGTATTCAAAGCTACAATGGTACTCTGAAGTACAATTACAGACCCATACAGGAGCTTGGTGATAGAAAGGTGTATCATCGTTTGGATGGATATAACAGCGCGTCATCCTTGTATTCGAGTATAATTTGCACGATTCTCAATGTTCTTCTAGTCAATCTTTTACGCGAGAATTTTTAGTCTGAAATAGCAAAGCTGAACTTTACGTTACAACATGTGTAATACGATATGACAATTGTGTGATATATTATTTGTTATATATATTGCTCTAGAAGAAACAAAAGATGTCTATATTTATTACAATGAATGTTATATAACTGCATTATTTCTGAAATGATGCATTGAAAGCTCTGGAACTATTACTATAATATATATATATTAAAAGATAAAAATTTTATAAATAATATGCGAAAGATTATTTTTTTTATTAATATAGTAACATTGATCAAAAATGCTCGTAATAGTAAAACAAGTAGAGTTTTGCAAATTAGAAACTTGCACATTGCTTCCTCATCATTTTATTTTACAAAGTTTAGGCTGCTTTAAGCATGCGGTTTTTTCAATTTTTCGCTTCCTCATACAGGAAGCTTTGTGAACGAAATAAAAAGATAAAGAAGCAATATGCCATTTTCTAATTTACACACTTTTTTTATTTTTATATAATTGTTATAGATTATACATGTAAAAAAAATTTAATCCGATATCTCAAATTTTCTGAAAGTTGCAGCGTGTACAGACATTTCTCACAAAATTCAAAATTTTATAAAAAATAAACCCTTTCACCGATACTCACCAAATTCAGTAGCAATCATCCTTTAATAATACTTTATCCATCTAAAGAAAATTTAACCTGATATCTCAAAATTTGCGAAAGTTACAATGTATACAGACATTTCTCAAAAAATTAAAAATTTTATCGAAAATGAACCTTTCCATCAATTCTCACCAAATTCAATACCAACCATCCTTTAATGATACTCTATCCATGTAAAAAAAATTTAATCCGATATCTCAAAAATTGCAGAAGTTAGAGATTGTACAATATACAATACTACGTACATACACACATACACACATACATCAATCACTTTTTAGTTTATTTTAATGTAATAGATTCGGATCTTCCATTGTTAAATTCTAGTTGTTAATTTATGGGCAAAAAAATCATTTTACATAAACACATTCTAACATTTATAACAGATACAATGATTTCTAACATGTCTAATCGTAAGTAAGCAGTAATATTAATGATAATGAATGATTATCGATTAACAAATCAAAACAAGTGACAAATAAAACAAAAGTTTTTATAACAAAAATATTTTTATTTATAAAAAGATAAATCGCGTTATATAGATATATATTACTTTTCTTTAATCATCACAGATTTTCTACTTAACATGAGATGGAATTAAATACTTTAGAAACTAAAAAACAAAACTTTAAAGATTTTGTATTTTTTTGTACGATATTCTTTTTCAAAGCAATTTTAAATTAATTCAACATAAAATTAAATCTTTGCGCTTGTTGTGCAAAAACATTTTTATTTCTAATATTAAATACGCGAAGAGATTAAGAGTAATAATTTTGTTTAAAAAAAGCAAATTTTTTATATTTTTAAATAAGAATATTAAAATTATAAAATTTTTATCTAAAATCGCTTATATATAGAAATATCTTACTAAAGAAATAAGCTTGTTGTGACAATTGATTCATGATTAATCAAAATACATTGATGCTGTTCATTGATTCGTAGTTAACGTTGCTCCACAATATTTTGTAAAATTTTATCAATGAAGTATGATTAATATTTGTACAGATATATTTTAGTTGACAAATCACGAACGACAGATTGTCCCGTGACTACCCTAGATTCCGGATTTTGCAATGTTCGATAGAGAGCCATAAGATAATTGCTACATCACAATGTAGGGAAGTAATACAAAAATTTCACGATTCCGTCTATATTCCCAGTAAACAGAATAAAAAATGGAGCGGCGTAGTAAATGAATTATCGATCAGTATAAATTCTCATGCTCCCTTAAAATAAAACATAAAACTACCCTAATTCATTATTTACTCGAGAACACATACATATCCTGCTTTACCAAGTATATTTAAGTTTCGAAGTATCTACACAATGATTAGAGACTAAAAAAAATGAAGAAAAAGGAATGTCATGGTTTGTCGTATGACGGTGCATCATATATTAATAATAACCGAGAAGAGAAATAAAAATTCAAACAGAATGGCAAATTCTTTTAGAATGTTAGATATAGTTTTAAAATACAAAGGAAAAAATAATTTCTATTTGCAAAGGAAGAAATATACATGACAGAAAAAGATGAGATAGAGACAATAATCGAAATCTTCATTCTTATACGCTACATTTGCCAAGCTAGTTCCGATTCATCGCGACCGACATGAGAGAAATAAATTTCGAAAACGTGAATCTTCTAAATAATCGAGCAAACATGCTCTCAGGGAATCTATTACCAATGACAGCTGATGATTCATTTCCAATGTTCTGGCGTATATATAGAGCCGTCGTCTGGTCAATAGAATTGATTCACGCGATTGGACTAATCGCCGGATTAATCGTAACTCCAAAGGAGAAAGCTTTGAAAGACGGTATTATCTCCATCGTCGTCATAACGGAGGCAACTTTCTTGCTCGCGGGTATTTACACGCGCAAAAAGTTAACAATGCAAGTGATAGGAA
The DNA here is from genome assembly GCF_030449975.1 of Polyergus mexicanus. NCBI lineage: Eukaryota > Metazoa > Arthropoda > Insecta > Hymenoptera > Formicidae > Polyergus > Polyergus mexicanus. The sequence goes on from NW_027223336.1 coordinate 1,006,940, forward strand.
AGATGAACGACATCCTGCGAACTGCGGACGAGATTATGAAGGACATTGTGAAAACGACACTGAAACCAATAATTATACCATTCATAATTTATGGGGTGGCCAGCGTGATATCGGTCACTATATGGACCATACATCCGATTGTATTGGTTTTCGAGAAGAGTACCTTTTACTACGTGGATTACAATTTGCCAGCAGCTTTCAGCCCCGAACCGTTTTCAGTTCGCGTTCTAATTCCATCGACTATCATTATGACAATGGGTGCCGTCTATTTGTTCCTGAGAAAATACAGCTTGGACGTGTACATGATGCATCTGGTATTAATGTTAACTGCGCAATATCGATATACAGCAATAAAATTGGCATTATTATATAGGAGTTCGCAACAGGATAGTGATAACTCTCGAAAAAAAAGTCATCCTTTGACAGATTTATGGATGGAAAAAGAACTGAAAGCGTTATGTCGGCATCAAAATAATGTTTTGTTGTATGTATTTTTGAAGTAAACATAATATATAATTATTAAAATAGAAAATAGAATATAATTATTAAATAATAGAAAGATACTTTTAAGAATTCTTCAATTATAAAGTTGTAATTAAATGACTGCGTTTTTAAAACATTTGAAAAATTGTAAATTACAATATTATTGAAATTTTATTATATATATTTTATCTATAATTTTTTTTATAAATTACTATGTTTGACAAAATAGCAGTTTATTGTTTGATTCAATTTATGTTTTATGTGTAATATTTATTATGTGATACAATATTTTATATATGTTCTGTGTATATATATATTTTACACATTGTGTTACAGCATATCAATTATGTTAAGGAAACTTCTGTCTGTGAACTTCAGCCTACTATATCTCAACAGTGTTTTCCGGTTCTGTTTTTTAGGTATCCTAATGAGCACAGTAGGTAACAATAGCAAATAGATTTTTAATAGAATTTGGAAAGAAAACAGAGAGAATAGAAATTTACTTTAAAATTATCTTTTATTTAATAGATGACAATTTTTATCTATTATAATAAATTCAATTTTGTTATATTTTATTTGTTGCTCCTCAATTAAAATTTATTATGAGAAATTAATATTTAATAATAATAGAAATTAATAATATTAATAGTGTTTCATGAATATATAAAAAAGAATTATATATATATATGTTTCCAATTTTTTTTTCAGATTAAATTAAAATTAAAGAATTTATTTTTTATCTTATTATGTATTATTTTCAAATAAAAGTGTGATAAACAAAACAAATATTTTGCATTTATAATTCAATTCTGAGATAAAAAAGTTTAAGCAATTTATTTAATTTTGTATATGCGAGAAATATTTTCAACTAAGTAAAAAGTGTATGATTTTTAAGTGTTATATTTTTTATTTTCATTTTTCTAACACAAAATGTGTTATAAATTTTTAGATACCATCTTTAACATTCATGGAAGGAATTTCGATTTTATCATTCGCAGCTGGTTCAGTAATGCAATTCTTTCTGTTATGTTCTTCCGTCCAGACATTATCAGACGCGGTAAGACTTATTACATGAATGTTGAGAAAAGTAAACCGAAAATAACATATGATTAATAACTTTCTTTTTTTTTTCATATATCATTCTTTTACCAAAATGTAGAGTGCCGAAGTGACGGATAAAGCATTTGATGAAGGCTGGTATCAATTTCAACCATCAATAAAACGTATATTCATATTATTAATACTGTCTAATAATATAGAATGTAAAATTGCAGCGGTTGAGAAGTTCAACTTATCTCTGCCCTCATTTATGACGGTAAATTCTAACATTTTACTATTTATTGTTTATATAAAATTTGAAGTTTCTTACATTATATTTTTTATGATGAAATTTTAGATTATGAATCAGTCATATTCGATCGCTCTTTTGTTTTTAAAAGCGAAATAAAGCAGAAGATACATGATGCATTCGTAAATGTAATAGGTAGAGAAAATAGAATAGAGAACGAATCAATGACAAAAAAGTTAAGGAAAATTGTTTGTAAAGAGAGAGATGCATCTATTTTGCATAATTATTCAAGAAATATAAATATAATAAACATAATATTATTGAATTGTTAGAAATGTGATAAAATAAGAAATTTAATCTTTGTTTTTTATTGATCTCTTTCCTATTATTTTTTAAGCTGGAAATGAAAGGTAATGTATTGGCATATAAATCTTTTTACGGCATATAATATTTGTGCTATTACCATCTATTGTACTCTCTCCAATAAGGAAAATATTAGCATATATATGTAATATGTATTATCAGAATATGATTATAATATCAAAATATATTGCACATGTGTAATGTTTATTTCTGCCAAAATTAAACATAAAAAGGAATAAAAAATTACTCGAATTTGATAGCTGCCTATGAAACTTTCTAATTATAAGAGATCTTATAGAATCCATTGCCAGCGAGTACATATTTAAAAAGAAGATCGTCTTGAATGTCTACATGATAAATTTCATTATTAATGATAACGTACTATCTTTATATTACGATAGAATTTGCTACAATATTTCACGAAAATAATTCCATCGACAAATAAAAAAAAAAAAAAGCAAAAGAAACATTATTCTAATCTAAACACATTGAAAGAGGAATATAAAAGTGCATTATCGAAACCATATCGCAATGATTTAGAAAGTAAGCGTTTGCTAATTTCGCAATTTATTATTTTACGCTTATTCACAAATCTTTTATCAAAGGAAGAAACTTACTGTGAAGATCAAACACTCTTGAAACAGATGAATTCATTAATTGATCCATAATCAAGCTTGCCACAAAACATTTTTTGAAACATTGTCCGCAATCGATTTTTGCCCAATCTCTGCAAATTAAACTATATATTTTAATTAACAATGCGTCAGCGAAACGCATCAAATTATTCTGTGATTTCTCTGAATTCTAGCAATTCTGCAATATTCGACAGAATACCATAAGATAATTGCCACCTCACAATGTAAGCTAGTAGTGCAAGGAACTTAATTATCGCATGTATATTCCTAGTAAATGGAGTGAAAGATGTACTATAGCCATATCCATGAATTATCACAGTATATCGCGACATTTAATTATAAACTATGCTTCCTTATAATAAGACACAAAACTATTTAAAATTATTATCTATCTGTTCGAAACATACCTTGGAGAATATTTAAATTCTAAAATATCGACACACAGTGAGATTACAGACCCAGCAATAGAACAATAGAAGAAGAATCTCACTGTTCGTCGTATGACTGCTTATAATATGTTAATAATAGCCGGGCAGAAACGAAAGTTCAAGAAGAATGTTAATTTTCTGAATGTACGTAGGTATAATTTTAAAATACTGATAGAGAGAGATATGTCCTTTATATATTTTCATTCGTACAGGAAGAAGCGTACGCGACAGTCGAACGTGAAACAGAGATTAATGCAAGTACAAAAGTCTTAGTTCTAATACCTTAGATTTACCGAGGCAGTTCCGATCCATCGCGAATAATACAGCATGGGAAAAATAAATTTCCAAAATGTGAATACTTTAAACGATCGAGCGAACATACTTTCAGGAAATTTATTACTGATAACAGCAGATGGTTCGCGGTTTCCAATACTGTGGCGCATACATAGCATCGTCGTCTGGTTAATGCAGCTGATTTACACTATCGTGTTGCTCACCGGGATAATCGTGACGCCAAAAGAAAAGTCTCTGAAGGACGGTACTGTTGCCGTTGTCGTCATCATTGAGTCGTGTTTTTTACTTATGCGTATTTACGTAAACAGAAAATTAATAACATCACTGATCCAGAAAATGAATAACATCCTAGAAACTGCGGACGACATCATGGAAGATATTGTGAAGACGACTCTGAAACCAGTAATAAAACCGTTCGTAATTTATGGGACAGCTGGCGTGATATCTATTACCATATGGACCATACAGCCTATTTTATTAATTTTTGAGAAGACTAATTTTTCCTACGTAGATTACAATTTGCCAACCGCTTTCAGCGCCGAACCGTTCTCTGTCAATATCTTGATTTCATCGACTTTTTTCATGACGATTGCCAGTGTATACAGCTTTTTAAAGAAATACAGCGTGGATGTATACATGATGCATCTAGTGCTGATGTTAACCGCACAATATCGATACATGGCAATAAAATTATCATTATTATTTCGAGATTCACAGGACAATCGTGACGAGTCTCAAAGAAGATATCATCCTATGACAAATCAGCGGATAGAAAAAGAGCTGAGAGTGTTATGTCGGCATCAAAATACTGTTTTGCAGTATGTATAGCAAAATATTTAATTATGAAATTAACTTTAATTATGAAATTGGTAAATCACAGCTTTATTCAAATCTTATGTAATCTCGTGTATATTTTTTCATAATTTCTAATGTCTAATAGAATATCAATTTATTATTTTATGATGTATATTTTGTATACATATCTATTATATTCAATATTTTATATCTGCTATATATGCATTTCACGTTGTGTTTCAGCATATCATTTTTGTTAAGGAAACTTCTATCTGTGAACTTCAGTCTATTATATCTCAACAGCGTTTTTCGATTTTGCTTTATAGCTATTCTAATGAGCTCAGTGAGTATCGAATATAGCAAATATTAATAAGACTCAAAAAAAATAAATAAATAAATAAATAAATAAAAACTTGAAAAGTGTCTTTTTTTAAAAAGTTCTCTAAATACTTATCACGTCAATAGCAATTCTATTATTCTATATTAACTAATTATGTTTTATACTAGATAGTTTTATATTAGGTTTTATACTAGATAGTTTTATATTAGATTTTATTTAAAAAATAATATTTATTTTAATAAATAAGAAAAACGCAAATTTTACTAATTTTTCTAATTTTATTTGATATTGAATTGCAACTGCAAATTTTATTTCTTATTTTATTATGTATTAATTTGAGATAAAAATGTGTAGTAGTATTCCATTTTTGTAATTTAATTCTGAAATAAAAAAATAAGCAATGTACAAAATTTATATAATTTATTTAGTTCTACGTGAACAGGAAATTTTTTCAGCCAGGCAAGTGAGAAATGTGAAAGTTGCTTCTTGTTTAGTTTTTTAAGAAAATGTATTTATCAATTTTTAGGTGCCATATATGACATTCATGGAGGGAATTTCGGTTTTATCGTTTACAATGGGTTCAGTAATGCAGTTCTTTTTGTTATGTTCTTCCGTGCAGACATTATCAGACGCGGTAAGACTTAATGTGTTTTATATTATTAAAATTATGTTTCTTTGTATAAGCAATAATATTTTAATATCAAAAATAACATAATTTATTAAATATTATATATACTAATTAGATTAGTCTGCACATTTTTTATTGTCATATATTTATTTATTAAAGAAGTTTTTAATAAACATAATAAATGTAAATTAACAATTAATAGTAAACAAAAAAATAGCGCACATAACAATATTGCTTATTTATAAAAATTATTATAAAATATAAATGTTGAGAAAATTAAATCGAAAACAACATGTCATTATATATATAACGATCTTTTCTTTTTTTCTTCTTTTTTTCATATATTATTCTTTGGAACCTAATATATAGAGTATCGAAGTGACGGATAAAGCATTCCATGAAGCCTGGTATCAATTTCGACCATCAATGAAACGTATATTTTTATTACTGATAATGGCTAACAATTTAGAGTGCAAAATTGCAGCAATTGAAAAATTCAATTTGTCTCTGCCCTCATTTATGACGGTAAATTTTAACATATATATTTATTATTTATATATAACATGAAATTATTTTGATACTCTTATATCATATTTTTTGATAATATTCCAGATTATGAATCAATCATATTCGATTGCCCTTCTATTTTTAAAAGGGAATTGAAACAAGAAATACATCAAATACATACGTTTAAATCTATAGATGATAAGATAGAGAATGGTTATCGAAGACAAAAAGACAATTTAAAAATTAAAAATTATTTTAAAAAAAAGTCTGCATAAGTTTGTGTCGCATAATAATCCAGAGAATACGGATGTAACAAACATAATGCTCTAAAATGTTTAGAATTATGACAATATATTACTAAAAAAAAAAAAAAAATTAAATTTTTGTCTTCTATTAATTTTTCTCCTTTTTATTTTTTTTTTTTTTTTAAGTTGAAAAATGAATTTATATATTTGAAGTTAATTTGTTATGTTTAATATGTATAATACTTATTGTCTTCTGTGAAGAAAATATAAGCATATGTGTAAGTAAAATATGTGATTATATCAAAACATCTATATGTAATATATATTGTACATGTCTAACTTCTTTTCTGTAAATCTTATCAATGATTATGGCAGTTTACTTTAGTTGTTGATCTGTAAAAGTGATGATTCATTAGAACACTTTGTAAAATAATATTTCAGCACGTTAAATTATCGCAAATCAGTCTTTAGTTTCTCGATAAAACGTATTATTTCATAAAAATACATAAACATAATAATTTCATCCTTTTTCAGTACTTTCATCCAATTATGTTATATTATTGCATTTTATAATTAACATTATGTTTTTACTTTACCAAGGCAAATCAATTTTAGTGAATAACAGGTGTATGAAGAATAAAAGAAAAATATTTATTTTAAGCATAATATTATGATAATTGTGCAGTCGTTGGTTTTTCAAAGTTTTACATGTCTAACTCTAAGACATCTATGAATAATGAAAAAAAACTCATTGCAGTTGCTGAAAGAAAAATATTTTTTAGTATTATAATATACATATATATTTTTTTCGAAGTATTATTTAATAATATTGTCACTTTTAAATTCCAGATGTAACCGGTCAAAGATCAATTTTCAGTATGTTCTCGATCAAGAGTATATCAGATACAATATTGTATTAGATATTGCAGCGTTTTCTGAATTCGAGACTATAACAAAGGATATAGTGCCATAAGATAATCGTTGCTTTATAGAGTAATTACAAAGGCGCTTAGAGTGGCTTTCGCATTCCCTTCTTAAAAAGCATAAAGAGAATCATGGCATATATCATAAAGAAGATAACTTATAATCTTTTATTTCTTTAGATTAAAGTCTAAAGATAAAAGCTTTCTGTCGATGAAAATTAATTTATCATGCATATCTGAACTATCATTGTAGCACAAAAGTCAATAATTTTTATAAATGAGAAACGATATCGCTGTACTTGTTTTATGGTAACGCATATTATAGTGCATGCTATACGAATAAATAAAAACTTAAGAAAAATAAGATATTGTTCAAGATTGACGATTGCTGACCAACTTCGTGTATTCTTCCGATAAGAAATTATATGTAATAATGGAAAAAAATCAAACGGAGGTAAATACCAAGCAAATACATTTACATACTAAAAGTAATTGTTGCATTTTAATTAAATATTTTTTTAGTTTAATTAATAGCTTAAAATAATATTCATCAGTATATTAAACGCGTAATATAAAGAAAAATATTAAAGACGATTTTGGCAAACTGTATTTCGCACGGTACTTTGCATTCATCACGAAGGAACGGCATGAACTTTCAAAACGTAAATCTTTTAAACGTTCGGTTAAACTTGCTCTCGGGCAATTTGTTACCGATGACTAGCAACGATTCCCTGTTTCCTGCAGTGTGGAGAATATATAGCGCTATTATATGGCTGATCGAAGTGATCCAAACCAGCGCAATAATTCCTGGTGTCATGTTCGTGCCCAAAGATAAAGCTCTGCAAGACGCAACGGTTGGTATTGTCGTCACCATAGAAGTAATATTCTTGCTCGGGCGAATGCATGTGCACAGATCGTTTTTGAGTCAACTAATATCCAAGCTAAATAACATTCTGTGCGCGGAGAATGAGACCATGAAGATTATCGTGAAATCAACTTTAAAACCAGTACAGACTCCACTCAAGTTTTACTGCATAGCAGGAACTGGATCCATAATAGTGTGGTGCTGCCTATCTTTCGCGTTGGTTTTCAAAAAGAAACATTTTTTTTATGAAGATTATAGACTACCGATTGTTCTTTCGAGACAACCATTTTCCACAGAAATTTTCCTATTGGGAAACTTTATCGCGTTTATCGCCAGTGTGTACATGTTTATAAAGAAGGTCGCTTTGGATGTCTACATGATTAATCTTATTTTACTGATAACAGCGCAGTACCGCTACATCGCGGCAAAACTTGCAATACTATTTTGCGAAGACACTTTAGGAAACAAATCTGAAAAAACAAGTGCTTTTCTTGCAGATTCGTTAGAAAGAGAAATAAAAGCGTTATGTCGACATCATAATGTTGTAATTCAGTAAGTAATCGGCGAACATTTGCTAATTTATTTTCTACATAATATTGCTTTACATACTCTTAAAATCATTCATTTTTATTCTATTTTGGTTTATATTATTACTGAAGCGTAATTGCTTAATATTTGTAATATAGGCATAAATATCTATAAGTCATTATGTCATCATATGATTTTAAATATATATATATATAATCATTAAATCATTTTCAGAATGACATTAATGCTGAAGAAATTATTATCTGTAAATATGAGTTTATTATATTTGACGAATATTTTTCTTTTTTGCTTTCTTGCCATCATGCTGATAAGTGCGGTGAGTATAATTAATAATAATTAATAACTATTAATTATACTGGAAATGTATTTTAAGCAAAAATAAGAAATGTTCAACGTTATTGAATTATCATTAACATTTTTTACCTATATAATATTTCTCAACAATTAATGTATTAAATGTAGATATTATCAAAGGCTACCTTAGAAGCAGTCATGGTCATCATGTACATATCCGGCGGATTAGTACAGCTTTATATTCTATGTTTGTGCGTTAACCAATTATTAGATGCGGTAAGTTTTAATTGAAGAGTGTTCATCTTTTCTTTTACGCTATTTAATATCTAGGAGTTAAAATAATGAGTTAAGAGTAAAAATAAAAAAAAATAATTAAATAAAAAATAATTATATGAAAAGAGGGAAGTTATTTTTCATTGCTACAATTTGTTCATTGAACAAATGAAGATGAAAGTTATCAATATATAAAAAAATAAAATCTTGTGATTGATAATTGTCTCTTTTATGTATTGTCGTTTTGTCTTAGAGTACAGAATTAACGAATAAAGCGTTCCATGGAAAGTGGTACCAATTTAAACCATCATTGAAATACGTATTTATGATGATGATAATATCCAATAATTTAGAGTGCAAGCTTTCGACATTTGAAAAATTTAATTTGTCTCTTCCTTCTTTCATGACGGTAGATAAGATTTATGAAATGTATATTATTAGCAAGTACACTAGACATATCAACATTTAATTATTTTTATTAATTTTAATTGTAATAATTATTTAAGTTTTAATTCTATTAGCAAAGTGTCATTATTACTCTAACTCTTATTTTTTTGCATGTTTCTTTAGATTTTAAATCAATCGTACTCGTTTGCTCTTTTATTTTTAAGAATAAAATGAAGATTTGTAAGGTACGCTTTTTACTTATTACAAATATATTATACTATAACTTTTATATTTTTGGAATTGCTACTTAATAATCGTGCAAAACTATTATAATTTATTATAATATATTAATATTTTATATAAATGATAAAATTTTATTATACATATATATGTAATTTTATTATAATTATATTATAATTATTATAACTTATGTATATGTTATGCAATAGAATAATTATTATATAATTATCTTATTTACATTGCTAAAAGCATCTAATAAATTTTAATTTTGTTTTAGAATAGAAGACATATTTGAACATAAAAGAACTTTATATTATAATATAAAAAATTGTTTCGTCAAAATTCAGATATATTATCAACGATTTTGTTAGAGAAATCTTTGATTATTATACATGCATCCAGTGAAATAGTGCAATATATATATATATATATATATACTGTATTTTTGTGCAACAGTTATTAAATACGATAAATATTATTATAACATATATATTATTTTTTATTCTAAGATTAGATGCTGATTTACAAATTGGCCAGAAGTTATTTATCAAATAAAATCGATTTTTATTACTCGTGGATATGTATAAAGCTGCTTTTAAATATCTAACAATGTTATAGACAAACATCGACAAATTCAATGACAAATAAATTCAGAGATTTAATTTATAACAAATTATTTCTCTCGATGTTCTCTATCGCCGAAGCTTGCGTCAAATGGTATTCGATACTGCAACCTTTCGCAGTTCTATAGTTTTGCAATGCGCGTACAGTAGGCAAAATACGATAAATAAGATAATCGTCACTTCGTAAAACATGTAGTCTGTAGTTACAAGAAAGTCGATGGTTCTACTCATCACTGTGATAAATGTAATAAAATATAGCTTTTCGTCTCTTCATTTCTTCACATTGAAGTACTTATTAATTAACTTTTCATATAAAAGAAGGCTTCATTCTCTTTGTTCGAAATTTCTCTACATATTTTATTGTGTGATATTCGTGTACATGATAATTATAGAATAAACATAGATAATTATAATAAAGAGAGCGATACGTCATCGTTTATCGTTTAGCAACGCAGTAATATCGATATCAAATAGGAATTCAAAAGGGCGCGCATATTCTTTTGAACGGAAAAGAAGGACATATACATGTGACAAAACAGTATGAAGCGGGATAAATACAAATGCAGAGAATCACACATCAATTTCGATCGACGACATCGAAAGAAAGGGCCATGAACTTCCAAAGCGTGAATCCTCTAAATATTCGACTGAACTTATTCTCGGGCAATTTATTACCGATGACTAGCTACGATTCATCTTTTCCATTATTATGGAAGGTATATAGCGTCTTTGTGTGGATGATCGAAATGATCATAGGTGCCGTATTAATTCCGGGTTGCATGTACGTGTCAACGGAAAAGGTTCTGAAGGACGGCATGATTTGTTTCGCCGTCTTTATAGAAATGGCTTTCATGATCGCGCGAATTCATATTTATAAGAATGTGGCGAATCAATTGATTCGAAAACTGAATGACATTTTGCACACTGCCGACGAGACCATGAAGAGCGTCGTGACGGCGACTCTAAAACCGGTGGAGGCTCCGCTCAATTTTTACTGGTCGGCCGGCGTGGCATCGATAATAGCGTGGACTTGTATACCGCTTGTATTATTATTCGAGAAGAATCTTTTCTACTACGAAGATTACAGAATACCTGCAGCTTTCTCGAGGCAGCCCTTTTCACTTGAGATCTTTCTGCTAGGAAGCCTGTTCTTAACGATTAGTGCCGTATATATGTTTTTAAAGAAAGTCGGTGTGGATGTATACATGGTGCATTTGGTGTTGATGACAACGGCTCAGTATCGATATATTGCAGTGAAAATTGCAATGATATTTCAAGAAAATGATGAAAATAATAAAGAGCATTCCTCTGAGTCAAATGAAAGAAAAGAAAAGGAAATTATAATGCTATGTCGGCATCACAACACTGTGATTCGGTGAGTATTGTAAAATTGAATCAGCGACTTTCCTAGTCTCCTAAATATAACATAATAATAATAAGAACATGATAAAAATTGGTACTTATATGCAAATATAAGTTACTTATTTGTATTAAATTTTTGAAACTTTTTGTATATGTTTAAGAATTAATTTCTAAGTTTATTAATTATGAATTTATTTTAGATTAATTTTTCAGTACATTATTTCATAATATTTTACATATATATTATATTTTTTTTTTTCAGTATAACTTCGTTGCTAAAAAAACTGCTATCTTTAAACTTTAGTTTAATTTACATGAACAGCGTCTTTCGATTTTGCTTCATCGGTATCATGCTGAGCATGGTGAGTAATAATTAACATTAATTATATAGAAAATTTTTCCGGATGTTATAAAAAACGGTATCAATATATACAATTGCGCAATGCTATTAAATTTTAATAAATATTTTTATTACTTATGACGTCTTTATAAAATTTCAGATACCATCGACGACATTCTGGGAAGGGATTTCAATCATCATGTACGCGTCAGGAGCAGTAGTACAACTTTTTATCTTGTGTTCTTGCGTGCAACAATTATTAGACGCAGTAAGTTTTATTATAATGTTTTTCTTTTGATTCAATTAATGTAATATAAAACTTTTTAAATTAATACAAGATTTTTCAATTATGTACTTTTAATAATAAGTTTATCTCTCATAATATCCACTTTTTTATTTTATAAAAAATAACTATAATATAAAATAAAATATATTTTTAAATTTGAGAAAGTTAGATAAAATAATTAATAACTTTGCAAATTACAGATTGTGATTAATAATTATCTTTATATAAATTAATTTTCTTGTGTAAAATATAGAGTACGGAAATGACAGATAAGGCATTTCACGAAGATTGGCATCTATTCAAACCATCGATAAAACGTATGTTTATTTTAATAATTATGGCAAATAATTTAGAATGCAAACTTGCAACGTTTGAAAATTTCAATCTTTCTCTACCTTCATTTATGGTGGTAAGATTTTTATATATTTTCACTTTGTGTTTATATATATTATACTCTAATGCCGTAACCAACCTCGTTTATTTACAAAAATTCGTTTCTTTCAGATTTTAAATCAATCGTATTCGATTTCTCTTCTATTTTTAAAAATGAAATAAAAAGCGATGAAAAATCTTATCTGCAGTAATTGCTTGTTTCCTTAGTATATAATAGTTATTTATATTTGTTATTGTTATTACTTAAAAAATATAATAAAAGTTAATAATGAAGGATGAACTATTTATTCATTTCGAAACATTTTTCACTTCAGTAAAGTAACGTTTACCAGCATCAAATTTGACAGATAAAAATTTTTGGCGACATGTTGCTTTCATTAAAAGGCATATAATGGCTAAAATTCGTTCGTGACATGTTGCTTTTGCCAACAAGTGGCGCAAAAGTGAAGTCTCGAAAATGGGTGTACGCGCAACAATAAAATGTTCTTACATATCGCTATAACATTATATAAATAGTAAAATATACTAAGCTGTAACGTTTAAAATATATTAAAATAGTAAAATATTTTATATCATTCTAACATATCTAACAAAAACGGTTTAAAATATTTTGCCGCTCTCGATTACTTCTACGTACACATCTATACAATCATCGAAATTTTTTAATTCTAACATACAAATTTTTGGATAAATGTAAATATATGTATTGTTTTTTTCCGTTTACTAAAGAAATTTTTTATTAACAGTATATGCGGCATGAAAATACAGTTAAAGGAAAAGAATTTTAAAAACGTTTTTGTGACGTACCAAAATTGAGTTGTTCAATTCATGAATATATAAAGTTGTTACAGAATACTTTACAGAGTAACATCGGCATATTTAGCGGATTAGTTTATCAGAATTAGTTGAGTTCATCGGATTAGTTCGGATCTAATTATAAAAATTTTTATGGTTGCATCTATCCCTAAGATGAAATTAGTAAGTGCTTTAAGAATTGTCCCTTATTTTGTCACAATATTTCTTTATAAATTATACATATTTTATAAATAAATAAATAAATATTCAAGTATACCATATATATTGTATTCTTATGCAACAGTTAATAGATCTGATAAACATTCTTATAACGTATATAATTGTTTTTTGTTCTCAGATTAGATGACTTACAAGTTTTCCAGATGTTACCAGATTGATTTGTTACCCATGGATATGTAAAGTTGCTTCTAAATATTTGAAACTGTTTTAGATTCGATCGACGAACTTTAATAACGAATAGATTCATCGCAGATAGAGCTCTCCATCAATGATACGCATGTCAAATACTGTTGAATACTGTTACTGTTCTAGACTTCACAGACTTCTGCAAAACATTTAATAATACACAATAAGATAATGACCGCTATAGAGCTTAGCGTTCTCTCTAATTTCATGATCGTATTCAGCCCTATGCTAAATGATCTAAATAAAATACTTCAGTAAACGGTGTCTTTTATTATCGCGATATTTACATTTCATTGTTGGTCGTACAATAAAAACTCTTCTAGCATTTCTGAGAAATCCTCGAAATTATTAATGATAATTATTCTTTGATACTCTTATTGTTAGACAAGCGTCAAAGGCAACAACGAAAAAGGAATGTCGCTGATTATATATTAAAACTATAGAACACATAATTTCAAAGAAAAAGTCATATGTGAATAATATATATATATATATATGTGTGTGTGTAAATTGAATGATTTGCTTAAAGTCTGTGAGAAAAAATTTTTTATGACTAACTTTTATAGTTTTGATAGAAATGCTATACATAGAAAGAAACATGAGACAGAGCTAAATGCGAATATAAAGATCCGCACGCTAAACGAATATAAATATACGTACTTTTGGTAATAACAGTTAATAAAGCTTTTATATAGCTTTTGAAAAACATTTTCTTTAAATACAATATTATCAAAGGTGATTAAATGAAAACTGTTAATAATACTGAGTTATTGACTGAATAAATATAGCTAAATTAAGATCGGATAAGTTGCTAAAATTAAAAAAGTGCATTTTGAAATCATTATCAGTCAAATATTGAAGATTTAGAAGAATAAATTTAAATAAATAAATTGGATTTAAGGATAAATTGCATAAAAATTAATTACTAGAATTAATAGAACAGTTTCATCAAACTTTATTATATGATCTTTTTATCTCGATTATTTGGCTCTTACACATTTCGTTTTACAGGACGATCTCTATTCGCCAGAAAAGCGATATAGTACATAGATTATGGATTTTCAAAGAGTGAATCCCCTAAATGTACGACTGAACATAATCTCAGGCAACCTGTTACCGATGACCACTGACGATTCATCATTTCCTATAGTATGGAGGTTGTACAGCGCTTTAGTGTGGTTGCTAGAAATAATTCAAATGTGCGCGCTAATTCCTGGTTGCATCATTATGCCGAAAGAGAAAGCTCTGAAGGATGGTCTGATTGGTATTGCCATTACCATGGAAGTGGTCTACACGGTCACGCGAATTCATACGCATAAGGCATTAGTGCAACGATTGATTCAGAAACTGAACAATATTATGGGCGTGAAGGACGAGGTGATGAGGAGTACGGTGATGACGACGCTGAAACCGATGGAGATTCTTTTCAAATTTTATTGGATGGCAGGCATGGTGTCCATAATGATGTGGACCATCGTGCCGTTTACATTGGTTTCTAAAAAAAATTCCTTTTTTTATATGGATTACAGAATGCCGGTTTTGTTTTCCAAAGAGCCATTCTCGACCAGTATTTTCGTATTGGGAAGTCTCATTGTAATGTTCAGCAGCCTGTACATCTTTACAAAGAAAGTTAGCGTGGATAGTTATGTAATAAATATGGTATTATTGATAACGGCACAATATAAATACATTGCGTTAAAACTCTCAATGGTATTTCAAGACAAAAGATTGCAAAATAATTACAGCAGTTCTAATGAAAAGAAGCATTATTCTGAGACAAATTTTTACGTGGAGAAGGAGATGAAATCTTTATGTCAGCATCATAACGCGGTTCTTCAGTAAGATTATTTGCCACAAATCGTTAATAAAATCAGGAATTATGTATATTAAAAAATGTTCATTCTATATAAATCATCTTAGTCCTTAAATTTAAAGTTTAAGTTAATCAGAAAGATGCATTCTAATGTTATTAAATTATAAATAAATTTAATGTAAAGCATTTTATGGAGCAATATCTGGAGCAAATAGATTTATGTGTTGTGATTAACTTGTTGAATTTTCGTTTAATACTATATTAATTGTTTTATTATATCTTTTAATAAATCTTTTTTTTATATAATTTTTAATATGTATAATCATATTCTTCATTTCAGCGTCACGTTAATGCTAAGAGAACTGCTATCTGTAAGCTTTAGTATATTATATTTAAATAGCGTTTTCCGATTTTGCTGCATTGCTATTATGGTGATCTCAGTGAGTAGAAATTTCTAATACTAATTATTCTAAAAAATACTTGCTCTGTATAACGCTACCTTATCTTAAGTAATTATCAATTATAATATATTACCGATTCATCTTATTTTTTATGACTTTATACAATTTCAGGTACCATCATGTGATTCGATCGAACGAGCTGTATTTATCATGTACGCGTCCGGTGGAGTAGTGCAGCTCTACATACTGTGTTCTTGTGTGCAAAAGTTATTAGATGCGGTAATCTTTGTTGAAAGACAAGCTCTTATATAAATTTTACGTACAAGAGAATATTTAATCGAAAAATTGTTATTGACAAAAAGATATATTACTATGTATAAATTGTTACATTCTCTCTAAAATTTAGAGCATTGAAATAACGGACCAAGCATTTCACGAGGGATGGTATCGATTCGGAGCATCCATAAAACAAACATTTATGTTTATGATAATGGCTAATAATTTAGAACTTAAACTTTCAACATTTGAAAAATACAATTTGTCTTTAGCTTCATTCATGGCAGTGAGTTTATAAGTGCATTTTGTATTCTTCTTCTGTTTTAATATTTTAAAATATTAATTTACATACATTTTTGAATAATATTCTAGATCTTGAATCAATCGTATTCAATCGCGCTGATATTGTTAAGAACTAATTAAAAAGTGATGAGTTCTGTGTAAATTTTATACATGCACAAAGTAAGTGTACGATTCCCTATTCCGCAAACAGACTATATGTGAAAGTTAAATTAGTAAAAATTAATTTTATATTTTTTAAAAATATATGTATAACAATTATTTCAGAGTAAAGTCGACATAGTGAAAAGTACAATACATTAAAACTAGTTACTAAATTATAAAATGTAAATAACATTACTAGTAAAATATAGTTTTGGATTCAGCTCTCAAGACCAGAAAACTCTCTTAATATTTCTGAAAATTTATTATTAATAAAATATTAAATAATAATTAACTAAATATAATAACCTACGTTAAGAATTAGACTGCGGCGTATGAAGAGGAAATGGTTAAATAATTTATATCAGACATTAAACATTTTAATTTACAGAGGCAGTTTGATCCACTGAAATATTTTTTCTTATTATTATAGTATATACTAGATTAATGCACAGTCGATATATAATACACGTCAGTCAGTAGTAAATTTTCAGAGTCTTGGTATTCTGCGAAGATTGTGGAGGAAGAGAAAGATATATAAGATAATTATTACCTTATCGAGCAGAGATGATTACAAGTAAGTTTACAATCGCATTTATTCCTGTACAATTTTCTATGATCGATAGACATCCAAGAACAAATTATAATTTTTTCACTTGATGCATAGAAAAGTCTTCTCAATTTACGAGGTATTCAGAACTCTAATATTGCAATAATTCATACATTCGAGTAATGATCATAAAGCAATTATCGATCATTAAAATGATAGAAGCATATTTCTGTTTTGTATATAATTCCGCGTAATGATGGTGTATAGTGCATCGTGAAAATAGGAGAAACGCAAAGACAAAAATAAATTGTGTTCAAGGTATAGCAATAACATTCAAATATATTTTGTTCTTCTCGACAGAACGAAGCATAAAACATCGGTAGAGAAACGTGAAACGTAGAAGCAAGTTCATATACATTTATATATATATATATAAACTGTTCGTTTATTTTTATTTAAAATATATGTGATACTAAAAGTAATTTTCTTGTAGAGCAATGTTATACAAAAATTGAAATTAAAAAACCTGATTCTCTTTATTTTTGAAAGCTTTATAAAGAATAAATATTTCTAATTGATTAAGTAATATTGAGAGATCTTAAATATTATATAAAATAACACGTATACACAATAATACGTAATATAAACGAAATTTTAAGAAATGGTCACATTTAATACAGTTCCACTTAATACGTAGTAAAAACACGTAATGACGAAAAAGTAGAATCAGTCGGTCAAAGCCTCAATTATTATGTCTTTTGTTTTACAGAAAAATATTTATCTGTTACAAAGAGCAATATCGAATTCATGGATCTACAAAATGTGAATTCTTTAAATGTTCGTTTAAATATAGTCTCAGGTAATTTGTTACCGATGACTACTGACGATTCATCGTTCTCCATATTTTGGAAAGTATACAGCTTTCTAATATGGTTGCTTGAAGTAGTTCAAATATGTGTGTTAATTCCTGGGTGCATTCGTGTACCGAAAGAAAAGGCTTTAAAGGACGGTCTGATTGGTATTGTGGTGACAATGGAAGTGGTCTTCTTGGTCGTACAAATCCATGCTCGTAAGAAATTGGTGAAGCAATTGATCCGAAAATTAAATGATATCTTACGCGTGGATGACGAAATTATGAAAAACGTAGTAATAAACACAATAAAGCCAATAGAGATCCCTCTTAAATTTTTCTGGACAGCCGGCGTGATGTCCATAATTATATGGAGTAGCGGACGGTTTATGTTAGTCTTTCAAAAAGATACCTTTTTTTACGTGGATTATAGAATGCCGGTAGTATTTTCCAAAGAACCATTCTCGACTAGTATTTTTGTATTGGGAAGTTTCGTTGTAATGCTCAGCAGCATGTACATCTTTACGAAAAAAGTCAGCGCGGATAGCTATATGATAAATCTGATATTGTTAATAACGGCACAATATAAATACATCGCTTTAAAACTTTCAATGATATTTTGCGATGGAATTGCACACATTAATCACAATAGTTCTAATCGAAAAAAGCTTTATTCTGAAAGAAATTATGATGCAGAAAAGCGGATGAAATCTTTATGTCGGCATCATAACGCGATTATTTGGTAAGTTTATTAGCTGAAAATTGTCGATACATTGAGATACTTTTTTGTTGAGAAAATTTTTTGATTTAATAAAAATCTTATACTGACTTATATTAATATAAAAAATACATATCATTTATTAAATTTTATAAACAAGATAAATCCGAAACGTTTTCTTGTAATATTTATTGAGATAGATTTATTATAATTGACATTTAATACAATATGTCAATATCATTCTTTAATATGATATATAATGTGATAATATTTATGGATTCTATTATTTCAGCATATCATTAATGCTAAGAAAATTGCTATCTTTGAATTTTAGTGTAATATATATTATCAGCGTTTTTCGATTTTGCTGCATAGCTATTATGATAATATCAGTAAGTAATAATTTTTGACGCTAATTAATCTAGAAATAATATGCTTGATAGGTATAGCTAGACAATATAATTCTGGTGCATTTTATCGCAAATTATAATATATCATTCTTCGTGATTCTTTGTATCTTTATGAAATTTCAGATACCGTCAACTACTTTGTTGGAAGCGCTCTTGATCGTTATGTACGCGTCAGGTGGTGTAGTACAACTTTACATATTGTGTTCTTGTGTGCAACAACTATTGGATGCGGTAATTATAGTAATGCATACTTTTACGTATAGATATTAAGTACAAAACGAAACAGAAAGAAATGGAAAAATTTAACAAAAAATATTATTATCTATATATATATGTGTGTGTGTGTGTGTGTGTGTGTATGTGTTATTTTTTTTCTAATTTAGAGTATTAAAATAACGGATCAAGCGTTTCACGAGAGATGGTATCAATTTGGATCTTCTATAAAACAGACATTCATGTTTATGATAATGGCTAATAATTTAGAACTTAAACTTTCAATGTTTGAAAAATACAATCTGTCTATGCCCTCATTTATGGTGGTGAGTTATGTGTATCATGTATTGTAAAATATTCTATTATCATTTTTATATTAATAATTTTATTTTCTTTTATTTTAAAATTGTTTTCAATAATATTCTAGATCTTAAACCAATCATACTCCATCGCGCTTCTATTATTAAAAACTAATTGATAAATAAGGATGTTACTTTATTGATTTCACATATAGTAAGTGTAATATTTTATTATAACAAATAAAATATTTAAAAATTTGTTTAATTTTTTGAGTCAAACTTTCATTATTCTAAAATATATATACTTTTTTTTACTACAGATAATGTTAATAAAATAGATAATGATAATATAGATAGATAATATAGATAATGATAATACAATGGAAAAAAAACAATTAACAAACTAAAAAATGTTAGTAAAAATACTAGTACAATTTATAAATTTTACTACGACGGAAAATTGAAAAGCAATAAATCCTAACTGTTTATGGCAAGAACGTGAAATGTTGAATTTATAAAAGAGTTTATTCTTGAATCTTATCTTACTTAAATAAGAATTAAACATCTCCAATTAATATTAATTATTTCAAGTACATCAAAAGCGTAAAATTTCTTTGTGTTGTGGCAAAACTTACCTACACATCTCATGCAATGAAAAGAGAAAAAATTGTTATCCTGACTTTGTCTCCCTACAAAAAGTAGTTAGAAACGAACATTACCACTCAGAAAAAAAAAACCCACTAAAAAAAGCTTTTTGAAACTTCATAAAGTTAAAAAATTAAATAAGGAAGTCCTGCAGCAATGTATGGTAGAACAAGAAGATAGCTTCATTTGTGATTTTCAATAGAATATATCGTTGTATTCTGATTAAAATAAATCTAGATTTTGTAATTGAACGGTGCTTTACATGTTTTCAAATAGGTATCCAGTTTCACCCTACCGATAGGACAAAACCAGATGTTTTGACTTCTTCAAAAAATCTTGTTATTCTTGGTAACCAAAAATTTTGTTTTTCAACAACTAGTCTCATTTTCTCGTAGTTTAAGATCCACTAAAGGCTACTAACGGTCAGTAAAATTTTTTTTACTCTTTGATTTTATTTTTTTGTAGAAAGACGAATCCAAAAAAGTACCCGGTTTTATCTTATTTTCCCCTATATATATAATTATTAATCATATCATATATATTAACTTACTAAAACACTAAGTAGTAATTATTCCATGTCAATCTAAAGTTTTCTCATCGATGTATCATGAGTTAGACATTAATACGTTCTATGATCTGTCGGATTGTCCGTGAGGTTCGCAGCCATATACCATAAGATAATTATAGCTTTATATTTATAAAGACATGATAGAGCCTCAAATAAATAGCCGTATATCTTTCTATACTGAATCATGTGCAATTTTCTGCAATAAATCATTGTCTATCACAACATTTATATATTTTTTTTTTCTTAAAAATTCTTTTATATTTGTACATTAACGCACAAAGTCTTTCTGGCTTATCAAGCATTCAGAAGATTGTGATGCCTATTAATCATTCATCTGCGATGCATTTGAGCAATAATAATAGGGCAATTGGTTTATTAGATTAGATAGAATCAACAGAATGAAAGAAACAAATTTTATATTTTATGCATATTGTCGCATAATGACAGCGTATAGTATATTAGAAACCGGGAAGAATTCGTGAGAAATATTAAATTGCTGAAGTTACAGCAATAACTTTTAAATACTGTTAGGAATATCTTTATATATTTTTCGACAGAAAAGAGCGTGAGCGATATAAGAACGTAAAGCAGGGGTAAGCATATATATATATATATATATACACAATGTCTACATATTTTTATCTAAAATATAATACCAAAATAACTTTTATCGTGAAACGAGTGTTATGATTGAAATTAAAGAAGCTGTCTTTATTTATTTTTGGAAGCTTTAGATTAGAAAAAAATATTACTAATTTAACTTTATTAATTCTGAGCTCATCGATTATAAACGATAAACATATATTCAGAGATATTAATAAAATCTTAAGAAATAATCAAATAAGTAAAATCGTTGATCAACTTTATTTAATCTACAGTAAAAATACATAATTATGAAAAAGTAGAGTCAAGCCGGTCAAAGTTTCAATAATTATTATATCTTTCGTTTTGTGTAGAATAAAATTTATGACAAAGGACGATATCAAGCGTATGGATATCCAAAATATCAATCTTTTAAATATTCGACTGAACATGATCTCAGGTAATCTTTTACCAATGATTGCAAAAGATTCATCGTTTCCCGTATTATGGAGGATGTACAGCTTTCTAGTGTGGTTGCTTGAAATAGTTCAAATATGTATAACAATCCCCGGATGCATCTTCGTGCCGAAAGAAAAAACTCTAAAAGATGGTTTGGTCGCTATCATGATCACAATAGAAGTGGTTTTCCTGGTCGTACAAATTCACGCGCGTAGGAGATTAATGCAGCAATTGATCCAGAAATTGAATAACCTTTTAGGTATAGAAGACGAAATGATGAAAAGCACGGTAATAGCGACGTTGAAGCCGATAAAGATCCCCCTTAAGTTTTACTGGATGGCTGGCATGGTATCCATAATTATATGGAGTGGCGTACCGTTTACGTTAATCTTTCAAAGAGATATCTTTTTCTATGTGGATTACAGAATGCCGATTGCCTATACCAAAGAACCATTCTCGACAAGTATTTTCGTATTGGGAAATCTCATTGTAATGTTCAGCAGCCTGTACATCTTTACAAAAAAAGTCAGCGTGGATAGCTATATAATAAATCTGATATTGTTAATAACGGCTCAATACAAATACATCGCTTTAAAACTCTCAATGATATTTCACGATGAAATTTCGCAGTTTGATCATAATTGTTCCAATGAAAAAAAGTATTATTCTCAGACAAATTATGATGCAGAAAAACAAATGAAATCTTTATGTCGACATCATAACGCGGTTATTCGGTAAATTTATTAACTAAAAATTTGATATCAATAGAATCAGATACTTCTTTTCTCGAAATCTTTTTTGATTTAATATCTTAATCTTTTCATTACGCTTTTTAATCAATAAAAAATGCACTTAAATAATTAAATTGCGTAAACAAAATAAATTTTGAATATTTTACCGTAATATTCAATTAGATATAGATATTCTTATTATTGTAATGGAAATTTAATACAAGATTTAAATTTTATTTTTTGATATAATATGTAATTTGATAATATTTTAAAAACTTTGTTTTAGCGTAACGTTAATGTTAAGAAAACTGCTATCCTTAAATTTTAGTTTAATATATGTTATCAGTATTCTTCGGTTTTGCGGCATCGCTATCATGTTAATTTCAGTGAGTAAAAATTTTTAACGTCAGCTCGATTACAACAAGTTCATTTAAAAATTATTGGCCACATAAAGATAATATATCATTTATATATCTTATCGCAAAATATTATCAATTATAATATGTCACCCCAATCATATTATAATTTTTTTATTTTCTTAAAACTTTAGATACCATCAACTACTTTGTTGGAAGGATCTTTGATCGTTATGTATGCGTCTGGAGGAATAGTGCAGCTCTATATAATATGTTCTTGTGTACAACAGTTATTAGATGCGGTAAATTTAATTTTAATACTTTTTACATATATACAATACATATTAATTAGAAAACAGCAACAAAAATACATGCAGATATTAGATAGAAAAAGAAACACTTATACATTGTTATACACATTATTATACATTGTTTTATCATATATTATACATATTACTGTCTTGTATGTAATTTAGAGCGTTGAAATAACGGATCAAGCATTTCACAAGCAATGGTATCAATTCGGAGCATCTATAAAGCGAACATTTATGTTTATGATAATAGCTAATAATTTAGAACTTAAACTCTCAACATTTGAAAAATATAATTTGTCTCTGTCTTCTTTCATGGCAGTATGTTTATCAATGCATTTTGTATTCTATTCCTTTTGTTAATATTTTAAAATATTTAATGTATATTTTTGAATAATATTTCAGATCTTGAATCAATCATATTCAATCGCACTTTTACTATTAAGAACTAATTGAAAAAGCTGGTGAGCTCTGTGTAAATTTTATATAGTATAAATGTACAATCTCTCATTTTGCATACAACATAAATGTAAGAGTTAAAATATATAAAATTAATATTACATTTTTCTAAAATAAATAACAATTTTTGCAGAGTAAAAACATGTTATAAAATATAATACACATTAAAATTAATAATTAAATCACAAAATAATGTAAGTAATAATCATCATGTAAGTAATAATATTAATAAAATTTACATAGATTTGTTTGTAATAGAAAGATTATAAACAATAAAAATTTTATCTATATATGCTAACAATGTATATATAACAATCTATATAACATATAACAAAATTGATAACAATGTGTATTCTTATACTTTAAATTTTAATAATAATTATATATTTTTAATTACTACTGTTACTTTTAACTTTAATGTAAACTTTTGTCTTTAATATTAAATAGTCATTAATAGTTATTATTAAATAGATACTTTTATATTACTATTATGTTTACTACAATATTATATGTAACGGCTAATAATTTGAAGCTTAAACTTTTGGTTTAAAAAATACAATCTGTTTTTGTTATCATGGTGGTGAGTTTATATATATTTCGTATTCTGATATATTTCATTAGCATTTTCAGACTTTTATTTTAAAAGTTTAACCGATCCCACAATAGTTAAAATATATGGAAATTCTCTCTTGATTAATGATTAATCTTGATATTAAAATCTAGTTTTTATAAATACGTATATGTATTGACGAGTTTTAAATAAAACACACACACATAATTTGATTTTTATAAAAATTACTTTATATTGCATAAAAATATCAATCGATTTAAAATGTATTATATATCATGTTTGTATAATTAAATGGTAAAAGAATAAATATTATTATCTTGATTTATAAAAACTAAAACGCACGAATAAGATACAATATAAAACAATGAAATTAATTATTAAAAAAATATCTTATTTATACTAAACTTTTACATCAGTTCAGTTTATAATCCACATATTTGCTTCTTCATATTCGCATCTTGATAAACTTATGCTAAATATTCCTCATACCATTTATCCTTAGACTTATCATAGACATTTATAAACGGCGTTTTTGCGTACGTGATATAATCAAGAACTTATATATCTACAGTTTATTTTTTAAGTTCTTGAGATCATCTATATGATATCATACGTGATTTTTTTTTTTTTTTTTTAATTAAAGTATAACATATTAAAAAACAAAAACGGTAAATATGCTATTCAAGATTTTAAGTGAAAATTAACGCGATAAAATTTTTCCTCAATTTTTAATGATATGAAACCGTGGATATAGATCATGTCCAAAAAATATAATTTATATTTTTTGTTACAAATAATTATACTTTTCTCAAATAAATATAAACGTATTTCCTTTTTTTAATTTAATTTTCTCAGTATATTTATTTTCAAATATAATTTTAATTTAATATGCAGATATTTATTGTTACGATTCCAGACATTACGATAAAAACATTATACATTCTTATACGAACAATATATAGCAGAAGCGTCATGCTTTCTCTCTGAGTGTTTTATTTCGAACAAATTACTTCAAACATTTTGACATCGGAGAGTTTTTGCAATATTGCATTATTGGATACAATTGATGTGTAACTCTTTTTTTTTATTAACTATAAAAAATTAAATTAAGTAGCTAAATAATATTCATAATCTCCATAAAGATTATTATTAGGATATTCATATATTATGAATATTACAATTACAGTTTGTTTATCTGCCCTACATACGCAGCCAGCAAATTTATATCACAAATAGACCGGAGAACTGCCTTCTTGATCTGGACGATTTCTTACATCGTCCTGCCTTCCGCCGCGAATACTTTTGCCGCTTCTGATCGCCCTGACATCCGCTCGCGAAGAATTCTATACTGGTTCCATGATCGTCGCTCTCGCCGTTTTTCAATATGTTTCGCACAGTTGCGCTGTACATGCAGTCGTTTCGAAGTTGTCGTAGATCATAATACGATGTCTGAAATTATTCGTAATAATAAATTAAAACTTAAAATTTTTCATTTTTCGGTTAATTTACATTTATTATTTTGTTTACATACCGGTGATACGCATTTATATAATTCGAAATCAAACTTAACACTTTATTTCGTGCGCTTTTCGCGAAGATAATAATGATTGCAATAATTGTTTGTGAGAATACAAGACAGAAGAAACTACAAGAGCGTTGTACCTGAACTGTTTTCCAAGCAACAGATTTCCGTCGTTCCGAGCCTTTCTCGCGTGAGCACGATTCCTCTTGCCACGTGACATTATATGCGCCGACATCGCCGTTCGTCGGCCAAACTAAACGCGCTTTGACTTCTCCACACTGACAGTTCATGCGACGCACGTGGAGACCGGCCTGGGTTCGCTCGCACCTGCGAGAACGTCTCCCGACGTCGGCTTCAATGAAAGGTCACCGCTTTCGTTGGTTATCCCAACTACACTGGACTTAGAAGGGAGACTGAGGGGAGGACTGATGATCTTATCGCATCGAAGATGAGTCAGTTTGATACCTTACCGTATGCCATGTAATCTGTACTGTTGAAGACCTTGGATGCCTTGCGCGATGTCAGACGCCGTCCGCCGTAAACCGCTACCGCCTGCACTTGCAGAAAATATTGACACTTGAGCTCCAGATTCTTCAGTTCATAGCATGTCTTGTCCTGAAAAACGCGCACGGAAATTTTAATTACGTCGAAACAACGTGAAGATTATCGGTAAAATTACGAGCGTTTAGAACCAAAGTGGATCACGTTCGTACATCACTTCACGTTTTATTGTATAAAGCTTATATCGCTTTAAAATACGAATCTTATGGATTTTATCCGCTCAAACTCTCTATTTAGAACATTTGAACATTTGTATAGAGCGACAATTAATTATTTTCAAACATATATTTTTATTTAATTATTTAACGCAATATTAGTCTTTAGTTTTTTTTTATCATAAATAAGAATTAAAATAAATTTTTCTGATCCGCTAATAAGCTTACTTTAAGAATCGTCTTGTGGTAGACGAGAATGGAATCGTTTGTTGGCCCATGAATGAGTCTGCTCCAAAACACTTTGTAGAACGATATCGGCACATCCGATGCCGGTTTAACCCATCGTAGGTTAATTCGCAGCTTGCCGCCGACAAGACGCGCATTAGATAAGGTCAAGTTTTGCGGTTCCTTCGGGTTTCGCGGCTCTGCAACGATCAAAATCCCCTACTAAGATAATTGCTTTTTAGTGTATACTATTAATTTAATTTCAAAATTAACAACCCTTTTATAGCGTAAAATAATATTTCTCTTTTATTTCATCCTCTAACTCTTTATTTGTTTGTATAACAGTTACATATAATAAGAGCAATAAAAAGAGTCAAAACATAGAATGTTTTGAGAGAGAGAAAGAAAGAAAGAAAGAAAGAGAGAGAGAGAGGGAGAGACAGAAACTGTCATTATTATAGTATTCATTTAGAGAGAGAAAGATTTTTTTTTTTTTTTTAATAATCTAAGGAAATAATAAATAAAGAAAATTTGGAATTTCAAGAAATAAATAATAAATGAAATAATAAAAGAAACGTCCTGGCTTAGCTGATGTGAAATGATAACCGTCGGAATATTTGATTTTTATCTGACTTTTTAGCTACTTTGAAACAACTTGAACACTTAATCCGGTTTTGCATGATCTGTTGATGGGTTCGTCATACTAATTATCATTTGATTTTTATAAATCGAACCTGTTTGGCATGAAACGCGATGGAAACGGAAAATTTATTTATGAAAAAGTATTAACGATCCGTTTGAGAGACACCGGCTCAAAATAATAGTTGACACTTTAATTTATATTTATGCTGTTCAATTAATAATTAAATTAATAGACTCGCACATGATTACGATTATCTTTCTTTGTCGAATCCTACAATCGCACTCGCGACATTTCAATGTTTATTTTCACGTTGGCCATTGATCTGCGAAATTTAATTTGCGTGCGAGAGGCCAACGGTAAGCAATACCTTACCATGGCGATTTGCGCAAGCGATTAACATGACTCTGGAACTTTTCGCTGCGGGTTAATGACCAGAATTCCCAGTTAACAAACAAATACAAACGTATTCACAAGTAAATTTTCTTCGGCGAAGCGTGTCGACCTTGCGTGAGAAACGAGTTGTTCCACAAGTTCGTACAATCAACGATAATAGCTCTAGCCTTCCATAACATCCTTAAATTATTGTTTACCTCGTGTCAATCAATTTATAATGCAGAAATGATGAACAATGTGTTCTACGAATACTTGATATCGATTTAAATCGTCAATAAAATGTACAATTTTATTTAACGATATATGTATGTATATAATGGCTAATAAATTAGGATATAAAAACTTACGACATTTAGAAGTTTAATCCGATATTTTTTCTCTAATGATATTTTCTCATTTTATCTACATATGTATTTTTTATATTTATGTATTTTCAATATTAATTATAATATTATAATATATATATTGATATAATGTATATAATATGTTATACATATATGTAAATGCTCTTGGCTGTTTCTAAAAATTTTCTCTTCAAGTTATATGTCAGTTATCTGTAAAGAAACTTATTTTTCTTTTCAAAAAAATATTTTTTTATTTCTTAAATTATTCAGTTAAGAATCACTCTTTTCAGTTTTTATCCAATACGATAAACAATTGCCAATAGTTGATTGTATAGATTTACCCTTATCATCCTTAAATATACGTACCTTTTGTTTTAAAGGGTCTGGAGGGTTGCGAATATCCGCGCGATCCATTTCCATTGACGGCTGCCACACGAAATTGATACCAGTGTCCCGTCTTTAACCGACCTCGAAGAGTCGCGTGCGGCTTCGTCGATACGTGACAAACGGTCCAGGAACTTAGCCTGGACTCCAAATATCTAGGACCGACAAGATGACGCTCTTCCATTAGATACCGAACCGCGTCATTATCGTTCTCGTTGACAGATACATTGCTGACTCCCGGCCTGCCGTTACGCCATGTCAGAAGCACCAGGTTTCTTTTCTGTTGTTGTATCTGTAGATTCTCCGGCACAGCTGGTAGATCTAATTTAAATTAAATATTATGATTCAAATAAGTTCATGGCACAGGTTTACGGTAAGCGATTTATTAAAATCTAATTTCTAACAATTTATTTCATCTGCGAGATCTTTGATCAATTTTCTTGTAGCAAAAATATCGACGTAAATCATTATTGTTGCTAATTAAATTTGTCATTTATCATTAATATTTTTATAATTAATTATTAAATCGCATATGTTAAAGTGGAGTCTACTTGAAGTAAAAGTTAAAAAATAATAATACAGCATTTTGTATAATTTATATTTTTAAAATTTTGTCCCTTAAAACTTTTGTAGCTTTATTATATAAAAATTAGCTAAAGTATAAATAAGAAAGGAGTCTGATTGACGTCTTTTGTCTCAAGACACTGATTGCGCTGTTACACTCACCGTTTCGACTGTCCAGACCGACAGGATGCATGCACGTGATACCGCAATCGTGGGAGCAACACTTGGCCAAATCCGGACAACGGGAGTCATCGACGCAGGCGACCAAGCAGGCGGCTTCGAAGGGCGTCATCGACGTTCTCTCGGGGCAATAACCAGGTTTCGTATAATTCGACGCCAGGCAATTTTCCACGCACTACAACACAATGATAAAACACGACAAAAGATTTATAGAAATTTAACATTTGTTTTTAATATATTTTTTGACTTCTTGTCATCAGGAAATATATACTAGTAAACAAAATGAATATTTTTATATATAAATATAATTATTGTTTCAAAATCATTTGATGGTTAAATATGCAATAATATTAATACACCAATATTCAATTACTAATTGAATTGAATTAATTGAATCGAATAATATTCAACTAATATTTATTAATTGGTATTCAGATAGTTAGGAAAAAATATTCCATGAAAAATATTTCTCTGTTCTCTTGTAGAAGAAAATTATACACATTAGATTCGTATGGTTTCATTACTTTACGACATCCGGAGATGGTCGAAATCTAATGACAAACACTTATCAAATTAGCAACACTTATAATTAATTAAACACGTTTGTCTTGAAATACGCGTAGCGGCGATAAGTGATCCAGTTTTTGCGTCACGCAACATGATGATATTTTCATCGCCATCTTCATCACCGGAAGTGTAAATCGAGATGCGGATGCAATGTCGATGGTGCGGTGTAAAAAGACGAAAGAAGCTGCTGCTTGAGTTCTCATCCTTACGCTTTAATATTAATAAATGCACTCTGCTCTGAATTGAGAGCCGTCAATATTTTTATATTGACGATTTAATAAGAAAAGAATTGAAGTTAAAATCGATTCAAAAATTGTAAATCTATTGCAGTTATAAAATTTGAGGCAACCAACAAAATTGGTGTATTGTAATTCTATTGTATTACAATGTTAAAATATTTTTAAGACATAAAATATTACGATTTTTTAAATTCTGCGATTAGAAAATATATGAAAAATTTTTACAAAATTTTATCCCGTCCAAATCATTATTCACGAAAACTGGTATAAGTCTAAAAATGTTACTCTTCCAGTCTCGTATCATCATTTGATTCAATGGTTCGTGTAAAAGGCTGTTACTTCACCGCTCATTCTGCGGGCGTATTTATCAAGGTCGAATCTAACTTCACAGCATGCTGTCTTAATCGGAGCACTTCTGATCTGCTCCATTCGCGATCCGATCCAATCCCGGCCGATACCGAAAAAGATACGGTCAATTGCCGGAAAAAAATAAAAATACAACAAATTGCTGCCGATATCGAGTTCTCCCGCGATTGAGAGCTTCCCTGCCATTTTCGTGGAAGCCAATCCTCGCTACATAGTTACGAAACTGCCGCTTCTCGATTCCGTTCCGATGCGAGTTCCTTTAAACGATCCCCGAGGCGTATTCCTGATTGTCAAGATGAAGGTGCTTATTCATATACAGGGTGTCCGGTAAAGATTGTGCCAACGCTCATGAGCGGGTAGAGCACAGTAAACTACACAGGAAAGTTCTGTAACATATTTTTCTATAACGCTTAATAAAGAAGCTATTATTGAAAAAAGTCTGCCAATCAGCGCCGATCTTCAACTGCGCGCCTAATAGTGTGCGTGAGCGCTCGCTACGCGGCGCACGCTACCAGGCAGGCAGGCTCACCGACCTCCGTCCGGCTTAAAGTCGACGCTGATTGACCAGACTTTACTCAATAATAACTCCTTTATTAAGCGTTAAAGAAAAAAATTTTACAGGACTTTTCTGTTCAGTTTACTATGCTCTACCCGCTCACGAGTGTTGGCACAATGTTTACCGGACACCTTGTATATTTCAACTTAACTCGCGCTGCTGTGTTTTTATCCCGTCATTATTTTCGTACAATGTAGATACGAGAGAAAACCGGCCCGATGAAGTCGATCGAAAAAATTCAACATATAAGATAAGCGCCAACGGCGCAGTAAAATGCATGATTATAAGCGTATATGGAGCCTCGCAAAGTACGAGTTAAGCTTAATAGCGCGGGACTCGAGGCAAATTTTCAAAGTCATGTTATAAAATAATCGTGTACCGTATCAAATTTTCAAATCGCGACACACTTTGTTAGCTTCTAAATAGACGTGCCGACGTTGCCGAAGATAGAATCGTTAATCGTTGTTTATGATCAAAACGCGATACACGTTTTGCGCTTCATTTCGCAGAGCCATGTCGGATGTTGGTCGTTTTATGATCTACTGTCGTGACACGCGCGCATGTGACTATCGATGGCCTATAAAGAATCTCTCTATGTAGGGAAACGCGTTATTCTCGTTGCAAATGAGCGCACTTGACGAAAATGTTACGTGACATCTTATGCCATCAAACTTCGCGACGTGTAATCAACACATTATTGATGGTCATTTTAGATAACCAATAAAGCTAATTCTATATGACTTCTCACAGCATATCACATATATTACGTTTGTTAACCTAAATAACCAAATAATAAATTATAATGAATAAGATTTCGAGTAAATGCTATAAAATAGCATGCGAAAGATTTAGAATACCGTATAAATTACTTCTTTATAAGTCATAATTCACATGCAAATGAAAAATAGCCTAAGTATTGTTTAAATACATTAAAAACAGGCAATATTGTCAATAATGTCTATATCATTTATTATGGTTTATTTATTGCGCTTTGCGTTAATATAATATAAACAAAAGATTTCATGTAAAGATAAACAGAAAAAGAGAAACGCGTACATCATATAAAAAAAAAAAAAACTAAGAAAATAAAATGACAAGAAATTTACATGAAATATTAAAAATTTTAACAGTGTCATTTTTTAAAATTTGAAGCACGCAAAATATTATGTGATTATTCGAGAAAAAATTGAAGAACTTTTTCATCTTTCACTTCTTCCCTTTGAAATGATTCGTTTTAGTTATGTACTATAATATACGTTGTGATGTTAAGTATCCTAGAAATTCAGAGATCGGACAATCTGCACAGCTGAGTTCTGTCGCGGGACCGATGAGATTTTCAATCGCGGACCCTACCCGGAGGAGGTGCAGAAGAAGCTTTTCCTGCGGCCTGACAACGGGATCGTGTACTTGTTAACGCGCTGCTGCGACCGCGACATATATCATTGCAACAGTCGGGGAAACTGGTTCACTTACTTATTGGCCTACTTTTTACAGAGGGAAGCGAGCACTCTCCGAGCCGAGCCGAGTTTAGCGGAATAGAACGGATCCGCGACGTCTTCGTCGATCGACGAGAGTGCTCACTCGAGGCCATTGACCAGCTCAATAAAGTTCACCGATTTTAACGAGGATCGCATCTCGTCTGTAACATCGTGCTCGGTATTGTTCGTGAAATCATACGTACTCATAACACTTTTGTATTACAGACTCTACTCTCTTTTCCTGGGAGATATCCCCGAACTAGCTTCCGAGAATTTGCGCCGGACGTTCCCCGCAGAACAAAATATCGCGCGTTTGCAATCCAAGAGATTACGTTTACAATATTGTTGTAAAAAGTACACAATTTTTTTCTTCTATTGTCTACACCAAAAAAAACTGAAAGAACATTTGATCAAACATTCTCAAAAGTATTTCGACAAACTTTGTGTCCACACACACACACATAGGAAATTCTTTAAAAAAAATTATATAAAAAAAATATTAGATACATAAACACATTGTTTTTTTATATACACGGTTTTATATGTACGGTATTTTATGTAATATACCACTTGTCATTTAAGAATTAACTACCAAATATAGTACTAGACAAAACCCTAAAGTGAATCTAATTATACTAATATCTTAGATAATTTTAGTAAATAATTTTGTAACAGACTAATATTTTAAATGAGATTTTAAAATCATACCTTATGCATATATTTACAACGTACATGGTAATACATAGTACTTTTCTTTCTCTCTCGATTACGAAAATGTGCTGTAATTTTAGAGTTTTCTTATAATTTTTCTTATATCTTTTCAATATTATAACACGATTTTAATTTATCTTTAAGATCTCGGTTCTTTTTGTAAATTATTTTATAAGCAAGAGTGTAAATTATGTAAAACTTTAGATACAGAACATTGTAACAGAATGGATAAAATTATAAAATATGTAATACTTTGGAGTTATCATAGATCTCTATATATAGTTCTCTGTGTATGCAATAATACTGCAAAAAAAGTTTAATTTAAAGGTTCTATTTATCATTGACAAAAACTCCATTCTCAAGTAACGCCTGCGTGTGATTAGGTGATATCAGATAATATAAAGAGTAACAAAGAAGGCGTACTATTATGCGGGCTGCTACGTAATAAATACCATCGATATTGTTACGAAATAGGACATTGGTTATTTTGCAAGGATTACTATATCATTCTACCATATTCATAATTTATATATATAAATCAATAAGATAAAACAGTGAATATCACGCCTTTCTTCATTCAATTGTAATCGACAATATCACAAAAAGATTATTTTCTAAAATAAATTCCTAATAAATTTTATCTTTAACTTCTTTATTATCTTTTCTTTTAATTGTAACGCATTTGCTGTAAGCATTTTTTCAACAGATATTTCTACATTTTTACATCTGTGCGAATAGCCTGAATAATAGATGAAAATTAATATTTATATATATATGGTATATAAATTAAGCTTTGTGGAAGAAACAGATATTAATGTGAAAATCATTTTTGGACATGAAATTCAAGTTTTAAATATAGAATACAATCTGAAAAGCTGAAGGTATCCCGTCGCAATTTTTTCTGCCACGCTTTTTTCGATACGCATCAAAAGAAGTAAGTGAACGATCGACCGTTTCGCAATGCTCGCATCGCGAGTGATAATCGCCTTCAGGACATAAAAGGATGAAAAGAGCAAACCGAAGTGAGCGAACAGCGAGATCTGATGAAGCATCGTCACGATCGAAGAATTAACTTCGTCGATGCACGCCGAGATCATCCGAGTGATATCCAAGGCGATCGAGCGGATCAAAGTATACAAGAAGGCTAATGAAGTTCACCAGATCTTGCTCTTCTCTCTCTCTCTCTCTCTCTCCCTTTTTCTCTCGCCCTTCACATCGATCGAGCCGAAGACGCGCAGGGGTCGATCTGTTCCAGTCGAGAGCTTCTTCGTGAAGATCGAAGCGCGCGGCCGTCGTGAAGTGATCGCGAAGATTAGGGTATGGCAGAAGACTAATGTAGTCCGTTGCAAAGATCGGCGATAATGTCGATCGGCAATACTGAAAAATCATGCAAGCCGATCGTTGCTCTTTCTTTCTCCGTTTCCACCGCAGCCCCTCTCTTTCTTCCTTTCTCTCTTTCTCTCTCTCTTTTTCATTCTTTCTCCCTTTCTTCTCTCTAACTCTCTCTCTCTCTCTCTCTCTCTCTCTCTCTCTCTCTCTCTCTCTCTCTCTCTCTCTCTCTCTCTTTCTCTTTTTCTATCGCATCGGTAGGCTACCCCAATTAAAGACTTCGCGGTTTGAAGTATTCATTAAGATCGGTATAGTCGAGGGGGCCTTCGATCGAAGTTCATCGCGAGAATTGGCTGGCCGCCGATCGCCGTCGTTAAGAAAATTATATTGCCCATTGGCGTTTTGCCAGTGTTGTTTTCTTCTCGCTTCTTCTTCATCTTCTTCTTTCTCCTGCACTTCGCTTCTTCCCACTTATTCTTTTCTCAGCGACGACACCGATAATTAACAATCGAAAGGGCGCCGCGTACGGGACTTGAATTTGATCGGCGAACGGTGGAGTTCCCAGTGGAGTTCTCCGCGATATAACGAACGCGCTAACGAAGTCGATTGTTATAACGGCGGGGGTTTATCTTTTTTCATCAACATATTAAAGGACGCCGCCGCATTGAGATACCGAGGAATTCATGCTCGCTTATTAAACGTTACTTCCAAAATGAAGTTTTGCAATAATAATCACGCTAATGAAGTTAATTGTAATAACAGCAAGCGCATCTTTTCTCTCCCCCCCTCTCTCTCTCTCTCTCTCTCTCTTTCTTTCCGATTTCTTCAATATTCTTATAACACGCGTGCAGAAAATTACTAGCGGAATTTCACTTTGATGGTCGCGCTAACAAAATTAATTATAATACATGCTAATTATTTTTGTGTGTTTTTTTCACTTTTTTATATTGTTGAATAATCAATGATTAATATCCGATAAGATGCCGTGTGA
The DNA here is from genome assembly GCF_030449975.1 of Polyergus mexicanus. Lineage (NCBI taxonomy): Eukaryota > Metazoa > Arthropoda > Insecta > Hymenoptera > Formicidae > Polyergus > Polyergus mexicanus. The sequence continues at coordinate 1,042,563 of NW_027223336.1, forward strand.
TTCATACCGTGGAATTTACATTTGCCCATCTTTACATTCTTAATTTCTTAACGAGGTTCAACGGCCACTATCACGTCAGCTAATTATAGTAACAGTGAGCGATATTAAAAGAATGCGGAAGATTATATAACATAGGCAGCGTAAAGATAAAAAATGTGACGTGATTAATTTGATAGAACATATTCGACTAGAATGGCGAAAGATGAATACTTTATAAATATACTTCACACATCCAATGGCGTAAAAATATACAAATATGCAAACTAAAATGAGCCAGAAAAGACAGAATTATTTTTATAAGTTTAAAAAAATTTTAGTCTTATATAAAATAGAGAAATTGCCCAGTTCAAAATTTATTCTAAAAATAATTGGAGAAGTAATGGTTAATCTATTAAATTGGCGCATTAAATGCTACGCTTTACTTTCACCAAGGAAATTGAAGTTACCAAGATAGTTTATATCGATCTATCGTCCATCAATAATTGCATATAAGATTGAATCGAGGAGATGGTAAAGGTTCAGCATTAAAATGAAAGGTAATAATTCACGAGTTTACTTTCATACAAAATCTCCTCGTCTCTATAACAAATCTTATAAATTGTCTCATTTTTATACTCAATCTCTTTCATAATTATAATATATTTCGCTTACTTCAATATTCATTTGCAGCAGGCATCCATCGGTGTCGATCGGAAGCACGGAAGAATTAATTTCGTCATCAAGGACGATCGGGATCGAAGGCAGAAACGAAGTTGGGAAAACGAAGAGTCTCATTCACCGCTCGCGAAATTCTTGAATGCGCGCCGCGGATACGTACAATCGAATGCCATTGGGAAGATTAATTGTCGGTGCTTCGGGATAAGAACCTGTTTTCGATAATGTCGGAAGATACGTTTCTAGTGCGCCATAGGCGCGCATCCGGACTTGGTGCGTTGCCGCAACCCTTTTATAAGCCATTACTTCGGGACTTTATTGTCGGCCGCTAGTCAGAGCTCGGGGGCTATCTCTTCGTCATTTCTCCTCATCCACCCTGCCCATCGACTCTCGGAATCATTTCGGGCTCGTAATGACGTGTGTATACATGCCGGCGAAAAAAACCAGCAATAATGCGGGATGAGATCGCCGGTGAGTTACCGGTAAGTCAATGAGTGTTATTGCTCGTATTCTTTCATATCATTATCGGTCCCCGATGCCAATTAAAATGTTTTATCTTCTCTCGCTTATTATTAGTAAATACGTTTTATTTTCATTTATGATATGCAAGCGAATAGCCTCAGAAACGCGAGATGCTGTTGCAGAAATTAGAAGGATTCGATTCACAAGCTTGTATTCAATGATGCAGAAATTGAGAGACACCTTACTATTTCGTAACGAAGAACACAATAAATGAAAATGATGTCAATATATTTATTCTTCTTGTTAAAACACCGAGAAAAACCGTGAAATAATGCTTTCCGTTCGCCGAGAAACGCGCGTTTTTGGGAATTGCAAATTTTCTTTTGGCCCAAGATGGTCCAAATAAGGTATTATCGATCCACCGTTGTTGACCACCGAATTAGCATATCGTTCGAGTCAGGTCCCACGGCCGATGGCACGGCGTGCCTCATAAATCGTCTAGCGTGACGATGATTCAAGTGGGCGCGGACTCAGGGACGCTCGGGATTCGCATAACTAATTACACACGAGCGAGAACCCGCAAAACCTGGACAAGCCTCGGATGAATCATCGACGAGCGCGTCTGTGCGACTCTTGGGAGGCGACAAAGCATTGCGGGAAACCAGTTTATTTACCGACGCTATCGAGTGTCGAATCGGCCATCGAAATTAAAATCGATCTCCACTCGGACAGCGGCGTGTACAATGTAGCGCGTTGATTAATCGAACCGATTATTTCGACCGATCGCCACGCGCAGATCGATGCCATAGACGCCAACGATCGAGGTTGTCGAGGGATAATGGGTGTTCGATGCGATGCTAATATTCTACCCTGTGACGTTAATCCTTTCAAATACAATAGTGTTTTGACAATGTTCTTCTATGCGATGTTCATTTACTAACGCTTTCCGTAAAACCTTGGACATATGAGTGTTTTGAAGATGAAATTCAAAATATCGAAAAATATTTTATATGGAAAATATATTTCTCATATGTTAATTTTATGTTGAAATTTATAGTGATATATTATACAAAAGATTAAAGAACAATGTTATTATTTGAAAGAAAAAACAGTATATTGTCAGTAATAACAATATTATAGATGTTATGAGATAAAATGAGATAATCTCATTTGCACAACACTTGCCCTCATCATACATACCTCATCGGGATAATTCTCCCCGCATCGAGCATCACACCTGGCCACTCTAATAGAGTCGTATTCCTCGACATATCGCGTCCACGATGCTAAACATCCTGGTAGCAGTAACCACCACAGACACCATTCTGCGCAGGCAGACATCGTATTATTAACACTACCCAGTATCCACTGGTATAAGCATATTTTTTCTTACGATACGTAAACACAAAGCTTTAAAATCGAATTATTTCGCGAGTTATAATTTAAATCGTTTATCATCATCTATATATTTATATGCGTGTGATATGTTTCTCTCTCTCTCTCTCTCTCTCTCTCTCTCTCTCTCTCTCTCTCTCTCTCTCTCTCTTTCTGTATAATATTATTACATTTCTTATTATATATATTTTTCAAATAATATTATCGCCGTTGTGATTAATTAAAAAATAAAAAATGAATTAAAAGGTAAAAATAAAAGGAAAAATTTATTATATAAAAAATAATAGAATAGAGTAGAATAGAAATTATAAAATAGCAAATTGGAATAAAAAAAATTAAAAATCTATGAAAAAATAGAAATTAAAAAATGGAGATAGAAATTTATTAAGAAACAAAAATAAAGAAAATAAATGTTAAAGAGGTATATTTTAAATATTAAAAAGGACTTTTAATAAAAAACACAGACAACTGTATGTAACAATTTTAATCTGTTCGTAAATTTTTGCTCTTTCTCTTTCTCTCTCTCTCTCACTCTCTTTCTCTCTCTTTATTTAATTCCTTGGTATAATTTTTATTTTTTATTTAATTACCAATGCTTATACATAGCGTTTATTTATCGGCACTTACCCTTTCTCAACACGTTCGCAATTCTGTTTGCTATCGGCATTACTCCCACGAAGCGACGGTAGTTCTGAGGGAGCGCGATACGTATGTGTATGCCGTTAATGTGTACTACTTGCTGGGTTAGCTCCGAGCGTCATTTAGTTGATCTTAAAGAATTCATTTTTTTTTTTTCCCCCCCCGACGCACCAAGAGAACGAGCTATCCGTCGCCGCCGTTCGCGCAACTCCCGGAGATCGTTTCTCTCTTTTAGCACAAAAGTATACGGTTCATACGGTCACGTACTCGTTAGCTCGATCGCGGTCGCGATCGCGGGATATGTGCTACCTGCGCCGATTCCGCGCGCCTCCTCGGAATTCCGAATGGGGCTTGACAAGAAGGTAGGAGGCGATCGCGTCCGCTTTTTCGCCGTTCACGTAAATGCAGAGACCGGAATAATACGACAGAGAACCATGTGAAAGATGCACGTACACCGGCGACGATCGCGATCGATCATGTCCGTATGAATAAGCGGGAAAGCAAGTAAGAAATAAGATCTGCGAGTCGATTTCCTTGTGCGGATATCGCCGATAAAAAAAAAAGAAAAAGAAAAAAAAATAGAATGCGAAAATACGTGAGTTTCTGACATTATTAAATAATTAATTATTATTCTGTTATTCCAACTAATTATAAAAATATTAAATACATTCTTTTTATTATACTATATTATATTATGATACTATTATAATCGAAATATTATATTAAAAAAATTAAAATACATTTTTTTATAATTATAAGTTCTCTCATAGTTTTTTTTATATACATTTATAAAATTGTTATATATTTATAATAACTTTATATTATTTTCTCAATTTTCCAAATTTGCCTATAGTTAACATTAATTGAATATTAATATATGATCGATTCGTATTACGACATCGCTCGTCAAAGAGAACCGCGTTTGTCGGTGACTTTAATGCCTTCTCTCACCGAGAAGGACGTACTCGTCCTGAAAGGCTGAGAAAGAGTCGGTTACCAGCGACAACGAACGTCAGGGAGACATGACGACCCTTTAATTTTTTGCCAGCTGTCAATTCGCGCGTTTAATGGCTCGACTTGGGCCAGTTAATTAACAGCAGACCTCTTGAAAGTGTGTTCAAGCACTCACGCTTTATTCTAACGCGCGAGTATATTCCCGTCAATTATTAACATTATCCCAAGTAGCAAGCTGACATCAAATGACGTCTTAATAACGTCTTAATGACGTTTCCAACATCAATAATACGTCATTAAAATGTCATTTAACGTCACCTTGCAACTTGGGATTATACTTCTCATTAAAATGGTATAATACTGTTGTCAATTTTGCTCGATCAGAAAAAAATTTATTATTTGAATCCTGAACAAATTAATACTGTAAATTTAAACAAGATAATATACTTTTTATTACGCTAAATCTAATTCTGAATTTTATTTACTTTGCACGCAAAACATGCATTCTTCTCACCAACTGAAGATTAAGTTGATATATTTAGTAGTAAAAATGTGAAGATAATGAGTAACAGGGCCATCTGCCTAATTATTTTCACAACTCTCTGTTCAATTTATATTATATAATACCCAGAATTTTAACATCGTGTAAAAAAAAAGATAGTTCAGCATAATCGAGGATTGAGCGGTTGTTCTCTGATTTCGATAAATTGATTGATTTTTACTTTTTTCTACAAAATTCTTCCTTTATTATTATCATTATTATTATTATTATTATTATTATTATTTTAATTCTTATTAGCATCTTGCACAAACGATTGAAATAGAAATTTATAATTCATTTATTCCTTAATATCAGCTGGATTTATTCCACGTCTCTAATCTTACCGATAATTCCCTGTCTCAACGTTCTTCTCGCTCATTATGCTTATCTCAATGTATTTCGCGGGAAAGTACGCTATGCGTTTTGGAATGCGCACATCATCCGATACCCCCGATATATTAATATAGCCTTGCTGCTTTGCAAATATTATAGTATGATAAAAGTGCTACTGATTTAAGAAATTAATCGTATAATATTCTTTCGTCTCATTTTCACATTATTTCGAAACGTTATGAAAAAGATCCTTATTATTATCGATTTGAAGTTGAAAAATATTTGTATTTCACGATTCGCTTATATCTTTCAATACATTCTACAAATTTAAAATTTTTTTAAATTTTTACACGTATATTTAAATGCAATAATTTTGCAAATTTACAATAAATACTTGTGTGTGTACTTAAGCTTGCTCAATATTTCTTGCCAGATTACCGTAAAACTTTAAATTTTACATTTACATTGAATATACAATATATCAAAGGGATACTTTGAATTTAATTAAATATTAAATTAATTAGACAACTTGGCTGTTCCTTGAAATGTTTGACGACAGCTTTAATCTCTGTGCAATTTACTTTGATCATAATCTTCGAATTTGAGTAATAAGGGAATACTTCAAGGGTTCGAATGTGCTACTCTGGGAAGCTTTGAGTTAAAACGGTACTTTGGCAAGACCGGAGTCTGTAAGTGGTTCTCGTCAATCCACTTTAACTTTTTCACTCGAATACGCGAAATGTCTTATTTAATATCATGATGCATTATTTTTAGAATTCTTCTCTCGTATATATACTAGAGAGAAAGAGAGAGCTTCTTTTTCTTCTTTTTAAAAAACTATTTATGTGTCAAAATTTTGCAGTAAAAAGATTGTAATTAAAATTGATTTCAAATTATTATTGTAATTAATTTATCATTTCAATTAAATTTGTTATTTTTAAATTAATTATTATTAAAATTAAAAGTTTCCGTATATACGAATTTAAAAAAATATTTATCAAAAATATGAGATGCAAATCATATACGTATCACGTATATCTTGTTTAACGAGAGGGTTAATTAGATAGAAATATCAATTGCGGAGTTATATTTTTTTCTTAATCAACAACAATTTTAATCTGTAAACCTTTTAATACGTAGATGTACACTTTTTCTAATACATACATCTACAATAGTATAATATAAATTATGTAAATTAATATATATATATATATATATATAAGAATTATGTTAATGCTAAAATTATCTTCGTAAACAATAAAATATGCAAAGCAATTGACATTTTTATTCTAATTCTTCCTCGACTGGTTAATGTCATCGTGGATGTATGTCTCTTATTCATTACGTCCTCACATCCCCATACGTACTTTCGAGGGTGACCGGTTGCTGCCTCCGCCTTCTCTTCGCGGCTACAGCTGACGTTGAATTGCCGGCGTGCGGCATCGGATCGCAAAATGATTATCGGGGAGCGACTTGCTCGACCGTGAATCTTATCACGCGGATTTCTGTCCGCGAGGTGAATAAGCGCCAAGGATCTCTCTTTGGATCAGGGCGCTTCTCGTTTCACCGCGAACGACGCTTTGTCGTCGTCCTTACTAAAGGAGACCCGATCGGTGGTACATGGCTGTCAGGCTCGCTCGCCAATTGATAACGGTTGCGTGGGACGTTATCTATCTCTGGGTTTCCGCCGACTACACAGCCACGGCAACAATCCGCAACAAGACTAAACCCGTAAGACGGAACCGAAGCGTTCGAACTGGGATCGGGCTTACTTTCTTGTGCAGGCTGATCCTCCTCTCCTTCTGCTCTCTCGCCCTCCTGGCGTACTCTTCTCCTACTCTACACACCGGGCCCACACCACTTGGTTTCCACCACTCTCCACCATCACTGCCACCCATCGCAATGACCGAATCATTAACTTCAGGAAGGGTCCTGGGGCTCGCACGCGCAAGCGAAGAGTACACGCGCAGGGAGCGCGTTCGCCGAACCGACGACGGGAGAACTTCCTTCCTATTCCTTCCTTTCTTCCTTTTGCACGTTCCCATTGCGTTTGAGGACACGGTAGCGCTCTTTGACCCCTCTTTTCGAGGGAGAAGAGGGTTCTTTCTTTAATCTAACCGTGCTTGTTTCTTCTAACCATACACCGTGGATCGAACAAAGCTCTATGGAGAGTCTTTCATTATTCATTAAAATTTATAAGATTTTCTTTTATTTGTATCATTTAATATTATTTTAATATCAAGCAAAATAATTTTTACAGCGTAATAAAAACGTGATTATTCAAAGAGAAATTTATTTATTTATCAAGTATGCGTTTTTAACAGTTAAAAATATCTAGTAGGAATTACGATTAATATGAATTACGATTATATACTAATTTCTTATTTATTCCTATTTTATATTTTACACATATGCAAAAATAATGTTTATATTTTTGTATCGCTTGTGCACATACATGTGAATACAGCATCCATATATATATATATATATTAATCCAGAAACCGATACGTGACTTTTACTAGAAACATTCTTTAAAAATGAATTTAAACACCACTCATATAACTATACTGGTCAAAACAACTTGGCGTGAGATTTTTTTTTTTTTTTTTTCCGAAAAGTAACCATTCAAGCGTGAGAAAGTTACCAATCAACTTCCCTCAGCAAACTTTACAATTTTAATCGACAAAGAAGATATATATTATTATTAGCAGTTTTGTTTCTCGCAAGCATATTATATTGCGTCCAGAAAATTGTATTAAATTAAATATTTATTGCAATAATGAAAAATTTTTAAAATTTATTATTATATATCAGCTCAAGTGATTCAATTTTAGCACGTCTGTTTTCTGATAGCGCAACGTGATTAAAATTACAAAAAAAAAAAAAAAAAAAATACAAGGATAGGAGGAAAAAGAAAAGATGAATCGAATCGTGTTTCATTTTTGTCCAATGAACCGCATCGAGAGAGGCACACGTAGAAATAAAAGAGGATACCTTGCGGAGGAAGAATCCTCTCCGTGTATAGAGAGAGGCTCTCTCGATGGGTCCTTCGACTTTGGCGTTCCTGGCGAATCCTACCGTCGCGGAGAATCCGTTGCACACACAGGTTACCGGCGACCTGTGTGGCATGAGAACGGGGTCCGCTCTTCCCACATAATAAACGACTTCGAAGAACGGTAGTGGCATTGACCTGAATCTATTAGGGCCTTCGGTTTGGCGGTATTATAACTGCCTGTGAATCAATCCCTTACTTGCAACGTTCTCCACTCGACCACACGAAAGCCCGGTTCGTTACTGCCCGATTAGGAAAGGGGTTCCGCCGGCGCTTCTCGCGGCAAGAACTTCCACCCTCGGGGGATGCTGACGATACCCCGATTATCCGCACATCCGCGATATAGAATCAACAACCTGGCTGTTGGTTATTTCTTATATCGATAGATTATATTCGACTCAGCGCGTTGATACTCGAGGAATAATTTCGAACGAAAAGAGGACGAAAAATGTCACCTCCTGGATCCCCCATAATCCTAGAATACTCGGCGTATTTCTTTACACTATATGTTATATTTTGCTTATTACCGATTTTTTTTATATCAATTTAGATTTTCGTGTCTCAAGAAAAAGAAGCTAGCGGCATACAATTTTATAGAGGAGAGACAAAGAGAAAGAGAGCGCCTTCTACATTTAATAATGTTATAAAAAATACACATTCTTTATTTTGTAACTATTTTCATTAATAATAAAAAATAAGTATTTTTATTAATAATTTTCATTAATACGAAAGTGAAAACGCAGTTTTTTGAGAAAAATTATGTCTTATCTTTAACATCATAGTATAATTAAACGTTTCATAAATTATTTGTAACTATTTTGTTGATTTCTTTCCATATATAATCGTATATATAGCATGGCATTAGTTTGCATAGACCTTTAACATAATTAATTTCGCTTCCTGCAATTTTTTGTTTCGGCGTATCCCGTATAAATTTCCTTCAATATCTTCAATGTCTGCAAGAGAATATATGTATTTAAGAATCAAATGTATTAGCACTTTGCAGGTAAACTTTCCGTTTCTTTTAAAACTGACAGTATATAAACAGCTGTGAAAGGATACGTTTTATCATATGTATGCTTTCTTACTTTGTCATGTAAATTACGATATGTGATAAATATATCAGAATGAATTAAATGCCATTAGGTAATAATCTTCGTAACAACCCACTAACTGATGAAACAGCGAGAACGAAAAAAAAAAAAAAAATGAGATTTTAGATCGAGTGAAGTTTCGATTGTCAGAAACTTCTGAATAACCGGAGACCCGTTACCTCATTTTTTTCTTTCTTGTACCACGCGACATTGGTCCGGACTCTATTAATAACCTGTCCGATCATGGTGTCGTATTTCTCGCTCTTGCCTCTTAGTCGTCGTAGCTGGGAAAGAAAGAACGTGATGGTTACATAATAATTCGACACTTTTTATATCCGCGAGGTGCGCATATCCGTTTTCGGGGAACGTCATCGTTCACTTTTCGATCCTCGTAAAGTTTCACCACTCGCGCAATTTTCTTACCCATTCCACATCCTCCTCTTGGCGAATATGTTTCTCGAAGGCACGTAATGTATTGATCAGAGTAACATTCGCGCTGAAAGTAAAGTAATAAAAACATTGTATTAACGAGTTGGAATATGAATATAAAAGTATAGATGAATCAATTATTACGAAATGAAAATTATTCGATTATTGATTCTTCGAGAAAAGTTTGAAACAGAGCTGACACTCGTCGTGCGCGTAAATTTATTTAACTCACTAATTATTATGTTTTTCTGTTATATTCGTATTAAACTTGTCCCAATGTTGAATTAGGAATTCCATTGCAACGTGATATCCATGTGGATTTAATACAACAGATGTTAGAGCCTTTTCTGCAATTCCAGGCGTATTCTTTTGTGAAAATATTACAGGTAGATATCTGAAAATATTTATATTAATATAATTTATGATTTACAAGAATTTTATATTAAATCTCTTGTATATATATATATATATATATATATATATATATATATATATATATAATATTCTCTAATTAAAAAAAAAACATTTATTTTTTACTTAAATTTTTTATGTTTAAAACTGATTAAAAATTAAAAATTATTAGAAAATGAAACTAATACGATTATATAATTTTATGATAAAATTGTAAAATGATTTTTATATAAAAGAAACCAAACAATAATTGGAAATTAAAAAATAGATTTCTAGCAATTAAAATTAATTCTTGATGCCTTTTGTATATTAATCGTATAAAAAATTCTAATATATAAATAATCTTACTTTATATATGTAACTTACTGTCTCAACAGATCCGGATTTTCATGACATCCTAATGCGAAGGCGAGACTTTCCTTTTCGTATATCGTTGATTCGTTGTACCTCTTTAAGAATGTTAGCCATTGTTCGTTGGCATTTTTTATAAATGTACAATACGCCCAGCTACGAAATTTCTCTGGAATACTAATTCAATGACGATTTTTCTTTGATCATAATAGCGTCTATACCGTTAAAACATGTTCATATTCTCATCATATATTTAACACCGAATTTTCTGATTCTCATTTAATATCAACATACACACCGTGTCGATAATAAATAAATAAATTGTAAAAATAATCAATCATATTCAGCATTAAATATACGGCCAGTATTAGCAGTTGCAGCGCTAATTACTTACGAGTTCGATGATTCGTTTCGTATTTTGTGAACAAAGTTTCGAGCTTCCTTTAAACATGACCGATGACCCGCTAAACATGCCGATTTCATTAGATTGACCTCAAATTCTGTCCATAGCACGGGATCTTTATGGACCAGCGATGGTGCCATTTTTCTATACACCTTGTCTATGAATTTGCACATCACGAACTGAAAGAAGCCGATTAAATTTAGATTGCAAAATTTCAATGTAATGTAAACAGATTTTTAAAAATAAAGTTAATTATATATTAATATTTTAAGAAATATTAATTATATTAAGATTTTTTTAAGCTAAATTATATTATTTAGAGAGAGCAAGATTCAATATAATATATACTATATAATATATAATATATATTCAATATATTCAATATAATATATAATATACATATTAGATATTGTAAGATATTGTAATTAAAATTATATCCGCATAAACGCAAAAAGATAATTAATTATTATATAATTTAAGAATAATTTTAAAAATATAAAATTTCTAAAATTATTGGTTGAAATGTAATTTTGAAACTATTTTCTTTTTCTCTCTTTCTCTTAATTTTTTATATATCGCAGGATTTTATTTTCTTCATAAAAAGAGAAGAAACTACAAGTTGCCGCTACAATTTAAGGAAATGTCACTCTCTCGTTTCAAGATTCCGTTTCACTTTTTTGCAAAACATCAAAATATTCTTGTGAAATTGCAAGGAGGAAGGCAAAGTAATCGCGGCAGCGATATTTATCGCAAAATTATGGAGATCTGCAGTTGATTCGCGCAAAAAGTAAGAGAGTAATTCCATTTATTCAGAATTTACGAGCAATAAACCGGGTGGATTAAATCGCAAAGATACGCCGCGACATATTTATTTAATTTGGCACGTTAGGCTTATGGACACGAAGCGTCCAAAGAAATCGCGCGCGGGACCCGCCTCTTTACTTACGGTGAGACCTTCTTCTCGTATATTTTTGCAATAATGGCTTCTGTGAAAAGAACACTGTTACGGCAACATTGGTCGGCGGGAGTGCTTAATTAAATGTTAAACGTGCCTCGTATTTCGGTGCAAATAATGATTGAGTCCCCCGACCTAATTGAGAACATCGAATCGTAACGACGGCCGATGGGCCGATGATCGCTTATATATCTGTCTCAGGGATAATTATACGCTTTATAATGCCATACTTAAGTCTTAACTGCGCTTAATAACGACATAAGGCAGAACTGCATAGCGGACAATTTAGATCGCGCGAAGCGGCATCGATTATATCTCGCATATCTTATCGCACACCACAACCGTATAAATCAATAATAAAACGAAATGTGATCGAATTTTTTCCTTATAATCTATGATCGCGAAAAAAAAATTGCAAAATGGGCTACAAACGTAGCGTAAATATCGCGAAAAAATCCGTTGATTTATAGATGTATAATTATGTGTTTTGTTATCGGAGAAGAGCTATTATTAATAATGAACAAAGTTTTTTTTTTTTTTTATTATATGGATATTAAGTATAAACATGCGACGATGACGATCTCGGATATTACCTCGAATACACTTGAGTCCCAAAGACGACTCTGGATGGTAGTCAATAAAGGTATTGCGGGTGTCCACAACATTTCTCCGCTCTCCGTTTCCAGTTTCTCAAGAATACTCCACATGATTCTTTTATCGAGCAGTCCAGCGTTAACCATCGCAGACGAGTCAGTCAATACTTGGACTTTTGTTATTTTCGGCAAAACTCGGAAGGATTTCGTTAACAATTTCCAGTTCTCTATATCGTAGTTGACACGATACAAAGCTGCAAAATATAGAACGATAAACCATTAATTAGAAATTTTTAATAATTTGTAAGTGATAGAGAAAAATTGTGCTATACTTCGTGTATTATTAATCTCTGGACACTTAAAATAATATTTAGTTCTAGAACATTTTGTAAAATAAATATAGAACATCTAGTAAATATAAATAATCTAGATAATATAACAATTAATAAAAAATATAACAATTAAATAATATAATATAAAATATAATATAAAATATAACATAAAATATAACAATTTTTGTAAAATAAATATAGAACATCTAGTAAATATAATAAATCTCGAACATTTTATAAAATAAATATTTATGAATTTATCAAGTGGCTCGGGCAAATTTTCAAATTGATCGGCATTGCCGGTAAAAATATTGCTCTGGATATTATCTTCTTAATTGAACGGCGGATGTTACTACAGTGATATTACCCGTTTGATTGATATTGAACAGAATCCACTGATTGTTGAAAGTCGCCCGGCTCAGAACAGTGTCGTTAATTTTCATGCGTTTCTTGACCATCCATGCCTTCGGCAAGGTATTACCGAATTGCTGTTCATTTTCAGTTGTCCATGTCAACGGAATGTGCCATAACTCTTCGCTCGTACTATTAATGCCATAATGGTAAAATCGATCCTGAAACACAAACATCACATAATTGAGCAATTTTTATCGACATCCACTGCAGATATTTCATGGTTGTGTTTTACATCTATTTATCTATTATAATGATGGAGATTATAAATTGCGATGTTTGCCTGTAAATATTATCCATAATATTTTTATGAAGCATTATGATTAACTTCAAATATTAATTTAATTCCATGTTTTAAATTATATATATATATAATATGAAAAAGAGAAAAATTAAAATTAAAAAAAAATTATTGACTCTGCGCAGATAAATGAATATAAAAATTATTTGTTTCCTAGTAATTACATTTTTAAATTACATTTTTATTTACAATTTAACTTTCGAACAATTAAAACAATCAAACAGTCGAGAAATATTTAAAATATAAATGACCTTTACATTTTTAATATCAAATAATATTTATATTAATACAATTTCAATACAAAATTCAATTTATTCCAAAATTCAATTAATCCAAAATATTGAAAGATCGTGACTAAATATGGAATTCGATGAAATTTTTGATAAGAAAAAAATCGGTTTTAGATTAATTTTTATAACCGAGAGATATACAAAAGCGTTTTATATAATTTATTCGTAAAGCTACATAACATTCTTTTTTTCTCATTACATTGAAGGAATAACGATGATTAATATCATCGTACAAACGCATTCTATCGATAAATAATTTGTCGTCGACGAAACAAGGGAGAGAGATGAAGAAACATCACGCCTGTGTAGATCGATCTGCGATAAACATGGGGCGCACCTGCGTAAGCTCGATTGCACCGGTTTCACGATTCTGTCGGACGTGCAGGACAGGGAAGCCTGCCTGGTACGTCCAAGTTCGCATAACGTCCTTCATGCGGAGCCTCGAAGAAGCCGGTAGCCCATTCGCTCCATCGATCTCAGCCTGAAAAGCGCTCCAGAGATCCAATTGATTAGCGCTCCGATAGCAATATGTGTGTATGTAGCGGCGCACAGATGACAGAAAGATCCGCTCGCCCAGAAAATGATAGATCATGTGCGCCATGCAATTACCCTTGACATACGGCGTCAAATCGAAGACATCGGCGAGCTTGCTCAGTTCGCTCAGATCAATATGCAATGGGTGTGCCGTTTCGTCGGCGTCGCTATCAAACGCGTCGCGGCACTCGATCAGGAAGCTGGTCTGCGCATCCCAGGATGCAGGCTCGAGCTGGAAGATCAAGAAAGGTAATCGCGAGGTAATTGTTGAGTAAATGCCACACAACGCTATGATCGCGCAACTATAAAAATTAATAATTAAAATTCCCATAAACCATTAAGATATGATAAACATGTTGATGCTATTGAAAAATTATCAGTCAATTGTCAGAAAGATTGAAAAATAGCGATCACCTAGAATTATATTAAAGGAATGACAAAAAAGTTATAACGTGAAAAGAGATAAGAGTATGAGAGAGAAGTGCTCGTAATTATGATTGTGACTTTTGAAAAGGGACGGAAGGATGGTTAGCGTCAATTTAAAAAATTCATCCATGTACACTTTACCACGCTTAATGCTAAGTATCCGAAAAATGAAGAGAATCCTTCTTTCAACCACACGTCGTCCCACCATTTCGGTGTTACGAGATTACCGAACCATTGATGGGCGATTTCGTGCGCCGCGATACTAGCAAATTCTTTTTTAACGTCAGCGATACCGTCAGTTTCCTTTACAAGGATGGAATCTTCTCTAAAAATATCAATATCGGAATATATATATATATATATCTCTCTTAGAAAAAAGTTAAACTATAGCAAGCTTGTTTACCGAAACGTTATAAGGCCCCAGTTTTCCATCGCGGAATAAGCAAAATTGGGAATTATAATCGCATCCAGCTTGTCCAATTCGTAATAAGCTTTGGTAAAATTTTGAATTAAACGAAGCAATTTTGGTATCAAATTGCCGATATATTTTGTATTATTTGCGACATCTTTCCTGACAAAGATCGTATGCGACGGTCGATCGGTGACAGCAACTTCGTAACTCATGAAATCGGTGACCATAAAGGCGACCAAGTACGTGGGCATCGGTAACGTTTTCTTGTAATGGTCCCAAACATATCCAGGCATATCCCGACTGAAAGGAAGAAAATGTAGGATTAAATTTGAATATTATATAATCAGTCTTTGTAATTAAACGCGAATACATTAAATAAGTCTTTGCAGCAGTCGGATGTGCGATTTAATGTTGCGATACGTTATAATACAACAAAATTGAACGGATGTCTTTTACATTTCTTCAGTGAATTTTAGCATTGAATTCGAGTGCGATCGCATGTTGGACTTTCTACCGATTGAAATACGAAACGGCGTCTTGATCCATGGCTCGTCGAAGCATGGATAGGCCGTGCGAGCGTAATCTGGGGAGAAATTTGACACTGCTATCCATCTAAAAAACAAAAAAAAAATATATATTTGCTTTCACAAGGTGCAAATATATATAATGCACGAGCGTAAATTGCATTAAATATTTTATTGCAAAAAGAAAAATTTTATTACGAAAAAATTCAATTTTTGTCGATATTAATAGATTAGATTGACGGTAACGAGGTAATATTAATATCTAATATTATCTTTACGTCAATCATTACCTGGTTTCGTTGGTATCGCGATCGATGTATGCATTCCTAAAAAATCCTGTCGGTTCCTCATGCAATGCGATCGTATATTCCACGTGCAAAACGTAAGTCTCTCCCGCCATTAGTATTTGTAAAAAAAATACATCGATGAAATCCTTCTCATCCGTCACGACGTATTTCTTAATCAGCTTCGATTCGTTCAGCGAACGATATTCCATCACGCTAAGATTTTGTATGAAGAGCTTGCGGGCGTGAAAGCGTATGTGTTTAGTCGGGATCTTGGAATAAAATTGGATCTGTGCGATGCCGATCGTGGTGAAATTTTTCTCCTCTAGTATAGGTATTATTTTCAAGCTGCAGTGTAATTTTTTCCAAAGAGAAAAAGATTACGATATGAAAGATGGAAGAGCGAAAACGGCGTAAGTTAATTTTGATCGTTTTAATTTAGATGTGCTACTTGTTCTAAACATAAATATTTATTTTCTCGCTGTTACGCTATGATTGGATCCTGACGTTAATCTTGGTCTGAGCAGGCAAAGAGCAAGTAAAGTTATGCGCTGCGACTATTCTAGTTTACGTCTGCAATATCAATCATTCAAATGATTGACACGCGGCGCAGGCAGAAAACTCAATGTCAGTCCGTCATTGACTGTGTGACAAACTTGTCAATTTTACATGGCATGATGCTTCAATTCTCGATTTAAAATTAGAGAAAATTTATTTAAATATTGCATATGTCGCAGGTATTTTCTTTTGCTAAAAGAGTCTAAAGAAGTCTTTAATAACGAATTCGATTAAATACACTTAGTGCACATTCACTGAATTTTTTTATATTTGATTGATATTAAAAATAATACGGAAAACTCTGACAAGTGACACTCACATTGCTACTAGTACGCATTAGTGTAAAAAGAACAAAAACTGTTAATTCAAGGCTTGTAAAAAATGAAAAAAATATCTCTTTTCTTTGTTTCCGATGATTTAATAGCCAAAAGCGAAAAAATATTCTGGTCGTGCTTACGTGTATTCCAACGGTAAAACTTGATCGGATAGCCTCTCCAAAGAGGCCATTTTATAAGATTTCCGATCAATCGATCCCCTGTATCTACCATCCCGCCGATTCTCTATAATAATCGAACTAACGAACCAGAAAATGATCATCGAACTGATAGCCAAGCAGATGAATATTATTACCGCGATTCGCATTCTCACGTGCCATCCGTGACGCGAACTTCCTGAAGCATTTTTTCATCATTTATGAGATTTTACATACATTTATTATTTTTACAATAAGATAAGAATAAATTATATCAAAGTAATATAAATAAGAAAAACGGCAGAATAATCAATAATCAAAGTATAATAATTATTTTTCGATTCTTCAGCATATGATTTTTGTCAATATTACTTCAGTTAAGAAATTAATGATTATTTTATGTATTGTGTTTTTGTTTAATCAAAATAAGCTGTATTTTTTTCGCGTTCTAAAAAAAATTTTTCACCACTTGCGAAAGCATTATGTATAAATTGTAAAGTATCATGTGTGACGATTAATCGATTCTATTAAATATCCCAAATTGCACATCGTCCTTCTATAATAACATTCTTCGATAGCTTCTTCTTTTGATCCTATCCTGCACTGTTACCTTGTGCTTGACGATTATCCATATTTATCAGCGAACAGGTGCTACGCTCCCGCAGGATCTAGCGAACGGACGAGCATTGCCACGGCGAGTAACTAACGGCGACTGCGTCCGAAAGGCGGAAAACACGTCAAGGGCTCGGTGTTTCGGCCAGATGTGCCCGCCAAAAATACACCAAGAGAGGCACTTAAATATCGAATATCATCATTCATTCGTATTTTACCGTCAAACGCAATACGTCGAAAACTCGCGAGAAATCGCGAGCGTCGCTTCGTCGTGACAAGCACGCGTTTCGTTATGCGATGCGCCGTCAAGAATACATACGGGCAACGTCGTCCTCTTATACTTGTAATTTATAAGCTTCCGGTAAAGAACCGGTAAAGATGGTCAGGTTCGTTTTGTCTATTAATCACCGTAGACGAAATAGACAACCAGCCGGAAGTAAAAAACAATTTGCTGATCCCAAAATATATACATATATTGCGAAATTGAAGATAATACATATGTTTAATTAAATGTATACAAAACTCAACATTATCTTGATTAATTGATCGCTAATTATACAGGATATAATTTTAAACTAAACTACCTAAATTCCTTACGTGATAATATGTGCGTGTATTGTATAAGCTTCTAAACAATAAAAATATATATATATATATATATATCTCACATAAAATTAGATATTAAAAAAAATGATATAAAATGGACCTAAAATGTTTGCTAAATATTTAAAATCTCAATGTCGCAAGTTTCCGCTAACTTCTTAGGAAATTAAAAAAGCAAGTAGGAATATTAAGAATGACATTGAAAAATCTAGAAATAAAATTAAAATGCAAATAATATAAAATATATATATAAATTTATTTTTAGAAAAATGTGTGTAAAAGATTAGAATTTTAGAGATGTATATCAAAAAATTACGTAAAAAAAAAAAATTTAATTACGGAAATTATGAAAAATTAAAATTAAAGTTATAATTATTTTTAGGAGAAATAAAAACGAACTTGTTTTTTTTTTTTCAAGAAAACTAAAAAATTATTAACATGCCTTTTTTAAGAATAAGTTATTGTTTAGCGATTTATTATTATTAATAATTTTTGCGTAAATTGTGAATCAATAGTTAAGTCGTTTAAATAGATCGATTGGATAATTGCAACAAACACGTGGGTATCTAATGTACGCTTAATGTGCTACGATTACGACTAGATTCATCTACACATTAGCATCTAGCTTTTGAGTTAGTCGCATGAGAATCTCGGTTCGGCTGTTAATGAGAAAGCCAGATACTATTCCGAGACCGCGACAAGTATTCATTGTGGGATTTCGCTTTTTTTTCACATTACGTAGCACGAAACTCGACTTCACGAAAAAGTCTTGAATTTGTAAGATATTGTCCGCGATGTAAATATCTGTCATGAAAAATAAAATTCGTGGGAAAAAGAAGATTCTATTTTTCAGAAAATCTTGCGAGCAATTCGGCCGGTCCTCTTCTATCGTTCTATAAATCCGTAAATAGGTATCTGGCTTTTTTATATATCGATTTAGAAAATTATTTCGTGTATCACGTATTTCAATGCTTCATACATCAGCAAAAAATATTTCATTTCATGTTCAGAAAATACAGATATCTCGTGTAATTCCTTTTTTTTTTTCAAGTTTATAATTAATCCACATTATAGTTGATAATAATATTATAATATTATAGCATTTTTAAATAATTTTTGTTAATTATGAAAATCTCTAATTGTTCCCGTGGGAATTTTCAGTTTTTATTGTATATATACAGAGGATGTGCGCGCTGAAAAGAATTAGATGCGAGGCGTGAAACGCGGAAAACGCGGGTTCGAACGGCGTTTCCGTCCATCGAGACCGCTTGGCACCGCTACGCAGTTAGAAGTATCTCGTTTCAGGGAATCCCGCTTCCTGTGCCGAGAGCTGAGTGCTTGACGAGGTGGTGGGCCTCTTGCCGCGTCTCTTTCGGCACGCGTGTGACCATCATTCTGAAAGAGGAAGCCAAACAATGCCGATGACTAATGGAGACGCGTGACCCTCGACGAGAGGTCGAACCCTCGAAACACCGCATCGGACCCCGACTCGCACTCTCGCTCTCGCCCTCCGTGTTTTCTTAGGTGGTTTCTCCCTCCTCCCCCCACCCCCCGCCCCTTCCTTCCATAGACTTATGCACCTCATTGATAGAATGATGGTCTTCCTCAATGAAACATTCGACGATGAATTCGTGAATGGATCGCCTCAAGAAAAGAAAAAAAAGAACAGATCAATTTCCATCTTTCGTATCTTCTTTACGTTTGGTTTCTGTTGATAAGAAATTCGTAACCCGTGTTTAATGTTAAACATGATTATTCGATTGGTTTGAACAATTAACTTTTTTATTAATACTTAATCTATCATATATATATATATATATATATATATATATATATATATATATATGTATATCATTAGAAAAGGCGCAATAAATACCACAACTTAAAATAAAAGAGCAGCCACTTTTAACATATGTGATTTTTAATTGCTTAAAAGTTAAGTGAATTAATAGGCAAATAATAAGAAATATCTGAGAGTGTCTATTTTTAATTCGATATTGCGGCAAACTAAACTTTTTTAAGTATGAGCTACAAATTTCCATATATAGTAAATCAATTAAAATGGTAATAATCAACGCAACTTCTTCTGCTCTGGCAATAATTCTGGAGCATCATTCCCACGCGTGCGTCGTCTAAAATTCTCTTTATTTTCAGCAAATGGAGTTCGGAAAGCAAAAAATTCAACGAGACCGCCTTCGCGTGTCATCAATTAAATTCTTTCATCGATTACTCACTTTGGCTGCAAGAAACGATTCACGGGGATTGGCCAAAAAGCCGAAAGTAAACGTGGAAGAAGATTACGGAGCTTCCATGAGAGACCCTACTCCTACGATTCCAACGACGTTCTCCATGATGTTACCGCGGGTCTTAGGACGACGCTGTCACATGTGCTCGTTTGACATTTCCGAGTAGGCGCTAACGCAATTCGCACCGAGTCGCGCGCGGAGTGATCCTATGGTGAAATTGTGCTCATCCATGTGACTTTTTTGAACAATTAATTAGATACGGTGTTCCCCAATTGTTATATTTAACGTTGAACGCATGAAATAATTTTTGACACATCTTCGGAATTTTATGCGACTTTACTGGAAAAGTAGATATATAAAGGCAAAAAAGAGAGAAAAGTAAGAGCAAGAGGACAATAAATCAATATTATTAAAAATCATAAAGCTTTTAAAAGTGCTTTATAATATCCGAACGAGAAACTTGCTTTCCAATTAGATATAAATAATTAGAAATTAACTTTTTTCTGTATTTTCTCTCTACTTATCCTCTTTTTTACAATTAGATACAATTTTTGTACAATTGAAGTCGGTAGAAAACCGAGATTTATGTAAATAATTATTGGAAAAAAATCGTGAATTTATTGCGCTTAATTGTTTTTTTGCTAATTTTTAAATATTAAAATATTTGCAAAGAAATCTCGTATATACACAAGTGGCATTTTATGCGTGCTAAAAAACTGTCGAAATCTTTATTTATCTCATTGTTAGTCGCGATGTCGTGGTCGAAAAATACGATTGCAAACAACCGTCGGATGTCTGATAATTTTGAATTACCACCGACACCGCCGACGCCGTCGTGTCTTCACTTGGTAGGACAGAACCCGAGATCAACTGATTGCGAGATGACATCTTCATGTCACAGGTGGTCCTGGAGCAATCCCTGCAACGGATTCGATATCACGACCGACGAAATCGCCCGTTTACATCCTTCACCATGTATCGCGAATCTTCGTCAAAACACCGATACCAATCAAAATTATACGTACAGGTAAAGCTCTATATTTTGCATAAAAAAATTGACAGAGATGTACAAAATGTGATTAATGTAATACTTGACATTCCATTTTTATCAATATTTTTATCATAATTTTTTTATTTAAACAAAATAAGAAATATTTTAAAGGCACGTAGCATCTTTTAATATTATTTTATAGCATTACAAAATAATAGTGTTTTAATATCATTTACACGTTTATGAATATTCCATCATATATTTTGTATTTTAAAGAATATTTGTTCTCTCAAAAATTATCTCTGCTTTTGTAAAAAATACACATTGTTCGTGTGCGATTTCTAAAATCATATATTTTATTAGAATTAATGATTTCAATTATATTATATTAAAAATTATTACAAAAAAAAATATTTTCAAAATTTTTGCTATTCTAACTTCCCACACATTTAAAACGAAAAACACCATAATACCGTACAATTACCATTATGATGTATATCCTATATAATTTATTTTATTATAATGTATTAATTATAATTATAATGTTTTATTTTCAAAGGAACAATATTTCGTGGGAGCAATATTTCCAGCAAGATGCCGCAAATTGTCGTAGAATGACCGATCCGTCGAATGAGAAGGAAGATGTGACATCTTCGAACGAATCCAAAGATTTATTGTACGAGAATCAGGATCGACATGGGATGACCCCGTCAGATACAGAAACGATGTTTCGCACTTGGGAAATGCCTCATTTGCAGAATACGACTATAAATTATGAAGATAAGAACAAGTATCAATTTTGGCAAGATTCGCAACACAATGAAAGTTATGCGAATTCATTTTTCGGAGAAAATATACGTCCACACCATCGAGAACAAGGTAATTCATTATTGCTATCAATCCTAATATTATATATACTTATTATATTCTAGATTATATCTTTTATAAAACTAAAACTTATTTTTTTTAAGTTATATTAAAAATTATGTACAGTCTATCAATTATTCAAAAATTGATTATAATAGATATGTTGAGGAATGATTCTTATACTGTATATATGCCATTTCTCCAATTAATTGGAACGAAATTTTTTAAATCATTATTAGACAGAAATTCTAATAGTACTGTGCACAGCTGTATGTAATAAATTAGTTTGAAACATTTCGGATCGTGCAGCTTCGACGGATTTCCGATGTAAATCGTTGACAGTACAATTGGAAGGTTTATGTCTTTAGCGTCGCCAATGCGACCATAACGGGCCCAGTACAAATCTAAATATTTATCAAATGTCTAATGTATCACGAGCTGGTATACGTCTTGCGTAATAAACGTCGCGTGTGTATGCGTGTGTTATATCTCTTTATTATACTGACATTCATAATGCCAATTTAATTTCTATCTCTCTCTCTCCAAATTGCTTGATTTGATGAATAGCAAATAAATCTCTCAAGCTGAAAAATTTTTATCGGTTTCTGAATTGAATAGAACAAACATATAAGAAAAATCATCTCTCACAATTAAAACTTCAAAAAAATCAAATACATCCTTTTTTATATTATAAATCAGCATGTCGATAATATATATATATATATATATAATATATAATCGAAATGCTGGTTTATAATATAAAAAAAGATGTATTTGATTTTACTAAGGATGTATTTGATTACTAAATATTAAATATTCAACTAAGAAATGAAATCATGTGTAAAATAAAATTCTGACAATAGAAATCTAAATTAGCGTCCAATCACTAAAACCAGGATGTAATTTTATTTAAATTCCCATGCTTCTTTATCTTAAATATCATAAATTGGGATTATATGTTGTGTAAAGAATTTAAAAGTCAGAGTTTGTAAACTGATCTCATCGAAATACAACTCGCAAAAATGACGCACTTTAACATCCCCGTCTGACGTATCGTTTTACTCTCGTAACTGGTCCAATAGTGACCATCGATGTCGGCCGCGGATTACACGAGAGATCTCGCAATTGACGTCAGCTAGCAATTAGAGCCGAGATAGCGGCACGGAAGCAAAGTTAAGGGTCTCGAGAAAAAGGAAGAGAGAAAGAGAGAAAATATCCCGCCTCTCTCTATTTCTCGGTGGCCACGTGTCGTTGTGCGGTAGAAGCCGCGCTTCTCCAGCAAAAGCGGGTTTCGCAAGCTGCGAGCGGGTGTAACCACGCATTGACGCATCGTACGCGCGGCTATTTTCATCTCGCCGCCGACAAAAAGTCGCCGCTGCCGCAAAATCTTGCTGCGGAGAACCGCACGGCGAGAGGACGATGCAGCGAAATCCAACCGGATGATGAGCGTTATGTCACCGTCCAGGAAGAAACTGGACCAACCTCTTAACGCACAAGAGAGGATTCGCGTCTAAGTCGGGAATTATCTATAAAAAACAAGATATTCTTCAAAATCATAAGTTTGTTTTTTGCTGATTGCAATCTACTATGTTCAAACTCAAACAATTATATTTCGATGGCTAAAAAAAACACAAGGATGTTATATTATTAGCATAGATCCATTTTTTTTGTCTCGGACTTAATATAAAAATATAGAATTTTTTTCTAAATTTAATTTAAAATTATCTTTTTGGAATATATTACATATGTACGTAAGATAATTTGATATATTCGAGCGTTTTTTTTAGAAAATAATAAAAACAGAAAAGTTATAAAAAATTTTACTAATTAAAATTGACGCTAGAAAAATCGATCTCAAAAAATATGAGATTAAACATATTAAGTGAATACTGATAGTACGTTGCTATAATTTTTCGATCATTCGCTGATTACAGAAACGACAAAGAGGACAAGCGAAAAACCGCGAAAGGAGAGAACCGCGTTTACAAAGCAACAGGTTCGTCATCTCGAGTACGAGTTCGCGCACAGTAATTATTTAACACGTTTGCGCCGCTATGAGATTGCAGTAGCATTGGATTTGACAGAACGTCAGGTATATTATAAAGGATTTAATGAACAAATTATGAAATTCCTATATATCCATTTATCTCGTTCAATCATATTTTTATAGGTGAAAGTGTGGTTTCAGAATAGACGTATGAAATGGAAGCGAACGAAAGGGAGCACGACGAACGTACAGGAAGAAACTACCGTGTCGTGATATGTTTCGAGTGTATTAATGATATACTATACAACATTTAGATGTAATTGTACATACGATTTACACAGATATAATTTACCGAAGCATTAGAAATTTATATGTTTATTGTTATAGCAGAAATTTATATCTACCGTATAAATTTTTATTGTTTCTCCAATATACGAATGATAGACTATACATACTTTAAAAAAGTAAAATAAAGATATACCTTTAATTATTCGTTTGGTACATTAACAGGTTGAAATTTTATGCTAATTCCTTTGTCTTACAGTCTATCTTCTAACATAGAAAGTTTATTGAGTGATTTGTCAATATACTTTTTATAATTTTCAACACTTTGAACGTGGTTTTCACGTAAGATTATCTTTCTCCTGTTTACCAATTTAGGGTATTTATCTTCTGACCAATTTACTCCCGTGAAAAATCCAAAATCCTACTTCTCAGGTGGAATATATGTGGCTAAAAAACACATATGTTATATGGATAAAGAAGGGCAATCAAAATTAGCCCATTAATATAATTTTAAAGTTTATGTAATACTTTTCAATAATCAATAATCGATCACACATGAGATAATTATTCGTACTCTCTGTTGCAATTTGAGCAACTTCTGGGTAAAGGAATTCTACACAACCGTAGCCACGACTTTTCCCAGTTTGCAAATAAAATTGTTAAAAGTTAGCATAGTCATTGCACTCTCATAAAATAGTTTACAATTCATTTAGATTTATGCATACTTTTTTGGATCGTGCCACTCGTACTCTTGTTACATTCCCAAACTGTTTAAAATGATCTTTCATTTGTTTTTCATAAAATCCATGAGGTACGTGTCCTATATAAATCATACCTTTTCGTCTTGGTTTTTGCACTTTAAATTATTTAAGTTTATGTTTTGTTGAATTTATTCTCTTTTTTTTGGCAGCTTTTGCTTCTTTCTTTTCCTGGAAAAAAAAAGTATTTATATTAATAAATGTAATAAATGTTCATTAACATTCAGATCATTTGAAATTCATTCTTGTTAAAAATTATATTAAAGTAATTACAATAATTGTTAACATACATAACACAGTAAACATTGCAATAACAAATATTAAAATAATTATGCGTATATGATAAATTACAAAATATCAATATCAGTAAAATAATATAAATCAGCAAGATACAAATACAATAAAATAATTTGATAAATACAAAATACCGTAGAAATTAAATAAAACATATTCTGTTTTCTATCAGAGGTTATATCTAACCTTCAAGATATGTTGCACATTTTTGATAACCCTTTCCAGATTACCGCTTGATTTTTGCCTCGATATTTTTCGCACCGTATTGTCTTTTTTTGCTTTTGTGTTTCTCTCAAGATGCATGATATCCATCTTGGAAATATGGGAAGCAAATTCAGCATTGTTTGCCCTCGTATCCCATATTCTAACATAAACAATACCACGAGACACGAGAAACGAGAACGAGTGATGGTACGTGGGTATGACGCGATTATAGAATCGATTATCGCAATTTGATTTCGATCAATCACCGTCAAACAAATCAATTTACAATATTGATTTTGTACAAGATTTTAATTCTCTACGAGATTTCGTGTGACGTAATTTAAAAATGTTAGTCGAACGCTGTCTGTATTATATTATTAAAAAAGATATTTACTAAAATATTATATTTAATAATTAATTATATATTTAATCGATTATATATTTAGTGAATTTTAAAACAAGAGCAGTTTTGTGTGTATTATATCATAAGAATATCATTTATTAAATCTAATCCATTTACATTGTATTCTATATTCTCATACTTCAACTTGCATAATACTCCTTCAAATACTTTGCTTTGGGTTTCAATATCGCTTTATCAATAAGACTGACCACCCAACCTGGTTGCAGACCATAAAATAATTGTCGCGGATCCTTACGCTCGCATAGCATCTCGTAATCGGGATCGTCCTCAATTTTCGGTAATTCGTAGCCGTACTTTTGCGCCAGCACCAATCGTTCCTGAGAGATTTTTTCAGGATCGGCTAAATATCCTCTCGTAGCAGCGCTGGAATAATATTGCAGGCAATCGTTCGGTGGTAAAAATCGACGCGGAATCGGTTCACCTAGACACATTTTATATATAAGGATTATATACAATACAAGATTATTTTTTTCGACGAAAGATATTTCTCTCTGAAATTACCTTTGCGGAAAAATGTTTCCGCGTCACGCATAGCATGAAGGGATTGCATATCATAATAAGCAGTTGTAATTACACCGCCATTTCTTTCGATAGCTGCGATTACAGGTTCACTGGCCCATTGTACCTCTATATTTATTTTAGCTTTAAAACAATGTGCACCCTTAAAACAAAGTTTTTATATCAATCTCAGAGATACGCATGCGATATTAAGATTAAAATTTAAAATAAAACATTTGGGATAAAATCTTAAAACATTACCTCGTCTGTCAAATGAACGCCTGCGTGTTTCCAATTTACATTAATAGAATATATTTGAGTATTTAACAGTGATACAAGATCGATGGGTTTAGTGATATCCACTCGATTCAAGTCGATAAACATCTGCAGTTGTTGTAAACTAAGCGGTGGATATTCTCGTCTCAAACTGAAATGCACAGAGTAGCATTGCTTTTCAGAAATTTCACATATATATATACATCTGTATGTAATTTCATAAAATGAATAGATTTGTAAAACTCACTGATGACCCTTATAGTAAGGTTCTGCGCCAAATCTCAGATAAAAAGGGGTATTGCCAGTCTCGTATCCCAAACGCATATAATTTTGTCTTTGCCCAGAACCTTTATTTCCAGCACCATGTTTATTACCACCATGTTGACCTCTGCCACGTTGCTGTACAAAAGTGACAAAAGGTGAAATGATAATAAAATACCATTGTGATAATGTTTGATTGAAAGTACATTTGAATACAAGTGTATAGAAAATTAATCCAATACAACATCGCAATCTAATTACACATACAAGCGTCTGTTTGTAAGAAATGGCATATAAATTGTCATATTTTCATATTTTTTAATTGTAATATCTTACGCCTGTCGTTTTTCTTGAACCAGGATTATCTCGAATATTTGATAATGTCACTCTAGGTAACGCTCTCAACATGGACAACGCTAATTCTTTTCCTTGCTTCCCAGCCATATCAAAACGTATAAATAATTCCTCGATTGACAAAATTAAGTTTCTTAACCTTAAATTACGTATCACGCGATGGCACCAACGATGTTTGTCCAAAACAAATAACCAATAGTATTCAGATCACGAACGTAGTATGTCATATACATGTATATGAATGACATGTGCACGCAAGCGCAAGAAAACATGTAGAAGGCATATTGTAAATGACATTTGAAAGATTAAATATACACACAGATATGGATAAACTAAGAAAAAAATAGAGCGTGGGAAATATAATTTAAGAAAACAGAAAGAGAACTTATCAGGAGATGGTGGGTGTTTTGAATGATTCCGATAGCGAGGACGAGCTACCGCCAGGATGGGAGGAGAGGACAACGTTGGACGGGAACGTTTACTATGTGAAGTAAATACGTTGTGTTTTTCAATAAGAATAGTACTTTTGCAAAAGAGATCAAAGGTCACTTTATACGTCAATGTAGATAAAGTGCCATGAATATGCAGAAATTCGTTCAAAAATTATAACATTATATTGCAGTCACTACACGAAAGGTACTCAATGGACGCATCCTAGAACCGGTCGTAAGAAGATTGTCGACGGAGGTGTGAATTTGATTTCGACAGTCCTTGTGATTCTAACTTCATGACGAATACACCATATGGTTTATGATCATTCTGAATGTGTATAATTCTGAACAATATTTATTTGATTTCATAGAACGACTTGTAGTGTGATAGTGGTTTTAAATTTTCGCATAATCATGCGAAGAAAAATATTTTGTGGAAAATTTTGCTTGTTATCCTAATATAGTTATATTATTATATTAAATACAATTTTGACAGTATTAAATTAAAAGTAGAATATATAATATTTATACTCACAATTTCCACAGAATCCAATTTAGGAATGCAAAAAATTACTAATAATATTAATGAATACAGAGATTCAGATTTAAAAAATTTATCAGAATTACCACCTGGATGGGAGAGATGTATATCAGATGATGGTAAAGTGTTGTTTGTTGACCATACAAATCGTACAACAACTTACACCGATCCACGACTAGCATTTGCTACTGAGTATAGAGAGATGTCTCAACCAATGCGACAAAGATTTGACGGAAGTAGCACTGCTCTAGCAGTGTTACATGGACGAGACTTACGTAACAAAATCGCTCTTGTTACAGGAGCCAATACAGGCATTGGTAAATAAAAGTTATAATAATATTTAGTACATAATAATTGTTCTTACAATTTTATTAATTAGAGAAAATTATCTGCATACAGGATATGAAACAGCCAGATCATTAGCTTTACATGGTTGCGATGTGATATTAGCCTGTAGGGATATAGAAAAGGCTAATGAAGCTATAAGACGTATTCAACAAGAAAAGGAGACTGCAAATTGTGTGGCTTTAGAAATGGACTTATCGTCACTGCGTAGCGTGCGAGAGGCTTTCGAGCAGTTCAAGCAGAAATTTAAGTAATTTCATTACATATATGTTACTGAAATATTATAGTTATCAATCATTTTACTTTACAATGAAATTTCACTGGTTAGATCTCTCCATATTCTCATATTAAACGCCGGTGTGTTCGGATTACCTTATCAATTGACAAAGGATGGTTATGAAACAACGTTTCAAGTTAATCACCTGTCGCAGTTTTATCTAACGCTCTTGTTGGAGCATATTATACAGCACTCCAACAATCCTAGGATCGTAATAGTATCCAGTGAATCTCACCGGTAATATCTCAATATTTTCTACTTCATATTTAAATATAAAATCGAAATTTATGTAACTAAATGATTCATGTAGTAACTTGTAATTTTATGATTTACAGATTTTCAATGATACGTACTCCAGAAGATGTTCACCAGTCAACTTTGTCTCCACCAGCATACAAATTCTGGCCGATGGGAGCGTACAATGATTCAAAGCTCTGTAATCTTCTATTTGCGCAGGAACTGGCACGAAAATGGCCCTCTGTAAGCGTATTTGCTTGCCATCCTGGTAACATGGTATCTACGTCTATATCGCGTCAGTGGTGGCTATACCGATTATTGTTCGCTTTAGTACGACCATTCACAAAATCAGTGGTATGGAATAAATTTTTTAATAAATTTATACAAAGAGCAATAAATATTATAAAACGCAAAGAGCGAGTTTTAAAAGAGCGCAAGAGAAAATGATTGTTTAAATTGTTCTTTCAAATATTTGCACTTCTTTTATAACACTTTATTGGTTCATTATATTCTGATTTTATTTCTTACAATCTATGAAAAAAAAAAGAAAAGATAGACAACACACATAATGCATTACAGCAACAAGCAGCGAGTACGGTAGTATTCTGTGCTACAGCCCCCGAGCTAGAGGGTGTGACAGGAGGCTATTTCAACAACTGTTATCGTTGCCAACCATCAAATCCGGCATTAAATCTTACATTAGCCGCGCGATTATGGACTCTCAGTCAGGATATGATAACAGATATTTTAAAAACAAATGGGGATAATGGAGATAAAGATGAATAAGAGAGAGATTTATCTTAATAATAGCATGTAGACAGTCATAATTTGCCAGCCATTATCAACAAGTGAAATGGGAAAAAATGTTTTTAATCATGTTATAATCATACAATATTATATACATATTATATACATTTGCAAGAAAAATTAATATTAATAATTAATAATGTGGTTATTAATTAAAACCAAAGATTTTCATATTAATATTAATAATAACAATATAAAAATGTGCGTAAATAAATGCAGAAAACCACTCTAATTTTAAACATGGGATCAAGTAATAAATTGTGTGAATTGTCCGTTCTCGATTTTCCCTTCAATTTCCTGCAATTTCCATTCATTATTTAATGATGCATTTACATACAAAAATATGTAATCAATATAATTACATTTTATTTTAATAATACAATTAATTAATTTTTTAATAGACACGAATGGCATATAAATTACGCATATGTCATTCTCGTCACGTGTCACATGATTCCGTCCTCCGTCGTAGAGTGGAATCTAACCTAAACTGTAAGTGATCATCAAAAATGTCAGAAAAAACATGGATTATCACGAAGTGTTATTCACATTGATATCTAGCAGTGATGATGGTAATGTTTTAAAGATAACAGTAAATTAAATAAATACTAATATATATTGCATTTTTTAATTAAACCTATATTTGCAGATCATGCTAGGAATTTTGATGATAAACTGGCGCGAATATTGGAGAAAGTAACGCCGCTTCTACCAGAAGATATAAGGCAATCGATCAGAGATGTTAACATTAGGTAAAATTTTATATTGCTGAAAGTATGGTATACTCGCAAGGCGAGATATATAGAAACATCATTTTAGATATGTTTTTATTTACAGAGATCAATATCTGCAAATAATAATTTATATACTACGCAACATTAAAGAAGAAAATGCAAAAATAGATACCGATACGCCCATTAGTGTGAAACAATATCGCTCTGTAAAAATTGCAGTAGAATTAATAGTATCGATTGGAATTATACCTTTTCTATTATCTGGTGTTGGTGTGGATATGGCTAAATTATGTCCCAAAGCTATAAAAATTTTTCAAGAAAAAGAGGAAATAGGCTGCCTAGAGGTAAGATCGTTTCACCAATTCTTCCCAAATAAGATATGTATTATGTAATTTGTGTGATAACTCACTCTATACAAATTTTATGTTTCAGAAATACGAACGATTATGTTTTTCAACACATTCACTCCTGGATCTTTTTGATGATCTCAACTTACAACCAGCTGTACTGTCTCAAATTGGTCCTCTAATGGCTGCTCTATTACAATTGTCTCATGCTCCACTGGTTAAACCATCAAACAAAGTTCAACAACCCTTGAATATTAATAAGCAGGAATTTCATATGACAATGGAAGAATATCAAAGGCTACAAAATCGCCAAAAAGAATTTCATACTAAATTTATTTCATTATTAAACAATTGCCCACAGTATATATGTTTCCGGGAATTAATGGTAATTCTTGGAATACAAAACGCTCCAAAGTGGCTGCGTAAAGAAACTCAGAATTATTTAATTAAACTACTTGTACAATCAAATGGAGTGTCATCGTTAATCGCCGCGATTTGCGAAGACGATCTGGATCTGGGTGCAGATTGGAGGAAACTAGAAACAGTTTCTAAATTGATAGCAGCATCGCATGGAAAGAATGCCGAAGAGTATTATAAAGCTGTATGTCCACAGGTATATCTATATACATATTTGTATGTATTTCGACGATATTATGTATATACATATTTTTAATGAAATACATATATATATATATATATATATATATATATATATATATATATATATTTTAAGAAATAAAGTACATAAAATACATTTTTTAGTAAAATATATAAAATATATATTTATATAAAGAAAAACATATATAATAGATTTGTCATGTTTTAATACCGATTGTTCTCACAGATTGTCCATTTCTTTTTTCTTTTTTTCTCTTCATAGATTTTAGATCTGCTCTCTTCGGGAAATATGAACCATAGTTCAATAATAGCAAATTGCTGTATCAAGGCCCTATATGATTACAATCCGGATGCTTGTCAGAAATATATCGTAGAAGTTATTTGTGCACCTTTACTAACAAAGGAACCATATGTTGTAAGATCCGAGAAGGAAATAGAACAATGTATAAATCGTTTAGCAAAATGTTTTTTGATGGAAGATGCCAAATTTAAACATGTATCTTGCATGGTTATTTTACAAATTGCTACTCCTTTATTCTGCCTATACAATACAATACACGAAAGTGCTTGCGTATTAAAAACAAATTTACGACGACTGTTATTGAAAATTCTTGAGGAAGAAACTACACGAGAAAAGCTTTATGCAGCTTTTCTGGGACACGACATATCGACAGAATTCGGAGATTACGTGACGGCACAGTTCGGATCAACCGGTGGTCTCCAGATTATTAATCTGAATAAAAATTTGAAACACGAAGAATTAGCAGATACCGTTTTCGAACTGGTATCCATCGCAAAGGATTTATCTCCCAGTTTATTCTGTTACATGTTAAAATTTCTATCGAATATAAATAAGTCCAGCTACAAAGTTGAACGACAAAAAATGCTGGAGACGGAAGATGATAAAATAGAACATATCACGATGCAATTTGCGGCTTACAAGCTTCTGTCGCAATTAGCCAGCACTACTACCGTTCAAGAAGCACAAGTAAAAAATCCCACACCACTGCTTTCGTTTATAAAGTCGTTGTTCGACACGTATACAAAGAGCTACCAAGGCAAAACAGAAGAAAACGAATGCGAAATGTTATACATCAGCTTAATGCTGATAAAATTTCTAGTTGAAAAAAAAACTCTGCTTGAAATCGATCTCTTAAAAGATTTCGCTACGTTTTTAGAGAACCATCGCAAGAATTCAAATTTGCCGATGCAACTTAGATCACTGATCGACGAAGTAATAGTCTGTATCGTGACATATGATCCAAATGAAAATTCCCGAGCCAGAATCGAAGAAAGGAAATATTATCGAGACATGTCGATAAATCCGATCACGTCGAATAAATTTGATGAAGCCATTAGGGATCTCGCGGACTCGTTACTTCCTGTTCGTGCGCATGGTCTCATTACGCTCATAAAACTAATCGAGAGTAAAGATCCTTGCACCGTCGCACGAAAAGGAATCGTTCTGCGTTTATTTCAAGTAATTTTTAAATTTCTCGTTACACCGTGTATTTGGCAATTTATTTTACTTGAACGTTTGATTGCAGGAAAATTTAAACCACGAGGACTCGTTCATATATCTAGCGTCTATTAACGGGCTGAGCGCATTGGCAACTATATTCCCGAGAGAAATCATAGAGATATTGATGCCTGAATACATCGATATGCTCAATCGTGCAGACGCTGAAATAACCGTCGAAACTAGGATAAAACTCGGAGAGATATTGGTCAAGACAACGAGAGCTTTGGGTACGCGTAAAAAAATCCCTTCTTTTATTATTCTCTTACATAGTTTTAAAAAATTATATAATTTTTTTTTTTCATCTAATAAAATATCAATTTATTTTCTCTTCCGCAAAATTATTAAATATCGCGATAAAGTTATAATATATCATTAATAAATTATCATTATTTAACAAAAATACATACATCCAGAAAACGATAAAATAGACTAACACTAACGACTTCTGTCATGAGTTTCGAACAAAAACCAGACGTACTAATGTCGAAATGTGACATTTCACAGGTGAAATGAGCGTAGTTCATAAGAACGCGCTAGTCAACGGCTTTTTGTGCGCTACGCGTGATGCGGATCCTTTGGTACGAGCCTCCAGTCTCTCTTGCTTGGGAGAACTCTGCAAGGTGTTGAACTTTCGATTAGGAAACATTCTTATCGAGGTACGTATATATGACATGTTTAGGAAACAGAGTACCGAACGAATCTTTCTTGATCTTAACATTTTTAGATTCTTTACTGTATCACGTGTATAATAAAATCGGACAAAACGCCCGAATGCCGTCGTGCCGCTGTGCTAGTCGCTACGCTTCTGTTTCGCGGCCTCGGCCGAAACACGTTGAACAGTCTTGGTAGCGATTTAGTCGACTTGTATCGCGGATTAAAGTACTTGCGCGATAATGACGACGATCCCGTGCTACGGCTTCACGCTCAATTGGCCCTGGAGGAGATCGATCATATTGTGCGGGACTTTCTATCTGCACCGCCTAAACTTGAAAAGAGAATATTTTTATCGGATCCGCCGTCCATTCCATGACGCAACTAAATATGCGATTTGTATATTTTGTATATACAATGCTCCAATGAAAATTATATTCAATTTCTCTTTTTCTTTCTAAGATAAATATTTTCTATAAAAAGTCTATTTATACAACATGCAATAAGACAAACAAATTAAGTCCTGATTAAAAAATATCGCACATTATATTGTACATACAATTGTTTCTTGCACTTGTTTCCGCTATGGAAACGAAATCGAAAGTTGTCTGATATGTTGGAGAAATAAAGTCGATGATTGGGAAGAAACAAAGAAAACGAAGTACGATGCATGATTCGTAATCACTTTTAGTCACCGCAAACTGGACGTTGCAGACAATTACTGAAATTCTACGATGGCGAATTCCGATCCACATTACAGAAATGTCGTATCTTCGGAGAAAAAACCGGCTAAGCGAATGTGATCTCGTTTAAGACAGGCGTACAGTCGCTGCGGTTGCGGAGTGGAGGCCGGCGAAGGTCGCGGCATTATCGCGCGTAAAATAAACTCCTTGCACGATGGCTCCGGAAAAGTTTTATGCCGGCTATCTCCCGCGGCGTTCGCAGTGTCGTTGTTGCTGTTGCTGACGGACGTCATCATGTGAGCGGCCTGAAATGGAAAATAAAAGTATTTTATATTAAAATATATAAATAATAATCATGACTTGTAAAAACTACCACCTTCTGAGCGTCGCAGAACATCGTGGTTATTCGTGCTCCGATGTCTCCCCTGGAATTGCCGGGCACGCTCACTTCTTTTCCTCGCATCAGCTGAATCAAGAAGGATGTAAATTCCTTAGAGTCTTTACCGCCTAACTTGTGCTGCAACGAATTCACTTGTGCGACTAGCGCTTCCACGCTCTCGATGTCACGCGTGATTTCCTGGGAAAAAAATAGCATGTTATTTAAATATTTATATAATATTCATCATAATTAATCTGAATAATCTACATTTATTAATAATCGTAATAACCCTAATTATAATTCAGAGAGATTCTGATCGTCATATGGCGTACATACCTCGTACAATTGTAGCTTCTGATGAATCGGTTTCGTCGCAAATTGTAGTTTATTGAGTATGCTCTGCGCTACGTCAGGCAGGCTCGGCAGAGCCTCCTGCTTTTGCGAGCTCAGGGTGTGGAGCGCGGCGTGCGTTAGAGACGGCAGCAGAAGCTGCGCGACCTGGCCTATTCGTTTCGAGCATAGATAATGCAGAGCCTTCTCCGCTTCTCGCGTATCATCGAATAATCGCTTTTGCCGATGCGCGGGAACTGGCTGCGCCGATGTCCATGTCGTCGACCATGGATTATCGGGGATCATCATACGCGGGGACAAATGGCCTGTATTTCAAGATATAAAGAACAATGAGTGCCATCAATAAAAATCTCAGGGCATTCCTTATATTTCTATATAATATTTCATTAAAAAAACTATATTTTTTTATATATTTGTAGCTTATAAGTATTCTCATAAATGATATACAATGAAAATGATGTGCAATTTTTTTGCATATCATTATGTCTTAGCACATCAAACTTTTTTTAGTAAAAAAATAATTTTTTTTGCGAATACCGCAGTCATAAATTTCTTAAATCAAAGAATCTTCGATTATTTGAATGAGATAGACGAGATAAATAAACGCGATTACGAATAATAGAGATTTTTCAAAAAGTGAAATGTACAATTCCAGAAATTTTATATGTATGCAAAAACGAAAACAATACTGACCCTTTCCCTGCCCCCATTCGTCGATGCCTTCATCGTCGATCCAGTCTCTCGGAGAATACCATCGAATAAAATCCTCCAATACTGCGCCAGGATTTGCCGCCTGTATTATATATAATAAAAATATATATATAAATTTTATATGTGTAAAAAAATACATCGCTAGAGATTTTAAAATCAATATTTAACCTTGAAGGATTCCATGTCAGATAGCAGAGACGCGCTCATCATTCGAGCCCGCATTTCGGAAGCGTATTTGTCGGTACCAAGTTGCATCATCACCTGCGCATCCTCCTCCAACTGGTCTTCTGTCTTCGGTACGGGATCTTGCGTGACTGGTAGATAAAGAGGGTCTCCAGTTTGAATCAACCTATACATCAATTTCCATCCCGTTAAGTCACAAAATCATGTATCTTCTTAAACTTACTTCGCCGGTAGAATAACGCAAATATTATATACGTGATTGTAAAAAATAAAGATGTTTAAATCTATTTATTTAAACACTTTAAGTGCTTTTTGCTAGCAATTAGAACTAATAAAAGAATCACATATTTCAAGATACTAATTTAATTTTCTTTCTTTCTCAGTTAATCAAATTGAAATATTTCAACTTTTCAAGTCAAGAAACGGAATTTCACTCTATAAATTTCATGCAAATCTCGGCCAATTTACGGTTGTCACTTGCTAAAATAAGCCAACCTAAGAGACGGGTGTTTAGCCAATCTTCCCGCGGGCTTGTTCCACAACAGGTGCTTCGCCTTCAATTGCATCCTCGTTGACGAAATCTCTTCGTCCGCCTGCTCTTCGCTCGAGCATTCGAAGAATTCCTCTTCCTCGGATTCTGCGGAAATCGAAGCAAAGAGCTTTCAAGTTTCTCCATTGACCGTTTTTCACACAAAAATATAATTACAAATATTACCTGTCTCTTCTACATCGTCAATCTCCGTGCTCAGAGATCTATGCGCGTTCTCCTCCCTCGCCTTCTTCTTTGCTATGCAGCAATTCATCATCTATACGCGCAAAAGATAAGAATGAAGCCAATGGCATTTTTTTTTTCTCAAAGAAGTTACATAAGCGTTACATAAAATATTTAGTAATTCGCGTACCTGCAACTTTTGATGCAACAAGCACGTACGAATAGAATCTGGAAAGCCGGGTCCGACTCTGAAACAAGAATACAAAGATTGTTACATATTGTGAAACGATTAAACTGACTTGAAAGTATCACTCTATGGAACTCTATCACTTTAAATGAATCTTTTATCATATCTGTACTTTCCCGAAAGATAAATTTTCTAAACGTCATCGAATGAAAACTCTGTAATTAGAAATTCAACTTCGAAAAAATTCGTATCTTATATGTAATGTAAATTTTATATTTATATATGATAAATATATGAGAGAGAGAATAGCGCATTTATAAATATGTAAAAACCTCAGATTAATGCTCGTATGACGAAAAATATTGGATGCTGAAGTTGAACGAACAGGTTCTTATGTGACACCGCTCATTAATTTAATAATCACTTGCCTCTCGTATATTATATGAACATACTTTTTTTTTTTTACATGTACGCGCATAGCGATAATCCGTAATTCGTATTCCTGCAATCGCAACGAATTACATTGCATCTTCTATCGTCAACAATTAATATCTAACTGTGCTAATTATACTTCATACTATTATATCAAATCGCGCGCGATGCAATTAGAATCATCGAAGTTACTCGAAATATTTCTATATTTTATAGCTAATTAAATGATGCCAATTAACATTAGAGCAGATGATTCTATTTTTATTTCTATTATATTAAATTATTTATTTTTTCAAAATTGATTATGTGATGTTTTATAGTTCCATAGGTTTTCGAATAACCGTCAATAGCCGAAAAAACACTTTTCGATACATTTGAAATTGGTTATTACCTGGTTTATTTCAAAACCTATGGAGCAAACTACAATCACTTTGACCTCATTTGAAAGATAATTTAATTCCGAACAAAAAGTTTTCTATAAACATAAGTCGAAAAATGCTTCCTTAAAAAGTTAGCGCCCAAAAACCTCTGAAGTCACGGTTATTTTTTACATTTTTACAAATATCAGAAAAAGTATGCGTCTTTTAACAAAAAGTACCGAAACAAAAGTTGTAGAGAATTAAATTATCTTTCAAATGAGATCAAAGTTCATGTAGTTCCTTCCACTGGTTTTGGAGTAACCGTCAAAAGACCAAAAAATACTTTTCGGTACATGTGAAATTGGCTATTAACTGCTTCATTTCAAAACCTATGGAGCAAACTACAACCATTTTGATCTCATTTGAAAGATAATTTAATACCGAACAAAATGACCTATATACATGGGTCCACAAATGCTTCCTGAAAAAGTTAGCGCCTAAAAACCTCTAAAATCACTGTTATTTTTTACATTTTTACAAATA
This sequence comes from Polyergus mexicanus, assembly GCF_030449975.1. Lineage (NCBI taxonomy): Eukaryota > Metazoa > Arthropoda > Insecta > Hymenoptera > Formicidae > Polyergus > Polyergus mexicanus. The sequence goes on from NW_027223336.1 coordinate 1,081,083, forward strand.
TCAGGCAAAGTATGCGTCTTTTAATCAAAAGTACCGAAACAAAAGTTGTAGAGAATTAAATTATCTTTCAAATGAGATCAAAGTGATTGTATTGGATTGAACGTAAAGTTCGTGCCGTTTTTTCGGTCTTCATCTCTTTGTAAAAAACGGAAGGAACTTTTTGTTCAACCCAATACATACTACATTTAACATTTAATTGCATTGTTAACCAATGACAAGGAAAACAAACAAGGTTAAAAATATATTCACTTTTTAAACTTTTATTTCAAAAAGACTATATATATTCTATTTTCCAGAAAAAAATTCAAATTTCTAGTTTAACTTTAATTTGCCTTATTTTTTTACAGGATGTAATTGCAAACTATCCAGAAAACTCTTAATCTAAAATTCTTAAAATATTTCTCTTAAATATAATAAATAAAGATTCTCTGTCTCGAATGATTTATCAAATCTTTCGATAGAAAATCGGGTTGCAGGCGCATGCGAAACTAAAGACACAATTGCATTGGACATGCAATGCTCTTATAAAATCTTGTCGCGTATAGCTAACTCAGGGACACGATTGGAAGTTGCCGGAAGCAACAGGTGAGGGATAAGCTTGTCCCCAACCTTCGAAAGGTTTTCTAAAAAAAATTGGCGGAATACGATGTAATCATGACAGAGGAAGACGCATTTTAAATGAATAAGCTTGATCGATTTAAGCCTTGTTTATTAAAATAAAAAATTATCATTCGGGTTTTTAAGAAATCTAAGAAAATCCTGACAACTTCGCGCATCTTATTTGTTTAACATAAACTTATTTATATTCAATTTTATTTTTATATTTTTATTATATTTAATTTTTAGTGATACGCGAATGAGAAATATCTTAATAAGTAATATGTCAGTTAAAATATTAATGACTACAAAAAAAAATTGTAATTTTCTTTCTTTTTTAAAAGAGAGTTCTCTGTTTATTTGTTATAAATACAAAATTATATGATTACAGTTACGATTCTTGTTTGACATACACGCTGATAAAATAACATTGTAATTAAAAATTGCCAAAATATATAGTTACATATAACACTTTTTATTTAATATATCTTTTTATAATAATATCGATAAAAAGATATTACTGTATACGTATTTGTATTATTTCAGATATGTTCTTCAACACATAAGTAAGATGTGCGAAACAATTTAAATATCATCGGATCAGAGGATGATGTCCAGTACTGGACGTGATCACGGCGAGATCGTCAAGAGTCAACTCCGCCCTTCGACAAGGTTTTTCCGCCGCCGGCAAACTTCGTCAAGGCGAAGCTTGTATCCTGCCCAGCCTACGACAAGGCCTACCGCCGAAGGCTGCTGCCCTACCACTCTACTGCCGGTACTCTGGCACGGGACAGGATTTCTACCGAGGACGGACGCGACCGTGCTCGGTTCTTGCAGTCGACTACAAGACCGCGATACGGCAGTTGAGCTAACGGTGAAGAGACAAGTCGAGCACCTCATCTTCCATATCCGCGCTCGCGTCGGGAGTGCATAATCGGATTTCCGTTTCTCCCTCTTCGTTTTCTCTCTCTCTCTCTCTCTTTTTTTTTTTTTTTTTTTTTTAGCGGGATATGATCGGTTCATAGACGCGATTGCAACCGCATTCCGTAGATTCCAGTTATTAGGCCTACATCCTGCCTCCCCGAAGGGTCGAAAGGAACGCCCGCGAGCGCTCAGGTGCATTCCCTGCGAGGTGCGGCCAAACTTCCTCGTCGGCGCACCATGGACCAGACTGCTCGCTCGTAGAGGACGACATAAGCAGCTATGAGTGAGTAGCGATTATTTCTTTTTTAATAAAAGAGCGTTTCGTACGATATGTCTGCATCTGAATTCGCAACTTTATGGAGAGATATAAATCTGTTTATTATTTTCTTCGCAAAACTCTCTCAGCATTTTCAAGACCGTTTGATATTATTACGGCATTATACAGTGTTTCGAACTTTGGAAAAACGTTTGAATTCCGAAGGAAAAATTGTGCTGCTGTGTTTACAGTGCAATAGTATGAATTTTTTTACGAATTTAATTTCAGCAAAAATTATTAAAATAACTCGAGTATATATTGCGATAGTCATATAAACGTTTTTTTCGCATTTAATTTTAGCACAGAATCTTATACTATTTTTAAACAAGATGAGAATCATACGCAGCGAAGGATTACAAAAAAAAAAAAAAAAAAAAAAAAAAAACCATCGATCATTTATATCCCGAATTTTCTTGGCTCGTTAATAGTCACCTAACGGTATTATTAGTTAGCTCAACATACCAAGAGAATTAAGTACCTCTCATCGAATTACCTCGAGGCACCGGGCCAAATAAATTTTTAGAAGCGACACGATTAAGTACGAAAACTCTCGGTTTATCGGAATAAAGATTCCAGAATTATGCGCACTCACTTAATATCAAATTAAATTAAAAATATAAGCACACGTTTATATATGTATCTAGTCAAATTTAAAAAAAAAAAAAAAACTTACGTGCAAAATAAGAACGACTTTCACTGTTTGCTTAAACAATTTCTTTTCTATGAAATAAAATTTGTTTATCCAAATGATAAGAATTTTTTGTTCTAACATAGATCTTTTTTTATTGCATTACTATATTTTTTTTCGAATAATTATATATTCTTTTAAAGAATTTTCTAACTTATTTTTCTCATACATGATAAGTATGTCGAAAAGTGGATAACATTGGATCTATTTTCTTTTCTCAGTCAGCTATAAAAATATTCATTTATCCGGCTTGTTTTACAAACACCAGCATACTCTTTGTGGAGGTATAGCCACGTCGCGTGGCGGCGGACTCTTCGAAGGGTTAATGCACCTACGCGCGTATCTTACGGCTATCGTCTTCAACATACACCGTCCGACCTTGAACCGCACTATAGATATACGATGTACTGGTACCTCCTATATCCAGACAGGGATATCGAATAGTTCGCGCTCGAACGTGAAAAGTTCACATACGCGTTCTTAACCCTTTACAAAGCGCAAAGCCAAAGATCCTTTTAGAGCAGGATAATTCATTCGAGTCAATGAAGAAATATAAAACATAAATCTTTTGATCGGAAAGAAATAATATAATCTTAATATTATATAGAAATAGACAAATATACTATATTATATTTATAATTAAATTGACAAATATATATAAAATACTAAACATTAAATTTTTTATGATTAAAGTAATTTAAAGAGTACAAAGTTTCTTATTTATTTGTAAATTGAAATATTTGATGCATAAAAAAGATAATAATTTATAAGGTCCAGTTCAAATGCTATTATATAAAAGCGAACTTTACATAAATTTGAATTTTACTTCAACCTTGCTTTTCAATTTTCTTCAATATCTTTAATCATTTAAAGGCGCCGCAAAAACGAATCGATGAAGTCGCGAAATTGTGAACAGGTTGTAAATCATCAATCATGATCTTCGAGGATCATTGATTTAAGAAATGAATTACGTTGTGTCGCGATAGATTGAAAAGTCGATAGCATAATTTATATGAAGCCACAGGAAACGCGTGGGATTCTTTAACGTTAAGAGATGATGAATGATGCAAGTTTATCGCGACAATATCCTATACTTTGCATAAACGTAAGCAATCTGAGCTTCCAAGAGAGAGTTTATGCACTTTTATTTCCGTCCGATCGACTAAGTAATCTCAGGAATGATATCGCGTATTCGCGTCTTTAGATGCGATATCGAAAGAAAAGGATAATAAGTATAAAATTTATAGGCACGAGATAAAAGAAGCTGGAAAGATAGGAAGGCGAAAATAAAAGCAACAAGAATAAGAAAAAAAAAAGCGAGTAATATTTTCCATGAATTGCATATCCTCTGTCCGTTGTTGCTAAATTATTACTGGAATCGTTTTGCGCGAGTAACAATGTTACGCAAGCATTGCGTAAGTAGATCGGAGAATATTACTTTTTATATAATGACACGTTGCGAGCGAATTAAATACGAGTATGGAAAATGTACATTTGCTCTGATAACTCTGATAACATTGCTCGCGATTAAGATTAGAAATGTCTTAAAATATGCACAATTCACATATATTGCTCTCGCGGTTTCTCATATCTTTTGGAGTCTTGGATATTTAACAAATGGAGCATTTTAAAATAATTATGACCGTTAATTATTTTAAAGTAGAACGTTCGATAAAGTTTAAAATAATCATGCGATTAATTATTTTTAAGTAGAGAACGTTCGGTTAAATTAAAAATAATTTTGATACTTAATTACTTGAAAGTCCGATCTCTCTCTCTCTCTCTCTCTCTCTCTCTCTCTCTCTCTCTCTCTTTATATTTAATTAATTATTAAATATAATTCTGAAAAAAAAAATGATTTATGTAGAGAGTTCGAGAAGAACGGAATCACAAAGTGCATACAATATATTCAAAGAAATTATCGAAAGATTTTTATTCAAGCATTCGCGCGTACTCTTCCGTGAAATACAATAGTATACATAGGTGTATTTCCTAATGTAAGTAATTTATAGAAATTACAGGAAATAAAATGCGCGTTATTGAAGCGCCTCGAACACTTTCGTTTCACAAATTTCATCGGCCAAACGTTTGAATTGTCGCGATAGTCAATTTCCGATTCAACGCACCGGAATGACTTTTCGGATCTCATGCGAACGCAAGCAAAGCGTTAACCGTCACGGTCGGTCTGACGAGAAAAATCAGGGCGTATGCTAATGGCGTCCAGTCTGGCAACCATTACGGAGAAATTGCCGAGATTTACCCGCGAATCGACCGACGAACATGGTGATGGTACGGTGGTCCGTTTGTCCGCGAGTCATGACCATCGGACCATGGATGCTCTCCTGCCTCGGTTGCATCCCGATTGCTGCCTTGCATCATCCCCCTTCCATTACTTGCACTTCTATAGACGCCGCCTGAATCCGCCGTGATCGCGAAACTCGAAGCGCGTTAATTGAATTGTACGCAGAAATATCTTTTATCAGCCGTCTCTCATTAATGAAGTAAAGATAAAAGAGGGCTATATTCGAATGTCATATATTAACATAATTGAAAATATTTTTGTATCAATTAATTCATGCCTGATTTAAGAAAAGATTAACAAATGATTAAAGGATTTATATTTATAAATCACGATAAAATATATACCACGCGTAATTATCGCTTATAAAATTTTCATAAAATCTTGAAAAGTATAGTTGAATTAAATACGCATACTTTCAATGTGTGTGTATAACATATGTATAATGTCGTGACTTAAATCGTAAATTATCGGAGGGAAGCAATCGTCGTTATCGCGAGAACCGATGTCAATTAACGCTTTTTAACGAACCGCGGCACTCTTTTACGCCAATTGCAATTAGTGAACTCTATTGTTCTGTACCTGCTACTTACGCGGTTAAGGTGTACGTTTGAATATAACTCGCGCTAACTCTTTTCACGTGACAGATTTTGTCGCTTTGATAATTCCGATCGGTGTATTAGCGACGATTTAGATTAATACGGACCAAGTACTCCGATTAATATCTCCAAATGATGTATATAAATGATAACAATCGGATACTAGAAAAAATTTCGAATGATACAATTATTGTGTATGTGTAAAAGATTTTCAAAACATTGACGCGCATTCCAAAATTTTCTAAAATGTATCTTGTTTGTATATAAGTATACGCAGTTATAAAATCAAAATTATTAAAATAATTTTTATGAACATAATAGACTTTTCTTGATTTTATCGTTTAAGAAAACTATGAGATGGCGAAAAATCCTTACAAAAGAATCAATAATTGCGGGACAGGTAATATGAGCATACGCGCACTTGGTTTACGTTGCGTTTTATGATTGCGTGGCAAGAGCCGGCTTTGCAATTGCGGTCTTCGTTAGTTTTATCCGCAAAGAAACCCTTCGAACAGTGACCGGCTGCAATGAGGCTTACGTTTTAGAAAGGCACGTGGATCGGTGGACGTCACGATCGTGCCCATGGTCACGTTTCTCACATACTTCATTCCGCAAAGAATCAAATTGTTTAACGTAAAGCTCTTCGCGTAGAAATTTCTTTTTCGCTGTAAAACAATAAGTAAAGGCGGCGAGATAAAATTCTCACTACACTTCACTGAAAAACTCTAAACGCGCGATTATTATATTATACTTATTACATTCTATATTATACAATATTGTCGTTATATAACATTATTATTACCTAGACGCCTAGATCAATAACAACCGATCGTCTCATACGCGCCAATTTTCATATCTATTTTCCGTCCCACATAAAATTTGTTAGACAAAATAAAATCGACGCGCGAGACGCAAGAGTCGAGAAAAGTCGGCATCGACGAGATTATCTCGAGATTATCTCCGTGGAGATTGTCCCAGTATGGGGAGACCCTCGGACTGTAACCCAGTACGACCCACATCCCAGAGGCCAAGAGAAACTGAGTTAACGTCGCGGCTCTCATTTCCGGAACCACTTCTTGACTTCCGTCGCAGGCACCGTCGAGGCACCTGCCGCCCAATAAATGTTCCGGTCACGAATCGATCGACGTTTACCCGCCATCGTACTCGCCCTCTCGAAATTTGATTTAGCAAATAAATCCCTAGAATATATAATTGATTTTCGTTTAAATATAATTTTAAATCATAATATAAATTGGGGCAATATTTCTTTTTGCTTATTTAAATCGGAAGAAGCGTGAGATTATTGTTATCGCAAGAAACGAAAATGTTCAAGTTAACAAAAGGCACGCTCGATTATTCCAAAGCATCCAGTATAACACGCACGTCTCGGAGACTTGAATGCCGGGCTCGAATCGATTTCGGAGCACAAACTTGCCATGTGGCGAGTTTGACATTTCTGTTCGCAGAACAGAAAGATTTACTCATCTGTATTTCGGCGGCGGTGGCGGATTTTCAAGCCGGTAATTAACGGGTTGAAAAGATCGGTGCTTGCTAACGTTTCCCCGCTATTGTGCTATTCGGGCCCACCTCAGTATTGTGCGACGGTTCTCATGGTACGCGATATAAAGTGAAGCGTCGCGTAACGCAATTCGGCGGACGAAATCTTTTCCGTAAAACTGACAAAGTATGTGAAAAGACGTTATTTATCTCTCTCGGTGAATTTACGCGCGAGGTCAGCGGGGGAGCGGGGTAGACTAATTATTTTGCAAGCTATCATTGTTAAAGAAATCGCAAGTTACATATGTACGCATTATTCGTCTGAAACCGCGCTTTCCTTTAAGCATATTACATAACTATGAAATATGATTTCTCAGGTGCAGACGCTTCGGTGAGTTTAGAATTTAATTCTAAACATTCAAATATTTCGATCATAAAATCACTCATTAAGTTTCTATTAAAATATAATTAGCCCGAGATTAGCTAGAAGATAGATAGAAGATTCTATCCTTTACACAATATTTAATTCGTCGAAATGAATAAGCTTATATATCGTATTATTATATCATACAAAAATTTATACATTGGAGTTTCTTTTTTTTCCAAATAAACTCTTTCGAAATTTTCATATGTAAATCGATCCTGACACGATTATCTAAAGTGGCGGCGTGTACGCTGCTAATGTTTTTTTCGTTATATTACACAAGCCAGCCTTAATTATTGTCCACTATCTCGTCGATAAATCAATCCGAAATATACCTTCAAGTTTAGCCGACTTCTAAACATAACGATTTCATATGAATGACGCATTGTTGTCGCGAAATCGTCGAAAGACACCGGAATGTCGAAATTCCCGGGAGAGACGTTCTGGACGACGACAACACTTTACTCTACAGAGAAAGAGAGAGAAAAGAGAGAGCAAAACTTCAACGATAGAATCTATTTATATGTCACTGTTTCCAGTATCGAAGTCGCTGTGCGTATACCTGCGCGATTTGACATTGTGAAATTAAGAAATTGTTGAGAAACACGAAACATCATTCTATTAGGCTCCAGGACAATCTCTCCCATCTTGCGAAAGCTTACTGTAAAAGTGTGGAATGATGAATCGAGACAACATATTACATGTTTGTAAACATAACTGGACATTAGTATTTCTGGCTTCTTAATATAAATGTAAAATTTAACAGCGACAGTTACATTTTCGCAAATAAATGTATTACATATACATATATGATAGTAATAAGACAGCGAGTTTTCGTAATCTTTAAAAGATTTTGAGTTTGATGAAAAATGAGAGGGATAATTAATTTTTTATTCCTGATTTTTCATAAAATTTAAAACCTTAAAAAGATTACAAAAACTCGATGTCTCGTTATCATTAATTCATATGACAGCATTCTTATAAGATCTTTATATTTTTTTCACTTATTTTATTAAGGCAAAAGATATTTTCACAATAATAATATATATTAATGTATACCTTTCTTTGCTTTTCTATGTTAATTAATACAATTCGAGTTAGATTTCAAAGTTTCACGTTCTAATTTCTGAATCGAGTCATCGGAAAAATATTCCACCGAAGCACGAAAAGGCGAGAAAGCCAGCCGATTATTCCTCTTCTCTCGGATCGAGTGCAGGGGGGGGGGCAGGGGGGACAGGGGGGGGGGGAAACCGCGCGGTCAAAGATGATCGAAAAAAGAGCATTAGAATCGAGACGAGCATTCTCGAGAGAAAAGCGAGCGTCGATCGAGCGCAGCCGGCCGTAACGCGATGATCATCGGTGTACGATGATCGATGCTCGAAGCTCTGAAGCGATATGTTCCACCGAGCAGAACGAATCGCCGCATAACGTGTCCCGGGTGCATCGTTTGCTACGTAAGCTGCGTAATGCGTGCGTATTTTTCTCTCGGTAATAGAGTCCCCCAATTCGTCGCGACAATACAATTGCTTGCTTAGAGTTACTTAGCTCCGAAATTGCTAAAATGAGCCACTTTGACATAGTCGAAGAAGTAGTTCTTCCGTGCACTACTTTCGATTTATTATCGTGATTTGAATCAAATTTGATTAATCGATATCCGTATGAATTAATTGAGTCTGTCAAACTTCGTGAATCGTCGCACGTCGAGAATCATTACTCCACATCGAACGATCGATACGGAGTTATTCAGTTATTCCTTCTTCGGCACGTCTTCGCTTTTTGCTCTCGCAGAGAACAATTCGTACGAATAAAAAAAGAAATCGCGACACTGTCTTTTTCCGAGCCGGAGGCCGTGAAATGTTAATCGCCGCGGTCGATAGCGATCAGCCGCGATTTCGCGCCGAGAGCCGTTTGTTCTTTTTCTACGAGACATTTGAAGAAAGGACAGCCGACGATGACGTCGTTTTGTACACTCGTTTGCAAATAAGATATATAAAGCAGCTTTGAATTCGCTTCTTCTTTATTTATCTAGCGACTTAATCGACGACGAGCGAGTTACGTTACGTCTAAAATATCGCCGATTTACGGAAGCGAAACTGGAACACGCGGATAATTTTTCAATTGACCGCTGAGTATATATCTCGTATATATCTCGTAAAAATAGCGAGAACTTTCGCCATGTGCAATCCATGTGCATAATTGAGATGTTTAGAATAAACAAAGGCATTGCGGAGAATCAAGATTTTACGTGAATCCTTCTTCGAAAAAAAAAAAAAAAAAAAATTACTTCCATCGAGACGCGTTGAAAAATACAAAGCTGCGTAATAACTGCATTTCTTATAAATATACATTGTTTTTATTTTGATGCATGACTGTATGTAAATTGAATAAATGTTGAGATTCAATATCAAGAATTGGATTTTTAATATACAGAGTGTCAAAAAAAACCAATCAATATTTATATGATAGATAGGGCACACCACACTGAGTAAAAAAAAAAAAAAAAAAAAAATGTTCCACATGTCCTCCTTGCATTTCCATACACGCTTGACATCTTCTTGCGAATCGCAAAGATCCGCGATCGCCGGTTGATGACAACTGAGTGATTGCCGGTGAAATCTTCTGTTATGACGTACAATATGTATGGAAATTGAATGAGGACATTCAGATTTATAAACACTGTGGTAAAAGCGATTTATAAATACTGAGATAAACATCGCATGTGACACATAGAAGCCAATAAATCAATCTATGATGCTAACATACAAAAATGTTTATATCTCAGGTTGAGAGCTTTCGATCTATGTTTACTAAAATTTTTTTATGTATGATGTATCTTATCTACCGTATAAATATTGAATAGTTTTTTTTTTTTTTTTTTAATATCCTGTATATATCTTATCGTTCAAATTTCGAAATCTATTCCTGATATAATGCGCTCCATATATGTTATAATAATTTGTACATATTTTAATTGACATTAATATTTTAATTGACATTAAAAGGACTCCGCCAGAGATTCGATAACGATTGGATGATTTTCGAGCGATTTGCGATTGGTCCTGCTAAACGATCGACACGATGCGCTATTGAAATGGCACGTGTTATAATCGCGGCGCGATTCGCTCGAAGGAACTCCTGGTTATTCGCCTGGTCCGTTGGCCGCGTATATGTGCGTCCTGCGAGATGGAGTAGGTAACAGTACTTAGATAGACGGTTGGCATACTGTGCCGACTGGTAGCGCGGACCGTTACAGGCATATGGAAAGTTCGGCGGATCGTAAAGCAGCCAGAATGCATATAAAAATTCTATGTGGAAATACGAGAGAGAGGCATCAAGGATTAGAACGCCGGAAGACGTCTCGAGCTAAATGCAGGGACGTGTATTACAACCAAGTTGAATCCCGATTAATTCTGATTCGATGTCGATTCATAAGAGATCTCGCTCTCTTGTGTATCGCTTTTTTATTTTCCCTATTATTATTTACACAAACTCTCGTCTAGTTTCAAGTTGAGATATGTATCTCTTTACGAAAGAGCTGGCAGATTGGGGGTCAAGTACAGACAGATCTGTTCTCTCGAGTGTTGCGCTGGTCTCTAGAGAACGACTCTATGAGACCTTTAAAGTGGACATTTAGCCTCTCTTGTCCAGGATCTTGTATGCATTTGTTAGTAAAACGCGAAAACACTACGCGAAGAAAGGCGCGGTAGAAGGCGTGAAATGTTATTAACAGGATTCTATTCAACTCGAAGTCGGCTCGTGGAATTTCTGCGTCAACGAAGGATGCGTCACTCGCAAATGTCAAACGATCGTAAATAACGACAAAAAAAACGACAACTTGTCTGAGAGAAATACGCACAAGCTATTATTTGCAATTAGAATTTTTAGGAATTATAAAAGATACAACTTATTAACTTTAACATTGTTTCGAAATAACTGAGACTAATCGATGCTGCTTCTTTTTCTAACGATGAAAGTAAGAAGAGATGGCGAATTAAATCAATCTTAATTTAATTAATATTTCCAGAGGAACGGCTTATGGAAAATTTTATGCCCGTTACCATCATTGCGATACACGTAGCCAGAAAATTAACGGCTAATATAGAAGGGTGATGCCGTTTTATCGGCGCGTTTCCCTTTTCAAACGGAACGCTTTCAGCTTTCGCGAGATAAAATACGAGACGCAGGAGAAACGGTTTTAACGTTACGTTTACGCACGATTGCAGCACTCTAAATTAGAGCAAAGATGTAAAATAGGCGTAGTATAGTACTTTCTCCGTATTTGCCTAATTCAATGCAATTCCGCGATAGCGTCTTTAGTAATTAGACGAACTGCAAGAATCGATTTCACACTTTCGCATTTCGATATGAACTTTCGTATTCTTTCGTATTTCCCGCCTGCGTGTATTTGTTATCGTAGCTACGTATTTTAAAAAAATCAAATTATAAAAAAATCAAACCAATTTTTGTGAAATTATCTTTTTGATTGATTTCTTTATAATAAGTGTTTATTTTTAAATCTCATTGCAAAATATATAATTCTAAATTAAAAAAAAGAATTTCAAGAAGTGAAAAAAAACCTGGTTTAAAAATCCTATTAGTCTAAAAATATATATGGTAGACGAAAAAAATATTAGTTGATATCGCAGTACCGTCTATTAATATTCGCATATCTGTCGTAAAATCTAGAAAGTTATTCGTACAGATTACAGATCGAACAATGACTAATTTCTGTCACTTCGTGAAGGAGAACACTAGCTTGCAGATTGGAATTGTTCGCCACTTCGATTGTTTTGAAAGATATGCATCGCATTGCAGAGAAAGCGTTACGTGCATTATTCGATATAGAGAAAAATGCGACGTATTAATCGTGGGAACCGATCGTTCGTCTTGGGCCCAAACATTGACACCTTCGCCAACCATTGATTACTATAATATATCGCAACATTCTAATCTCCGTATCAAAATCTTGACCAATAACGTATCCGTCGTGTAAAATGTGAGGGGAGGGGGAGATAGAAATACAGAAAGAGGAAGAAAGATAGAGAATGAAAGAAACGGAAAGCCGAAAGAGAACGAAAGTGAAAGGATCAGATTCCTCCGCGTGTATATAAATGCATGAGCTCGTTGTACACGTGCCTGGGTGTGTGTGTGTGTGTGTGTGTGTGTGTGTGTGTACACCCTGTACGCGTTTTGCACGCGCCACGCCGGAAATGCCGGTTTATGAAAAATCGTATCAATCTAGAATCGTCGAGAACCCGAATCGGTCGGAAGGAAACATATCTTACTGACAAGTTACGAGAGAGAATATCTTTCGTATTTTATATGCGTCGATAAATATCTCGCGTATAGATTCTTTCGTGTATCTGGTGAGAGAAAAATCGAAATTTATAATTATTGCAAATAATTAAAAAAATATAGATATAATCAAGAGAGACAATTATAAATAAAAATTATATTTTTAAATTGACATAATTATAAATATCATAAATAAAAATAAGTATAAAAGCTTGGGCACAACATTTTAGAACTCAATTTTCCGGTTGGGTAAATTTCTCGTATACATAGATTTTTTTAATATAATTGATTTTAAATTTCTGATATAAATTGACATTTAAAAAATTAAAATAAGATTGTCGCGACATAATTCCTTCCTCACACTTTGATTTACCGCCTTTCCTTTAACCTGCCTGGCAAACCAATATGATAATCGAGGACGATGTACGCCCTTGTCGGATCCGCGTGTCCAGGTGTACGTCGTGTTTCCTCGCGATTTCTCCTTACAATCGGTCGCATTCTTCGGTGAAAGGTTATCCAATCGACCGGTCTCGCCCGCCCAATGGATGTCGTAACACTGTATAATCAACCGACAGGTTCTCCAGGGACAGCTATGAGAGGTCTTTCGCCCAATGACTAATCCGCACTGTCACGCGAAGAAGAAGCATCGCCATTTAGAGAGATCTGATCCGTTAGTTCAATATTCATCAAATTAATCATTTCGACTCGAAAGAATAACTTAGTTCACCGTAACATAATTTTAACATATTTTCTAGGAAGAAAAAATATATGAAAAATGTTTTTTTCTTCGCAAATTGCACAATTATTCACGTAAAATATTTTCGTCTTTATAATTCCATATTTTTCACACACACACACACACACACACACTTTATAGCCGCAATTAAGAATGATAATCTTATACAATTCTCGATTAAAAAATTAATATCTTGATTATTCATAATCCTGTCAGATGATCATCAGCGAGTCGAGCTGGCACAGCCAAGGTCTCTCACGAGGAAGATACCGGTAATCCTGTATTGTTACAGTCTGATAATCTTCATGTCCATACACGCGCACGCGATCGCGATTCGCTCGATCTTTTAAGAATGACGATTTCGATAGTTTTATAATAATTGCACGAGAAATTTTCAAAAAATTACAATCACTTTTTAATTAATTACATTATTATTATTTATTAGAAGTACTCTCTAATTCATAAAGTAAACAAAAGTCAAGAAAATATATATCTACATGGAAAAGTTTCTTGGAACAATATGCGATGAAGAGAGCATTTCTATTGTTACGGTCATCATTGAAAAATATCAAATGATTAAGCTTTTTTATCTGTCACCGATCGCAATCGTACGCAAGGTCATTAACATCAGGAAGTGGAAAATGATCATTCAGTCATACTCTGATAACGTTTATACCGATCACCAATTGCCGGTGCGATAGAGGCACTAATTGAGCCAGTTACGATTTAATTATTCCAACCGTTTGACCACGTAATTAGACGATTTTCTCAAGATTATTTTCAGAATATATATTAAAAAAAAACGAGTGCATTGTACGCGCGCGAGTGCACAGTGTACGTATATCGTTAAAAAACATATTAAATTAAAAATATTTTCCAAAATTTAACCATTAAAATTAAATCTCTATAAAATTTACAGAAATATTCCTCGATTAATTCGATTTATAGTTAATCTTGGAATTAGACGAAATATATTTATCAGGCTTGAATTTGACCGGAAACTTGTCGGAATTGCTTCTCGATCTTCCGTAATATATATACACATCGAGATAAATCTTCCATGCATTTTTTCGCGCGAATCATTCGTCATAGTGAATGATGATTAATAACGAGTTCCGCGCTTTATAGTTAACGATAATAAAGTGCGCCGCGCTAACTAACAGCGTGCTCCCATTACCAAGTGTTCCGAGATCCAGCGCCGTAACGATTGCCAGTTTAATTAATTCATTACACGCGCTCGCGCTCGTTCTTAGTCTTTCCTTTTTCTACGGAGTATAGATACGGAAATCCGAATCGCCCATTGCGCTCTGAAAATTCCTTACAATATTGCTACAAGCACAGAATTTTCATATAAATCACGCATCATTGAAGTCTCCCCAGAATTTTAATTTTAATTGCGATTATCAAATTAAGAGTAAAAAAATAGTATCATACGCGCAAAATAATATATCACACATATGTGTAAAATAATATATTACGTTATATGTAATTAATAATTTTCGTCACATCGAAAAAAAAAAATCCAATTAAATCGATAATAAAAATAAATAAAAATAAGAAATGACAAGGATCTTACTATTTGACAATTATTCGAATTAGTGAAAAACTCAATGCTTATCAAATTAATTCTACAAGGATTTCCATTCGGAACGCAAAATAACACAATGCGAAGAATATTGAATGATTATATTGAAAAATATAATAATTATAATTAAAATATTTTCCCGCGCTTTTAACATATAACGGTTTTTTACTGATAACGAGACCATATTTTATTCCAGGTGAGAATTATGCAGAATTAAAATTCTACAATTACAATATAAAAATATTCGGACTGTTACGCAAGATATCTCTCAAATAACAGAGAGAATAACAGGATGAATTGTGTAATTAATGAATTAGTTCGCACTAGCATTCTGCGCTCATAATAGTCTGCTTTCATAGCGAGAGAGAGTTTTATATTACTTATTTTTAAATAATTTACATCCTCTGGGAATTTAAATCTCAAGTATTCTTTGCTTTACGCTCCCAAGTACAATGGTATATTTTACTCGATATTACTCATCGATATTTTTATTGATCACGCAATATTTTTTCCCATGCCGGAGGGGCTCGCCAAGTCATTTTTCACGCGACGAAGGAAGGAAACGAGCGTCCGAACGGCGCGATATCCGCGTTTATCGGGAAACAGCACGTTTACGTATTTACGCGAAAACAATCAGATCGTGAGTGAAAGGTCCGCGTGTTGTTCCTTTCGTCGACCTCGAACGTCGGCACCGCATACTGGCGATGTAGGTGATACGGCTATCACGAACCCTTTTGTAATCCGGATATCTCGCGATATCGTGGCGCGAAAAACGTGAGCCAGATTTTCCCAGATTTTACGCCTGCCTATAATAGTCGCGCGTGTTTAGGCGAACGAAGTCGGAAGTCGATCCCATGAGATATGGCGAAGAGATCTATCCGCTAATTACACGAGACTCGTGTAATTAAAACTAGGCTAAATAGTTTCGCGTATTTAGGTAAGTGTTCCCAGCGTGTAAAAAAAAAGTTTGCAAGCAACGACGGAATTAAAATCTTAGAATAGAAAAAACTAGCTTTGTAAATTTTATTCACGTGGGATTATTAGAGAAAAGGAATATTCTTTATTACAATATATTCACGCTTCGTCCTTTATGAATATTCTTTTGAACGACACCCGCGCGCTATCTCTCGCAATATTATCGGCCTCGATACATCGCGGCTTTCTCGATACAAAATTATTTTTTAACAATAAAATGTTTGTGCGTGTAGCCTGTTTCGTGTCGACTCTTCCCAATCGAGTGTTGAATGTGAAAAGGCATCTTCAAATTCTTTCTCGATTGCTCGAGCGATTAACATCGCGAACACGCGATGTTTCTTCCGTTCGACAATCGAATGATATGTCTTACGTTGAAGACTCAACCTACTTTGCTTCTACTTGTTCGCGTTCCTGTCCAGGATTGCGAATTGCACCGCTGCAATCACGCCGTGCATGATGCACGATACGCGTTCGCGGGAAATCGTGCGAGATGTGGGCGTGTTAACATGACCAAACTCGTGAGACCGGGAAAAACTGTCGGAAAGTCCAGCCGCAATGCTGTGAGATGTTGAAACGGAAATGCGACGCAAAACATACTGTATGTGTGTGTGTGATAAACAGTCATTACCGTCCATATGTATATAACGCATGCAATGGTACATCGACCTATCGAGAAAAACGGTGTAAAGAAAAATTGATTTCTAACCGATATGGAAAATCAACGATACGCAAATATATACTTCGAATATAATTGAGATATTAAAAATATTTCATAAATTATACATATATAGGAGGAGAGAAATAATACATCTCTTATCTAATTTTTTCGAAATTATTTTATAGAATAAAAAGAGATTGTAAAATCGAGATTCGCTTAATTAAAAAACTTTCGTCGTAAGTATATAAAATTATCTTTAAAAAAAGAATTACAAAAGGACCTCTGGCTGTCGAAAGGTTATTGGGCCGATTGGCGATACGCGGTTGCAAGACCTTAACGATAGCCATGGAAAATCGTTGCGTGCAAGAAAAGTCGCTGTAACCAGCGCTCGAGGAATGCCTCGTTGAACGTATCCAAGCCCGTAGAACGAACCCGTTACGAGTCAACGGCCGGAGTTACGCGCGATACGTGTCTTCGGCCCGATCTCGCTATCGATAGCCACGCACTTTACGGTGCACGAATTCCTATGGCTTTTGATCGTGACAGCTATTGCAGCTGATGTGTCTCAATTAAAATTTACTATTCGAAATTTTACGTGCCTGGTTCGAAAAATTTATCTATTGTGATTATTATTAATAGCCCGAATTAAAAATTCGAAAATCGAAAACAGATTGCACTGTGCGATGAGAAATTGCATGAAATTCTTGATTCGTATTTATAAATTTAATTAGAAGAGAGATCAAAAAGAAAAAATTGAACTGTTTGATTTCTCTTAAAGTTTGATTTAAGGAGAACTTTTTGCATCAGAATTTATGCAACTATGATAACGATCGATTTCGATATCATTAAATGCTTTCTAAAAACTCACTAAGTTTTATAATTTAATTTTTAATATATCAACTAAAAAAAAATTTAATTTTATATTTGTGTAAAATAAATTAAAATTATTCTGTTGTAAACTTTCAAGAAAATGTAGAAAAATTTAGTTGACTCAAATAACAAATAATATTCGCGCATATAAGTGTTAAATGTCATTCGATACCGATTATAATGCGAAGTATCGTAGTGATTTCTCTTCTCGCAGGTTCTTAAGGTTCATTGTCGCACGATCTAACGAATGATTTTCTTCGCTCGTATATGGAGAGAAATGGATCATGCTCGTCGTGACGATTGACCGTGTATGGCATAATAAACTCGCAAAGAAAACGCAACGCCTTCTAAGAAATCTAACTACTCTATAATTTCGCGATTGTATGAATAAATCAATCTAGAAAAGAATATATATAACGTTTACGGCAAATGTTTACAGATAAAGGCGAAAGATTTTCCGACGCTAACATTACGTGAAATTTTCATCGGCTCAAAGTTAATAGAACGTTACAAGAAAAAATAAAACACGGAATCGCATGCTCCGTTTCTTCGGATACACAGACGAGACGAAAGCGGGAAAATAAGAGAATATAATGCTCTGACAGTGAGCGAGAATGGCCGGATGGTATTTCGCGTTTGTGAAATGGCCTGTCCCAAGGCTCCACGAAGGGAGGCGCGAAAGGCATTATAATGAAAAGCGACACAATTGCGAATATGCACAAGCCGAGTTGCGACACGTTTCGAAATCACGCGTGTACTCACGCGCGCCCAAATGAATTGGCGCTTTCTCTAAAAGGATGCGCTCCCTGCACCTATCCGTGTTATGACACGTGTTATAATGACATTCGTACTACCCGCAGAACTTGGTAGTCTGTATATGCAAATAATATATATTATTTTCATCTTTTATAAATTATTAAAATTATTATCGATTTTTTTCCGATAACGTTTTTCCGCATTTATCGGTTTTAATTCTGCTCTGTCATATTTTGCAATCAGTATAAATCTTTTTGTTTTGTCAGAATATTTTTATAAACACCGTAATATATTAAGAAATCGATTTAAAAATTCATATTTATTGAACATCTTTTTACATTTATTCGCTTAATTCTCTTTTTCGCGAGCAATTTTCCTTTAATTATATAATTGCCTTTAAGATTCAAATATTTCGTATTTATATATGAAAGTTTAATAAAATATATATATTCATCGGTTTATCTATTTCGTGAGATCTACTAGTCGCGGGAGATTTTCTTTCTGATTTTTGTTCTCCTTGTTTCTCTAAGAGGATGCGTTTCTTGCATCTGTATTATGACATGTGTTATAATAACATCCATGCTACTCGCAGAATTAGAGTCTACGTAAAAATAATATATATATATATATATATATATAATTTTCGCCTTTTTCATAAATTATTAAAATTAAAATTACGAAAAAAATAATTAAAATTATTTTTTATATTTCAATTTTCAGATACAATTCCGAAGGAATTGTTGCTGCTGCTGGCGAGTGCGCTCGTCACCGCGGCGACAACGTCTTCCTGTCCGTGGGCGCAACACGTGGTGGATCTCGAGAGCTCGTGCATCTGCGACAACAATCTAGCTGGAGAGCTCTCGGTGCAGTGCGACATCGTCGATTATGAGCAGCTATTGTCGACGATGCGACGTTATGCCACCAAGACATCGATTGATCTCTTCTATATCAACAACAGTACGATCAACGTCCTGAGGAACGACTCGTTCGATAATCTGAGAATTAACAACATACAGCTGTCTGGTTGTCGCATCAGGAGCATCGAGCCGGAAGCTTTCAAGGGTCAGGAGTACTACATGAAGAGTCTGAATCTTAAGGATAACGAACTCACGGAGATCCCCGCCGCCACTTTGAAGATTCTGAAGAATCTCACCGTGCTCGACCTCTCGATGAATAAGATCACGAGAGTCAACGACAACGCCTTCGTTGGCACCAAGCTGATCACGCTGAAGCTCTCCGACAACGAGGTCACTCTCGCCCCGGGATCGTTCCGCGGCTTGGAGAGGACGTTGAAGAATCTCAACCTCAAGGGAACGCGGCAGAAGAAGGTACCGGAGGCGCTCAGAGGTCTGAAGACCCTGGCCTTTCTCGATCTATCGCAGAACAGTATACGCGAGCTTCCGGGCACATCCGGAACCAAAGCTTTCGATGGTCTCGATTCCCTCACGGGATTGAATCTCGAAAGAAATCTGATTCAGAATATCGGCCCGGACGCGTTCTACGGTATCAAGAACACTTTGAGCTCCCTGAGCCTGCTGAACAATCTCATCCCGGATTTCCCTACAGCTGCTATCAACAGTGTCCACGACCTAAGAGTAAGTAATGAAAAATTGTAGAAAATCCTAAAATCCGGGGAGTTTTTGAGTTTCAAAAATAAATTACGCAAAAAATTATAAATTATTAATAAGGCTTAGTAGTCTTCTCTTCATCAGTTCAAAAATATAAAAGATGGTTGGCAATTATCTCAACTATCTCGATTTATTAGCATACTTCTTTTTAAGGGTAGTATCTGCTTGTACTGACTATTTCTGTTTGAAGGTAGCGATCAAGCTATATTATTTCCTTTGAAATGATTGAGCTATTCTCCAGGTGCTGGACATCGGATTCAATTTGATCACCGAACTACCGGTCAACGCCTTTCAAGGGAACCCGTCAATCACGCTGCTGGCGATCGACGGTAACCCGTTGTCCACGGTACCGGAAGAGGCGCTCGCTCGGCTAAACGGTACCCTGCGCGGCCTAAGCCTGGGCGGACGATTCCTCGTCTGTGACTGTCGATTACGATGGATCGTCGATTGGATCAAGACGCGAGATCTGCAGGTCACCAGTCGCGAACGCAAGCCGCAGTTCTGTGGTAGTCCGCAGCATTTGCAGGACAAACGCTTCTACAATATCGATCCTGACGGTAAATCCTGCGCGCGATGTTCGCTTGAAATTTGACAGATTTTCTCAAGTCCTGAAAATTTAATTTTCTCTTAAATCTCTCTAAGGATAAATAAAATTTTATTCTTCCAATTATAAAAAAAAGAAAAAAAAATGAAGTTAAAAAATGAACAGACAATAATATTTTTTAGCTTGAAAAATTAATTAATTTAACAGGAAAATTTACAATATTCTTAATTCAAAAAATTTAATTTTCTTAATGTACAGAAAATTAAATTATTCCTATTTTTAAATTGATTGACTTTGATTTATAATTTATATAAATAATATATGTACAAAACAAAAACTCTCGACTCTAAGAAAATTAATACTCAATGTTGAAAAATATTACATATATTTAAAGGATTATAAAAATCAATTGCAGACATGAGTTGTGAGCAAATACCTGAAATAATCGGAATCGGAACGGTGGAGAGCGTGGAGACTAGAGAGCCAACGGAAATGGTAGCTGATGGAGATGTCAGTAGTCATCTTCCAACTATTCGATCTAGTATTTCCACTACCGAGCTAATCACCAGTACATTGTCTACGACCACGATGACAGTATTGTCGTCGACCGAGCAGAAGAGAACGATACCATCCTCGACCTTCGTCCCGACGACTCGACCGACTGTTGCGCGAACCGGAAATGTCGTGGTCGTGAAAACTACCCCATCGCCGCCAAAGCAGTTGCAGGAACAAATGCAACAACATCAACCGAGACCGCCATTGGTCTTGGGATCGCCGTTGTACAAAGCAAAGTCGAATGAAAATATTATTGTAAAGGATGTTCTCAGACAAGATAACGCTGTCATCATATATTGGGATACTGAAGCAACCAACATTCTGGGCTTTAGAGTGATCTATCGGTTGTTCGGAGATAATAGTTTTAAACAGGCACCACCGCTTGAAGCCAGCGAACGAGAGTTCAAAATCAAGAACGTGCCCTTACAGGTAGAAAATACGTCTTATTATCAAAAAATTGATATTCAAAGAAATATAATGAAATGGTTAAAAAAATCGATATCTTTATTAAGATTTAAATGCGCGCGGCTATTTTATATGTAATATAAAATATATATCTAAATATATTTTGTATTATATAACTTTTATTATGCACATCTTAGTTAAGTATTTTTAATAAATTGTAATAAGACAAACTACTCAAGGTTCGCGAATTAAAAAACATACCAAGTTAAAAAAGATTTCATTAATTTGAATTTAAAAAGAGTATATAAAGAGCTTTATAATAAATTACGATAAATATTAAAATATTCTTCAATAATATAATAAAATATAATAATATAGTATATTTTTAATTTGCTCTGCGGGGAGATTTAATTTTTAATTCAAATCATAATTTATTTAGGGTGTGAATTTTTTATCCAAGTTACTTTGCAATCTCGCAGGAATGCATCGTAGTTTGCGTGGTCTCGCTGGAAGAGACCAACATTACGCCAGCGAACGTGCCGTACAATCAATGTCGCGAGGTCAGAACGGAGAACTCGCCGACCTCGAACATGGACAAAATCACGATAGCCGCGAGCGCGGCGATTTGTGCCACGATTGTCGTCGCGGTGATCATCTTTGTGGTAGCGAATCGACGCCGTGCCCGGAAGCTGCACACTCTGCACAACATCGATCAGACGAAGATGGGTGGTCCGATCGCCGGTCTGCCGGTCAACTGTTGCTCAAACGTGGGTCCAACGCCCAGCCCCGGCGGACCGTTGTCGTCGATGGCCACCCTGAGCGCTTACAATGCCCAAAAAGAGTGGGACCAAGTATCGGCCTATAGTAACAGAAGTATACCGCGGCCGAGGATCTTCCCTATTGATCGACAAGGTGATCTATATAGAATTTACAGTCTCTACTTTGTTTCTTTTTAATTTTTAAAATGATTTATCAATCGTATTTATTTATTGTATGATCCTTCTTAAGATAAATATAAGTGAACAAGTACTTTTGTGTGCATGGTAGTATAGATCGCCATTAATCTTGTTCTAAGCTGTAAGTGACGCGAAATGGATTTCAGGATCGATCACCAGGGCGTCCTGCATCGACGAGGTGCGCTCCCAGATCGGGCATTACAGCGGCAAAGCTGCCCGATCGATCGCCGATGGCCAATCCCAACACAGTTTCTCCAATAACTCCACGCGGTACTTCGCCAATACCGCGCTGGCCTCCAATCTCGTCAACACGAGACCAGGTCGGTTTACTGTCATTTTGTCCTCGCATTTATTCCCGTAGTATTCATCAGCGTTTTTTAATCTTCGACTCTTATTGACATATTTTCGTTTTATATTTCAGAATTACGACAATCGCGTCAATCGCTGGCGGCCGCCTCGGACCGAATGTCGCGGTCGAACTTCTCTGGCAACCACTTGCCACCACATTCATCGGCCAGGCGACAACGACCTCGATCGCGCAACCGCAATCTCGAGTCGAATCCGCCGCGACCTGGTAGCCGATACAGCCTGGCAGACTCCACACACACTCTCAACAATTACGATGAGAACAACTGGACCGACCACGACATGGACATCTACATGGCCCGCAATCCAACTACGAGGAGCGGTCTCGTACCGCTCTAAAATTTAGTGGCTTCAACATTATCTCGTCGTTCATTCTTGCTCAAGCGTGTTCAAATAGAGCATCCAGTCCTTTTGACAGACCATGTTTCTCGCTCATGCAATTCGTTTTTAAGCTGAAACGTTTTTACGCTGAGCATAATCTAGGTAATCTTGACAATAGTTTCAATCGAGGAAAAAAGAATCTCGAATACGTCGAGTGTTTTATTTTAGAAAATATTCGTCACAATATTTATATGACTGAATTTAACTTTTTTTCTGAGAGGTCTGATGTATTTGATGTGATAAAAGAATATTTTTTTTGGCATATTCAAAACTTACTGGCTTCGATCACGGTCGATGCTAATATGATGCGACAGGCATTAACGTGTAATATTTGTGCAAATACGTGCAACCAGTGCGATTTGGGAGTATTAGGTTGAAAAACAGCCTTAGATATATGTCCTTGTATAGTTCTAAGCAGTTTTATGTAAGATAATACTCTTAATTACCAAATCGTTGAAGCGAACAAGCCGAGAGTGTCTTTTTCGGCTTGCTTGAATGCACAATTTTCAGATTCTTATCGTAACGCGACGGACTTTACGATTCTATTATTCAAAGACTGCAATCGAAGTGTCCGCTTAGAGAGAAGCACTATCACGATCAAACGAACTGATATATCGTGAAAACCCCACGTCGCTCGATCCCTCTGAACGAGTGGAAATACGAGAGGGACGCAAAATGAGAGACTTTATAAAGCTCTCTGTAAAGTCTACCTTTTATAATAGTGTATTCGCACGTGTATTCGCATGTGCGCGCGTCGATGACGAGAACGACTCGTCCGGCGTACTAATGACGAATAAAGAAATTACTTCATTACTCACCCCGGTATCAGGATGCTTCTCTCCCATCGGAATCTGATCTCCTGCACGAACTCGTGCCAGAGCTGAGCCAGAGCTGTCACGCCGCCAAGATTATGCGTGCAATGCGCTGCAACGACCGACAAACGCCATACCAAGCTGTCCATCGTACAGGTCTTCACACCCTTCCATTGATCGTCCTCTACGTTGCATGTGGTGATGTCGTTGTAGGGAAACTTCTGCAAGGTTTTTTAATCTACGATTATTAATTATGTTTATACGTATGAATCTTTTTTTTAATATGAAAACTGTTCGTCTAAAATAAAACGTTGAAGCTTTAACGATGTTACGTACACGTACCGAAGTATCATCCGCGTCAGGAAAGAGGAAGTAAAGTATAGACAACAATATCTCCTCCGAGATTGGACCTTCGACATTCTTATTCTTCTTCGAGCTCGTCCTGCCTACTACCGTTGAAATCGTAGGTATTCTAGATTCAGTGAGTATGTTGAAGGCCGAGCTCAGCATTTGGTCGTCGTAGATATAAGATGCGTTTTCGCCCAGCAGCTCCACCATAGTTTTTTGATTGTTACATAAGTGCAGAAAGTCCGTCATATACTCGCCAAGCAAACAAGCCGGTAAAGTTACCATTTTTATTTGTACCGACCACTCGGGAGCGAGTTGTGGATCGAGATCCGAATATCCTTCGCTATCCACAACCACATTATCCGACATTTCCGGCCACGTGGTGAATAGATGAAGTTCTCTGAAAATGTTGTAAACTAAGATATATTTTGCATATAAATTAAAATTTTTTATGATAAATAATCAAAGGCATAGCTGACTTTTCTCGAGTCCAAAAGCAAAACTTATTCCTTTCTAGAAAAATAAAATTATCTTCTTTCTGTTAACAACAATTATTAACATATCTTTGCTTGCTAAGTAAAAAAAATCCCTTTCTTTATGTGCTCTGACGACAATAAACATGTTAAGTTTAAATACCCGACAGGATCGAAGGTCGCTCCAAAGGGAAGTTTACCCAATTCAGCTACGCCTAACGTTTCCCCCTGCATAAAATCAAAATCTGGAGGTTCCTGTGTCCATATACTGTTAGTCCAATCCTTCAACAAGTAGGAGAATCTAACTGATACCATTATGGAATCAAGCTTTATCCCACATCCTTCTCCTATCTTCTGCTTGAAAAGAGCAAGTAAACCTGTAAATAATATCTTTTTGTAAAACTTTTATATTTAAACATTTTAATTATAAGACAAATTTATTATTTAGATTGAATTAAAATATAAAAGATGCATACCAGTGAGGTATTTGCAATGTGGCGGAACTTTTTTCAGATGCACCATATCGAAATTCACGCAAGTTCCTTTACCAGCGCAGCATCCGAGATACATTTTCTGCCAAAGTTCCTGCACCTGCACCAACGCGGGAATGTAACTAAAATATATAGAAACAATAAAGATTCCTGCATCAGAAATAGTTTTCATGTCGTAAATCGACTATGCTTACCAATTTGCATTGTTAGCTGCAATTGTCAATGAACTGAGCAGAATTTTGATCCGTGTCTCGTCCGTTAAACTTGCTTTTCGAGCTGGTATTAAAACTAGGAATTCTCGAATACCATAATAACGAGCTATTTCCATGCAATTATCATTGAGTCTCACAAAATCATTGGATATATCCAATGCATCTTTTTGACACTGTATCCATTCCTCGTCACTTTCCTCCTGAGGATTTGTCATATCCTCCTCTTCATCTTCCTTCTTTAGCTTGTAATGTTTCAGCAAAAATTCAACATCTGGAATATATGTAATTGTCAACAAAAAATCCAGAGAAAGATCAAAAATAACATTTGTAAGATTCGCATTGTAATATAGCACATAGAAATTCAAATTATGGTATATATATGTAATCCACAAATTTATAAATCAATGTAACAATTAGCTCCAATTGACTCATGTCTTTATATAAGATAATCCCATACAAATATTATATTTCTTTTAGCTGCAATTTGTATGATAAATGCAGAATCAATATTTCTTTATCGGGAACTTATCAAATGTCTATTATTAATTGTTCATTATATCTGATACTAAACATTGCATTCAACTTTATATATACCATGATATAAGTTTCCGAATTCTTAAATGTCGAAAAGTTTTAAGTAAAATATCTGTTAAGTGTGAACCTGCAAAATTTATTTTCTCCGAAGCCTCGTGCCATTGACAGTTGAGAAAGTTCCCCGATTTGAGGGGGCCCGCGATTCTTGCATGGGACAGCTTCCATTCGTGCATGATTTCCTCGAGTCGCGCGATGAACACCTCCCATTCGGAAACAGTGGTGAAATCGTGATGATAGAAATCCTCGATCTCCACGTGTTCCATTTTCGCCGACGCAATTTCCAATCCAATATACACTCGTGTCGCAATTCTATATCTTCATAGATATCTATCCTTATGAAAAAACAGTATCACTTTACCAATTTTTTCTCGCTTTTTTTCACAAGACTCTCTAAACTCTAGTGTCAGTTTAAAAGATTTCACAGGTATTTTTTAAAATTCTTCTTTTCTATTAGACAATAAATACTGCAACTTTGTACATATGCATTTGACATTTCTACAACTGATGTCAGCTGATCGCCTCAGCTGACGCCTTCGCGTTTCACTCTTTTCCTCATAGATGGCGCATAAATCTATCTCCAGCAGATCGCGACATCTTGCGCAGAGTACACAAAACTTATTTCGAATTAAAAGATTCATAGATTGTAGGAGAATATAATAAAAAGATAGAACATATAGAGAAGACACACAGTGATAACAGGATGATAATGTAAATATATAGAATATAAAAAGCAATATATAATTTATATAATTGTTAAAGAGTTCGCTGTCAAAACTAAAACAGCTACAGTTATAATATATTCAGATATATATATATATACTGTGTATATATAACATTTTTATGATTTATTTATTTTAAAGAACGGACACATAACCGTGATCGTAAAAGCAAACAGGGCATGAACCAACGCAGATATGTAAAATTAATGAAATTGCAAATTCGAGGAATATATTAACATACAAATTGATTACATAGACATTCTATATGTCTAATTAGTCTAATTATTATACAAGACAAACGATCCATTATATCTCTTTCGATGCGACAATATTTAGCTGCGGATAATTAATATATCAATTATGTAATATTTTTCCACAATGTCGGTGTATTTTATTATTGTTGTCGTGATAACGAGTATCTAATCTTCGCCTTGCATTGATTCATAACATTCGAAATTTGATTACCTGCAAATTTTTGCCGGAGAATGATTTGCTATCTATTCGTTGTCCGCCATTTACTCTGGCGATTTGAAAAGAACTAACAATAAAATGATTTTAATCAGAGTATCTTTTTCGCGCGGATCGACGTGCTGGCGTCAAAATTTATTTTTATACCGCCACGGGAACTCGCGGCGCGAGGATTAGAAAGGGGAGAAACGTACACTCAAGGCGGAAGCCTGTTACGCAGTGACGCTCAAACGATGAATTTCTATAGGAACAGTCAAATGAATTAGTAATTCACAATTGCATTAATATTTGATTTTTCCAAAAGAAAAAAAAAATTA
Source organism: Polyergus mexicanus (assembly GCF_030449975.1). Lineage (NCBI taxonomy): Eukaryota > Metazoa > Arthropoda > Insecta > Hymenoptera > Formicidae > Polyergus > Polyergus mexicanus. The sequence continues at coordinate 1,108,571 of NW_027223336.1, forward strand.
TTCGCTGAATATTTTACTTTCTATCAATTGAAGAAATATATTTTTTTTTCTTTCATTGTTTAGCTAATATAATATAAAAAAAAAAAACCTACATAGCTCATATTCTCTTGTAGTTTTATATATACATATAAAGATTATATAAAAAATCTTTTATAATAAAAGTTTTATATTATTTACAAAGAACAGTAAAATTTTGAGTATATGGTAAATTTCCGAAGTTTTATTATTACTTTATCTTCCATTAATTTATTAGTACTTGTAAGAAATGCGTGCTCTTATAAAAATCGGCGATTTTCAAACGCTAATAAAATTGCAGGTATTCAAGCATTGGAATTTGCACAATTTATCACGTGCGATTTAAAGCGCATATGTAGTTTATAGTTTCATACTAAATATGGTATGGATATTAAAATAATATAGTCACTCTTTTTACGTATACTTTTCTTCTGTTTGTAGAATAAAATACGTATTTCTGTGCAGAATTTAAATGGACAGAAAAAATGAAATGCGGTAAAAAAGTGCTGTAAAAGATTCTAAAAAACCTAGTTTAATGATAATAATTGCAGAATATACAATTCCAAATGTTTTGTGTAAAAAAAGGAAAAAATAGAGAACGTGTAATAGAAAGAACAGCAATTAAATTCAACTTATTTGTTAAAATAATTTTAGCTCATCTTTAGCAAAAATTCCGAAAATATTATGAAAAACCTTAAACAAATTCATATAAACATAACGAGAAGCTTTGTCACTGACTGATTCAATTGTCACGGCGATTCGCGCTCGTATTTAAATACATCTACTACACGCGGTCACGCACACTAATAGATTGCGTGTAAATGATAATGCGATGATAATGACGAGAAGGTTGCGCGACACTGACGAAACGGACGGACGTGCGATGTCATTGGCGTAGAATGTTGTTACAGCTAGAATATATTATTCATTGTATGCCTAATTAGTATGCCTGTCTTAAAATTTCCTTGAAAAGCTTCGCGATAGTCTTTAAAAAAAAGTTAAGAACAGAGTTGAAAATACAAATTTTCTATAACAATGTGACATGTGTGCAATGTTTTTTATATGGAGTTCTCAATTATCGCGACAAAAACATCTGGCATTTCTTTCAATCGATTCTTTACAAACCTCATTCTTTTAAAAACCTCGCGTTCGCTCACATTTTTTTTCTCTTCGATGCAATGTATTGTACAAAAAAAAAAACCGCTTCGAAAAAAAAAAATTTTTTGTTTAAATGTAATACAACATGTGCCCAATATTTCTAAAAGTTCTTAAAGAAATATTCATGATAACAAGAGTGAGATTCTTGCGTCGCGATTATTTGACAGCTGCGGTGCGCCAATGTCGAGAGGGTGATGCGTGCTCTCCGCAAGCGAAAGAGCAAGGGTTCGCTCGGACGTAACGCTCTTTAGTATCTTTAGTATCGCACACGCATCGCATCAATTATGCACGAGAGGACGTGATCCTTTGTCCTCGGCGACGCGCGCCGCGTACCCGCGATCGACACGACCATCGCCGGCGAGAGGATGCTGCGCGCCGAGAAAATTCGCCGACCATTTTTGCGCGAATCGCGATCGAGAAATCGCCGCGCGAGCACTTCTACGATCGATGATCCGGACGGGGAAATGATTTCACGCGCGTGCGAATGATATCGCGAATATTTTCATCATGAAATATATATCAACACGTGTATGGTATAATAATTACATATAATAATAACACAGCGTATAACAATATAGTGTTACATATTTATAACGTTACAGCGTTACGAAATAAGAAACTCTTTTGTAACAAGAGATGAAATGAAAGATTTCTCTGAGCGAAAACTTGATCGCGACATTAATCATATCTCGGTATATTTGAGCCGTCAATTAAAATTTCAATTTACAGAAAACGGAAAAAAAAATGATGAAAGATTCAAATATATATAAGAAAATTTTACATATTTGAAATAATTTCCAGTCGTTGTTTCGATTTTTTTTTACTAAATATTTTAATCCTTTTGCTTTGGATGAATTGATCGAAATCGAAATCTGTTACTTATCTTTGTGTTTCTTTTATACGTATTAATCGTCGACTTCCATGCTAGAACGCTTAGCCACATCGGTGTGATAAATCGACAAGCGCGGACTGTGATAACAAGCCTATCAGTGTTAATAGTCGATTAATAATTCTGTGAAGCACATCGCGCAAATTGCTGTGAAAAGGAAATGGGAACCACTGTATGTATAGTTATCAATATCCGTGTGTTTTGTCAATTTCGATAAGTTCGATGGATTGTCAGCTGAGAATATCTTTTCCGCAATTCTGCTCGGTTATCGCTCAGTATTTTTATTACTTTTATTTATATCACGTCTCGAAGAATGCGTTATCGTTTTCGCAGGTGTGCGTTTTTTGGCGTATCTGATGCAACACATATCTGGCACCCGTAAGACTTAGGTGGGCACAATGGCGTGGAAGCGGAAGATTCCGCGGTGATTAAATTTTATAAAGAAATCACTTCGAAATATAATTTCAAAAATTACAAAAATTTACATTTGACGTTGAATGACGATTTCGAAGGGTGAATCCTCCGTTATTTTTATTATTCATCATTTTTCTCGTTAAATGATGTCATTCATGAATAGCATATCAATGATATTAATATATAATATAATTAATATATTAATATATAATAAATATTTGCGGAAACGACAAGAAACTAACGTCGATGCAGCAAAAATCCTCGTCTACGAAATATTCTAAGCTGCAAACTTGGAATAAATTGATTTCAACTGATTATATTTGTTTCTTATCGCACTTTAAAAAAAATAAATAAATAAATAAAAAGATTGACAAAGTGTCGATATAAAAAAGATTTGCTGGAAAAGCGAATCAAGTTATAGTTAAGTATTTTCTATTTCCGTCGCGTTTATTCAAATTTTGTTCATCAAAGGCGAGGAGGAAGGGAGGAAAAAAAAAATATGACACATAATAGAGAGTTTGAGAAATAGAGATTTTTGGAGCCGATGCCGGTAGGGCGGTACTGCTCCGACACTATTTCGGAGCGGTCGTGGCCGCGCCACTGGACGCGCGCTACTGCGAGCGTCGCGTCAGTTCGATCGCCGACGGAGGATCGCGCGGAGGGTAGAGGCAGTGGTGAATGCGACGTGTACTCGGCGCAAACGCGCGAACGCGTGAAAGAGAGCGCAGTGAAATAGCGAGCGACCGTCCGGCTCCATCGGCAGTGTGAGCGTGGATCGGCACGGCAGCCTCGCACGTGTGCCCGTCTCGTGAACGTTCCCTCTTGCCACGTGGTGCTGAAAGAACGCGCGGTGCTCCCTTTTCCCCATTTTTTTTTTTTCCATTCTTTTCTCTTTTCTCCATCGTCTTTCATTCCTCGAACTTGGATCTCTTCCCGCCTGTCCACGTGGTACGGTGATGCTCACGCGGCAAGTCACTCATTCACGTTATTCCGATATTGCAAACAATCGCGCGGGAACGCGTGTGACATTCGTGCGCGCCAGTTTCGGGGAACGTAGGCGTAGGTAGACGCGGTGCACGTGCGAGAGGATGCCAGACAAGGTAGCACCGGTGGAGAAGATGGTCCCGCGGCCCATCGCGGGACCCGATAGCGGCAGCGAGGGTATTAAATTGCAGAAGGAGTTGGGTCTGTGGGACGGCGTGGCCATCATCGTCGGCATCATCGTCGGCGCCGGTATTTTCGTATCGCCCAAGGGCGTGCTTCTAAACAGCGGCAGCGTCGGTCAGGCCCTTATCGTCTGGATCTTTTCCGGGATCCTGTCGCTCATCGGGGCTCTATGTTACGCCGAGCTAGGTGAGTGAATGATGAAATTCTGTATAACGGTTACTACCCTCGAGCAACCCCTCGCTTCGAATTGGCGAGCTCGACAGGTGGTCTCAGAAATAGCATATAACACGTCCCGGAGGAAAACTTGATTTGAGAGAGAAAGAGAGATAGAGAGAGAGAGAGAGAGAGAGAGAGAAATATCTTTTTCTTCTTCTCTGCAAAAGATAAATATATAAAATATTATATACAGGATTGCATACATATTTTGGTCGCACACGTTTCTTGGATTTCTGCACAAGTGCATTTTCTTATTTCTATTTTGACCTCTACTTTCTTTTTATCCGTTTATATATAAAATATTTCAAATGTTAAAAAAAGACAAAAAGAAATCTACATATACTTTCTTCTTTAAAATTTATATTATATTACGTTAATTATAAAAAGATATAGTATATTAATTAATGCAACGTATGTTGTATTATACAGTACAATAGAACAAAATTATGAAATTTCTCTAAATTATATATACCACCATATCAATATGCCATTACATGCTATTAATCTACCATTCGTGCAAAGAAATAATACAGAAAATGATAATTTGCCAGTTTAAAAGTTCCTTAATGATAAATAGTGATAATATCGTTTTATCATTGCATACATATGTTATTTGGACAATTTTTCTAATTATTTGTATTCCTTTTTATTTCATATATATTTTAAATGTTTCATAAGAACAAGAAAGCTTTTCAAACAACTCATTTTATATGACATAATATTTTCTTTCCCAATTCTCTTTTGCTTTATATAAAAATATACTTTCGAACTATATTTATAAATAGTATGTAATTTTCTCATCAATTTCTATTTGTTTTAAAACTCGCAGCATTTATCTATGAGAGATACAAATATCTTTTTCAAATTTCTTTTTCTCCTCTTTTTATTTAATCTCTTTGTTTGCGTGTATGGTATACACGTGGTATTGTTTCAATATGACAACATGTTGATAAAACACTTGCACCCTCTCGCAATATCTCGATGACTAACAAGATGAAGCCGGAATCCGATGACCCGACGAAAGACCGAATGAGAATTTTCAACGGCTTGTCTTCCACGAGAGAACAAAATCACGGGGAATAACGTCTATAAAACATTATGCGCATGTTTTTGGATCGCAAACATTTAGTTTGAGACAGATTCGCAAGATTCCAGCTTGAAATTTTATAACTGACGAATATAAGGACAAGGAAAGGAAAAGAGAAAATATTTATGTATTTTTTTTCTTGATAATTATAAATTATATATATTCAATGTATATATAAATTTGGATAATTTTTGTATTCTCGACAAAACGTTTTCGCGCGCGTGACATCTTTCAATGAAAGTTAATACCTTTGTAAGACGATGCTTTGTTTCTACCGATAGTTCTCGATCTTTTTAAGATTAGCACCATAGATTTACAATTCAAAGTTTGATTTCAACACAGAGGATCGTTTATCGAGATACTCTGTTCGAATTTGTAACAAGCTCGCCATCACGATTATAACGAGTCATTCATACAATTGTTCTTTATCTGCTATAGTATTTTTATCTGCTCATAAAAAATATCACGATCAAATTACATATCTGTTATATATTAATAGCATAAAGAATATTTATCAATCTTAATCATATTATAGATGTAATGTATTATTTCTTTTATTTATTTCTTTTCATGTATTTCATAATGCTTTATAAGAAGAAGAGAACTTTCCGAATAAATTTGTAATTCTCTCACAAATTTTTCTTCGCTTTATTAAAAAGGTATATCTTTGAATTATATTTATAAAATTTATATAATTTTTTTATAAATTTTTATCTATTTTAAAACTCGGAATCTATGAGAGGCATAAATATCCTTTATTTTAGTCTTCTCTTTATTTGTATATCTTTGAAACACATAGTTATCGCGCTCAATATCTACAATATCGATTTATCGTCATTTTTTTACTATTGACTTTAAGCATTTAATCTTTAGAATACATAATATGCGTTGATATAACATACATCCAGGGGTGGGAAGGGGGAGGGGGGGGGGAGAGGGATCTTGCGTTAACAATAACACAATGACGCGTAACAACAATCCCCATATCGAAAATCAGTTATAACAAATGTACCGCATTGCGAAAGATCAAAGTGTATCAAACGGCTAAACCATCTATCGATTGACTTTGTTTTTGACACCGAGTATTTTATCTCCAATAATATTAGCTATAGATATCGATATTTCGAAAATGCTCTCTTATGTATTACGTTTTAATTATGAAACATCTTGTATATATTTTTATTATATAAAAGTATATACAAGATATACAAATTAATTGACGATATCTTGAATTCTTGCTCTTTTAACGAGATGGATTTTCGTGCAATATTATTCAAATTTGATTAGGCAAATTTGAATTGCTTAATTGACATATAGTTAATTAATTGTCATAAAAACATGTAGAAAAGACTTCATTGATAAATTGAGAATGAAGAGAGACGAATAAAAGCGTATTACCTTGTAATAACAGGAAACGAACGTCGTCAAGTGTATAAATTGTAGCAAGCTCTTCGTGACAAACCTAATCATTAAATTTACGCTATTATAAGTCACGTCCACTGTTACTATTATCGCGTTATCGTTATCGCGTGCCGCAGGTTCAATTGAAGATATGCTTAAAGTGCTCTTAAAATTAGAATAAAAAAAATTGAGAGAGAATTGAACATTACAAGGTATTATATTTATTCTTAACTATAAAAAAATCCTATTCTCTTATTTTGAGAAAGATAAGATCAAACAATTTTTGTATCTTTTGATTAATTTACAAAAGATCTAAAAGAGAGAAGGAAAAAAAAGAATGGAGAATATAAAAAAACAGTGACAGACATATCACGATACGCTGTGAATCTGTCGATGACCGAAAAACCGCGATATTACTAATGGGCGAGAGTTCGTGTGATAAGACTGCATATAATTATGTGGGACATGATTTGCGAGAAAACAGAATCTATACTCGCTGTAAATACTGTACGCGTGCAATAATACGACAGGTCACAAGCGTGTGATTTGATCTGGCGGCAATTAAACAATGTTACAAACAGTTATCAATTTTTTTCTTTTTTATTATTCAAGATAAACGGTTTATAAATTTTATAAGAAATGGAACAAAATGAAATATAAACGATAGTATAAATAAGCATGTGATATATAAAATATTATCTTATAATTGTAAAGAGAGATACATTATGTATACATTATATATACTCGTGTTGAACTGATTGTGAATATTGAACTTAAGTTGAGATTTGAAAAGTACGAGTATTGATTTATGAAATCTGACAAGCATATGAGAAATTTATATAAAGACAAAATTAGATCGTTCAACAATGCATATGTACGCAATAATCCTTGATATGTCGAGAGCCTCGGCTATTTCCGAAATAAAAATTGATCTAATCTGACGTCTCTTTGTTCACACATATATATTTTTTTCATATTTATTTTATATTACATTTTAATTTATAATTTTTATTTTTATTTTTATTTTCCTTCATGTTTCCCTTTATCTTACATCTATAACTTCGTTATCTGCTTTATTTTACATTCATTTTTTATTTGCTTTTATAAAACTTATAATTTGTCAACTGAAATATATTAATATATTAATCGATTTTTCTGTCGTCAGATTTTCCATAATTTCCTCTTATTCCTAGACGCGTTCATCTGTTAATTTAATTTATAATGAAAAAACACAGACGATGCCTTTTTGCATTTATACAGGTACGATGATTCCTAGATCCGGTGGTGATTACGCGTATATAAGCGACGCCTTCGGACCTTTGCCAGCGTTCCTCTATCTCTGGGTGGCGTTATTCATCCTGGTACCAACGGGGAATGCTATCACGGCGCTCACGTTCGCGCAATACATTCTACAACCCGTATGGCCCGGATGCGAACCGCCGTATGAAGCGGTGCGACTCCTCGCTGCTGTGATCACGTGTAAAATGAATTTTATTAATTTATTCCTATATTTTTTATTAATTTATTTCTTCCCTTTGGAAGAATTTTTAATTACCTTTAATAAGCAAAGTAAACGCTAGCAGAGATGATGTAATGATTTCATTAAAAACTGAAAAAAATATAAAAAAATGAAGGCAAATATAATAAATACAGAAAAGATGTAATTGAAAAGGAAAGGAATCGTCATTAGTGTCAGTGTAAAGTTTTGAATGCGAGCGAAAATTCGTTCGCAGGTTTACTCACCGCCATCAATTGTTACAATGTCAAATGGGCGACCAGGGTGCAAGACTTTTTCACCGCTACCAAAATTTTCGCTCTGCTGATCATCATAGGAGCGGGTCTGGTATGGCTTTGTCAAGGACATGTGGAGAATTTTCAACGTCCAATGGCTGGCACCAACACCCAGCCCGGTTACGTCGCCCTCGCGATCTACTCCGGATTGTTCTCTTATTCGGGGTGGAATTACCTCAACTTCGTAACGGAGGAACTAAAAGATCCTTACAAGTAATTGCGAATTCTCCATTTTATTATTATTGCATCTCTGTTGTAATTCTCGTAATATACAGAAAAAGATAAAACAGATTAAATTGATATCTGCTTATTTTGATGGGAAATAGAACGTTGTATTATTAAAATTATATATATTCGTATTATTAGAAATTTATTTATATATTATTTAAAAAATTATAATATGAGAAATTAAAATATTTATATTAATTAATTTTTACAGAAATCTTCCAAAGGCTATTTGTATATCATTGCCAGTAGTAACAGTGATATACGTTTTCGCGAACATCGCGTATTTCGTTGTACTCACACAGGACGAAATACTTGCATCGAATGCTGTCGCTGTTGTAAGTATGGATTTACATATTTATTAATAATTAAAACAATTGTGAAATATTGACCGCGTTCAGCAGAACAACTGCTCAATTATCGTCTTGTCAATACTTGAGGTTGATTTGTCGATTCTAACAATTAAAAAAAAAAATTCGGTCACATTTGATTGCAACTAAGCAATTTATTCTGCTGAATGCGCTCATTTATCCACGCTCATTTAATCACGTTTTGGTACCAAGTGATTGCATTCGCGCGAATATTTTAGCATAAGAGAATAGTGCAGTTCTCATTATATAAAAAGGAAGGATATAGTTATTTTATATCAAAGAACAAATTTTTGAAAAGAAAAGAAAGTTTAATTCATGCAACTAAAAATCGTATTAAATTATTTATAGCAATATACATATACCACATATATGTATATTTTGTGCGATAAAGTGAAGCAAGTATGCGAGCGTACGTCTCTTCCATGCGTGTTATCACTTTTCGAAAAAAAGATCAAACATCGCATCCCTGATAAAACCGATAGATTATTTAATATATCGTTATACGGGCAAAATGAAATCGATTTGATACAATGCGGAAAAAATTGCACAATCTTGCGCTCGCTTTCGCTATAATCAAGATGCCATTCCATTTTTGCTACTAGAACGTGGCATTAAATCGCAGCAAAAATTCCTTTCTAGACCTTCGGCGATAAATTGCTGGGCGTTATGTCGTGGATTATACCATTCTTCGTGGCGTGTTCGACTTTCGGAGCATTGAACGGCGCAATCTTTGCGTCGTCCAGGTTGTTCTTTGTCGGCGCCCGAAACGGACATCTCCCTACTGCCATTGCTTTGATTAATGTCCGCAACTTGACGCCGATGCCATCCCTTATCTTCCTCGTAAGTATCGCATCTTCGTTCTTTATTAAATTAAAATCAAAATGCAAAAAGGGAACAGATGTAGACTACAAACTAACAAGGATTTATTAATAATTTAATATCGAGTTTAAGTAATTTTTGATTTTTAGGTAAAAAAATCGGTAAAGTGAATAAACGTCGCGAACAACTTGCGCGTATGTAATTTTACGGCGATTTTACAACCGGCTTTCCTTGAAAGTCAAATGGTGAACGTATCTTACTTCCTATCATTTTCATATCCACCTATATAATCGAACAATCTCTAAACTCTAACTATATCAATAATTATGACTATATAACTCATGCTTGCTTGTGCGATGCATCCATCTAGCGATAATAGGAATGAGACATATATATGGTTAAATATTTACATGTGACATTAGAGCGTAACGTATGATTGATAGATCAAGATTGAGCCAAAAATTTATCATGGAATTTTTTTGAATTTTTATCATACTGAGATATTTGTATGTTATTTATACGATAAATTTATTAAACCTCCGAATATTTCCACCATTTTATGAGAAATTATTTATATAATTATTAATTATTTTATATACTAACTTTCCTTTAGTTTGTCCTATCTACCGTATAAATATAAAATAATTTGTTTAATACCCTGTATATACTTTGGAAATTTTTTTAAATCCTTTTCGATGACAATATCCAAAAAATCATATATCTTTTATTTGCGCAGCTGAAAAAAAATAATTCAGAAAAAAAATTTTTTTTAACTATGACTATGAGAAAAGACAAGAAAAACGATTGGTACGTATACTTTTAATTGATGCGATGCAATCCTACGCCTTGCATACAATAATTTGGTTCGTTCAATTGGCGGGGACTTAATTATTTGATGTATATAAATCAAGCACCGCGAAATTAAATTAAAATTGGCGTCTTAATAAAATAAGCCAGCCGAGAGAGAGAATCGAGCGGCGACGCGACGCACACAGCAGTATGTAATTCGACATTTTAATCTCTGCAGTTCGTTTGAAAGCAATAAATGAATCTTTTCATGTTGATCTCTTCGGCAGCGGAAGTCTGCTCGTGATTTTCATTCCTTTCTACGAACGAATTAAAAAGACCGCTCTCGTTAAACGCCATTCAAAGTCACGTCGCACCATCAAGCATTGTACAATTTCGTAGTTAATTTTATCTTTTAATAGAAATTAATTAATTTTATCTTTTAATAGAAATTAATTAATCAATTGCGCATGTGTTCAATATGTTGGTTATCTTTTTAATTGTTTAGGTCGATAGCTTTTGAGATATAAGCGAAAATTATTTAAGATCGAGTATCGAAAGTATCATTAGCACAACATCAATCTTTTTGCTAAAAAGAGTCCAATTTAAAATAAATTGAAAATTCATGGATGAAGAAAAGTACGCGCAATTTACACATATGATATAATTCAGAATTGATCGCAAAAATTATTTTAAATTTTAAACTAATAATTTGTCATTGATTTTAAAAGCACCACGAAACGATTTTTCTATTCTTGCTATTATTGAATTTCAATTCTGAGCGTTAAATTATAATTTCTAGTGCCTTATCACTCTGGTGCTCCTCATCATAAAGGATGTCTACGTACTGATAAATTATGTCAGTTTCGTTGAGGCTCTATTTACCACGCTTTCAGTGTCTGGTTTATTGTGGCTACGTTACAAAAAGCCTGATCTCCATCGTCCCATAAAGGTACATACAACTTTTTAAAAAAAATATCAAAGTCAATATCTCTTCTATTTTTTTTTCTTTTATTATAAGTAATTTTATTTCACACTTTTATATTTTTTTCTAGGTTTTTATACTTTTACCAATCATCTTTTTCATAATTTGCGTATTTCTGGTCATCTTTCCATGCTACGTTTCACCATGGGAGGTTGGCGTAGGCATAATCATAATCCTGTCTGGAATTCCCATGTATTGGATCTTCATCGATTGGAAAGCGAAGCCCGCGTGGCTCGTAAATGGATCCTGTAAGTTGTACTCAAACTTTCGAAGCTCGTCAAAGATACCTTCGCGTTTACATAATTAATATCATCATTATTTTGCAGATAACTTCAACATGATGTGCGCTAAGTTGTTCTTATGTGTACAAGAAGATAAAACTGAGTGAAGTACGTGAAAATAGTTGTAATTATTGTCAAATATTCTGAACTATGGTGCCTGAATTCGTTGAATGCGTTTCAAACATGCGTACTTTTTTAGATAGATAAATTAAAATTATAATCGTGATCATAACGTCAATTACAACGTCGAACTTTGTCGAACAGCTGCATTATTATATAAATTAAGTTAACGACAACGCGCGCATATGAATGACATAGCGGTCGCTAACATAGATTTGTAATTTTTATATTTTATATATTTGCATAATATAAATTATAATTTTTATATTCGTAATTATGTATCTTAATGCTTTGTATCTGAAACGATATTGCTATAGTCAACCTTGCGCATAAATTGCATTCGTGTTGATTATTGTTGTATTAATGTCGATTATCGACTGTGTATACAAGAATTTCGATGTTATACACGTTTAAGATAATTATCTTAAGTGTGTAAATGTGCCCCATATTTTTGTTTACCATTTTGGAGTACATAGATATAATAATACAATTAGAATTATGCACAAAATATAGGGAAAATATAGAGAAATTTAGAAAAACCATTGAATTGTATGAAAAAAATTTATATAATTTTGGTGAGTTTAATTTCTTTATCTTATATCAATTTTTACATTTATTCGCGGAGATGAGGACTATCATCACACATGGCATTTATATCTCAATTTAACGAACTGAGAGAGATACTGGTTTTAATTACCAAATTGTACATATATATATATATATATATATATATATATATATATATATATATATATATATATATATATAGCGAAAAATAATGTAAACTCTTTGTATACTACGTACATAAGTCTATAGTTTCAAATTATATACATAAATATATAGTTATAACTTATAGTTAGACTATATAGTTACATTAATAATTTAAACTTACTAACTATATAAATAGGTATATAGCTCCAAAAATAAAAATATGCAAAGAGTGCATAAAGAAATCTGCTTTAATTGTATATATACAGCGCGTTTATATATAATTTTGATAATTGTTTATCAATTATTAGAAATTTTATTTTGGCTTCATTATTACACTAAACTTTTAGATATATCTTTTTCATTATTATATACAAATATTATATGTACACTCATAAAAACATTTAATTTTTTCCAATGGAAAAAATTCTAAAGATCTTTCTTACTTTAAAATGTATTTATCTTCTGTATGTTTCGAGTAAGCTATCTTGTATACGATGTTACTTGATCATTAATACGTTCACAGTTCATTAATTCTAGTATAAGAAATAAATTATATTAATTTTGTATCAATAATATAAAACTAAAAACAATATCAGAGATGACAAAATAACGTTTGAAAAAAAGACGAAACGTTTATATATCATAAGAATTTTATCGCATCCTAAGCGTGATTAATATCTGCGCTTTTAGATATTGTGACTGTGAATAATATATTAAGTATCATTTATGCTTATATATTCTAATCGAATAACTGCTCAAGTACCGATAGGATGTTTTCGTCATGAAATAAAGTACATTCAAGAATGACTAATTGTGTGCCTTGTACGCAAGCAAATAGATTACGTTTTCCATAAAACAGAAGACAATAAAATATTGTACTAAATATGCATTAAATTAAGAATAAAATTATTTTGATCATTGTAATAAATATAAAACAGTACATCTCTTAAGGGAAACTATATAGAAATATAATAACAATTTTTGAATATTAACTTTATTTCAACAGATTTGATAAAATGGTGTTGTAAAAATCGCTTTAAATCGCTTGCAATTATAATTTATAAGCTGCTAACGCAGAAATAAAGAAGAGGTTCGTATTGCAATTTCTTGTTTGCTATTTCCTAAATTTTTAAACATGATATGTGATAATCTGACTGGTAGAAAAGAAATACGGTATATATACCTGGGTCGTCGAACTTCTGTACGATAAAGTGTACGGTAAATAGGCCAAAAGTACATTTAACGTATATGACAAAAAGATTAATAACGGTTTTTCGCACATATTTGTAAATATTTTATTTGTATTTAATTTTTGTCTCACTCTCTTGCATTTTTACTTTTCAAAATCTTATACAAATATTATTATTTCTCAACATCACATTAAAGTTGACTGTTTGGACAATTGAGAGTCTCTTGTTATCTGGAACTTTGTAACATTATGTATAAGTTTGTTCTTGCTATATGCGTTTAGGTTTAAATGGTCGCGCGAACCTTCGCGATTAAATGTCAATTTAAAATTTTGCGAAGAAATATTAATACTTCAAAAAATTACTACTTAAAAAACTTACAAACTTAAAAACTTTAAAACTTACAAACTTAATACTTCAAATTATATATTTATTTGGCACGTATCAATATATGTCCAACATAATAACTATTTTAAAGACTTTTGCAATTGATTGGATGGAGAAACATATCGAAAATCATTTGTACATAACGGATAGTATTAAACAAAGAAATAAATTTATATTGTAGAAGCTCATAATCAAGACTTCTGTTTCCACGGAAGAATTTTCACGCAAATAATCTTCTCCTTAAATTATTGATACAAACTGGAACTAAACTTTATTAAAGCGAAGAAACATGCAACACTATGTCTATTATTTTCGTTGTTCGTATTTACATATTTCATCGGCTCCTCGATTGTTGTATATATATAATTGGGCACATTTAACAATTTAGTATACATTATCGAGCAATCTTTTTCTCATTTCTTCTATATGTATGTTTAAAGTTGAATGAAACAAAGTATCTTGTTATGAGCTTCCGGTATTTGAAAGATAACTCTTGCAAAGCCGATTCGATAAGCGCAGATAACATTGTAACGATTTCATATTCGTCTTAATAGCTAATTTGGCGTAGTTGTATAAACATAGGGACTTAAAAAAGTTTTAAAATTTTCACAAACTTTTTTTCCAGCATCTCTTTTCAACGTCATGGCTTTAGTATAAACACAGTTAAAACTATTTTTGCAATTCGTTCTTATTTCCGCGTTATAAAAATAAGCAAAAAATTGAAAATTTTTTTAACAACCTTAAGGAATCTTTTTTCAGTCCCTACGCATTTATTACAAAAGTTGAAAAATGTGTGAAAATGTGCAAAGAAAACTTACGCACGCGTTTTGTTCATTCGACAAACTCGAATTCCTTTCTGGCTGCATGTGTATATTCGTGATGACGAAATTACTTGGATCTTCTGACAAAACGGAAAGAAATCATTGTCGGCATTTCCGGGAAAATCGAATAAAGAATCATGTCGGTTCGTGCGCCTCTTTTTAAGCAAGAAACGCGGATCTCTTCCGGCTCTGGACGATAATATATTCTAAGATCAACCTTCGGCGAGCGGCGGCGTCACCCAGCCATATTTCTCGTGCGTTTTCACCAGGTTCTTGAATGTCTCCTCGGCCAATTGTCGATTGTACTCCTTATTCGGTTTCGACTTTCTCGACACTTGTGCCTGCAGCACGGAAATAAAGGCTTTGTTTAAATATAAGAAATCTTTTTCTGAGAAATCGAAAACATATAAAAATATTATAAACGCTCTCTACTACTAGTAAATATTTTTGAAATTTTGCTCGCTTTTTAATTGCAAAAAATAAAACAAGATAGAATTTCACAAAATTAACTGAAAAGATATCATGTACAAGATTGATTCTCTATTAATTTCCGAATTTGAAAGATAACAAGGAAACTATAAGAAATCCGCGTATAGTTTAGAAGACTATAACGCTAATAAAAATTATTTATCATATGATACATTATCATAATACATTATTCTATCTATATAGTCATACATTATTGTAATCACATATACATTGTCATAATATATTATGTCTGAAAGGATTAACTGTTCGGTGCAGATCAAAATAATGCTCACCTGTCCTTTCACAACGCTAGCTGCAAATTGCATGATCATTGACTCGACACTATATGCACAACACCATCCTCTCGGTGTAAGGAGTTCCATGCAGATAGCACCGCCATGCATCACAAAACCCTGCTCGATCCTTGGCGAGATCACCCTCATGAAAGGTGGCGCAAACGGGAATTCCTTCGGGAAGATCACATTCAATAGTATATGAGGTATCTTCAACTCGCGCATGTCGGCCGCCAATCTACTGTCCGGGTCAATCTTGTGCAACCGGACAGACCATTCAAAGACATTGTCGTTGACAAGTTCGGCGGTAAAAGCCGAGTCACCATGGCGCTGTGCCCTCTGAATTCTGTTAAATTCCTTCATTAGTCGACGCAGTCCTACGTCCTTGTCGTTGACAGCCTTGTATTCGTTATTATCCTGTACAAACAGACCTGATTTCAGACTCTCAGAATATTCAGAACTCAAGAATATTTATAGGATCAAGGAAGCTATTTACTTTATCTTGCTATCAAGCTAAACCGTTCAAGAAAAGAGCTAGTATTAATTTATCAAATCTCTTTCCTCTTGCAGGCTTATCGCTCAGCAATCCCTTTGTGATTTTTTTATTGAATCAATCAGGAACTCCGCGCACCTTTACGGACTTTTTCATCTTGAAGAAACAGTTACGATCGACATGAATAGGATCTGGATTCTCCGGTATCGGAACGTCCACCGGAGTGACGACATCTGGACGATGATGACGACTCAGGAGTCTCCTTGACGGCGAATTGGCCGAGCCGCTGGCTCCCTCCGGTTCCGCGATTTTATCGGAGGGTCGGAAGAGCTTCCGGATAGCGGCTATGACCTTCTCCTTTGATTTCGTGGACATGGTTAAAATACCGTGTCTCTCTCTCTCGCTACTCTGCGTTCAAAATATTTTTATTTATAAGAAGCATTCGTAATCATGACAATTTTATATTCTTGTAGAACATATTGCACAAAAAAGGAGTTAAAGAAATTTACATGCAAAAAAGGAACTCTTATAGGACAGATTATTGGGATAATCCGAATTGTTTGAGGCATGATGGTAGATCAATATAGATAAGATTCTTAAAGGTAATGGATTAATTAAGTTTACTAATGAAACATATAATAACTGACACGGTGAAAAGTAATTTCTTCTTTCATTTAGCAAAAATAAAAAATTTCACCATTAGTTTCTTGACAAGATTTTTCACTTTTCACGTCTAGAAGACAGTTATATGCAACTTTCCGTGCGCGACATCGTTTATAATAACATTAGAAAGCTCATCTGGATTAGTTTTTTTAAATCAAGTGTGTGTGCACTGCAAATATTGCCACTTGGATACATGTATAACAATATATATCTATAGGGAAATTCTACATATATATAAAAAATATCTTATAACAATATTTTTTTTAATATCTTACAGATGTCTTGCGAACTTGATAAGAGAATTTATCCCGCCAAAAATAATTTCTAATTTTTCGAATGAAGAAAATATTGAAAATAGTCTATGAAACCCGTCTCCGAGGATATCTTTCAGATGCATGTCAGATTTTTATGCACTAACTGTTATAGGTGATTGATCTCGGAAAATATTTCTCCGCCGTAACAATTCCTCCTTCAGCCTTCTTTTAAGTTATCTGTTTCTTGCAAAAAAAAATCGGTCAAAATTTATTAAAGTAAAATCCCATGAAATTTTTAACTATCCAGGCGAATTCCACTGATTTATGCTCTTACAGCATACTCACCCATTTTAACGTCGATTCTATATCGCTCACGCCCGATAGACTGCCAGCGTGTGATTATTTTGTACCGTTTGCGTACACACGAGAATGGCGATGATATCACCACTGTACATGGCGCAGTCTCCACCCTTATCGAACCGCCAATCGACACCAGACACGAAAATACCCGAAGGGTTTGATGACGACGTCAACGATAGATACTGGCGCTACCATCGAGGGTGGAAATGGCATATCCGCGGTTCCCTTTATCGATCTAATTTGTGTGACTAATAATTGCGCGCAAGCGGCAAATTTTATTTTTTCTTTTACACATCAAAAAGCTTCTGTTTCTGATAAACATTTTATTTAAATTTTAAGATATTTATAAAGAAATTTTATATATACATGGAAATATTTAACATTATATGTATTTAAAAATGTTAAAATTTTAACATTATGTATTGCGATTAAATACTGATTGTTCTTTAAATTTTTATACAACAAAAAAGAACTTTACAAATTTATCAGAAGATGATAAAGATCTCAAAGAAACAAGAACAGAACGCTTTATGTTGCACAAAAAATATTTAAAAAATTTACAATCGAATGCGCGCAAAAGCCGGGGAGTTATTTATCGCAGGCTAGATATTTACTCCATTTATTTATTTATCATTTAGTTATATATATATATTCGCCTACGGTCTTACGATATACGTGTTTAGGTATCTGTTAGTAAATAGAAACACTAGAATATGCTTGGCCATATATGCAAAAACAAGCAGACACGACAGATATTGGATCCATGCCCATTTCAATTCCTCCCACACACTCGGCTGATAATAAATAAAATTTTCCACGTAAAACAATTCGCCGATGACGGCCACCGCTTCGTCGCTAGAGAAGCCGGTCCGCCACGTTACTCGCTCGTTTGTGATTCTGGCTGAAACTGTCGAACACACATATCGTCCGTATAATTTCTTTGCATCTTTATGCTAAACAAATTTTTTTTTAAAAACATCAATATACGCACATTTTCGATTAAAATTGTGCAACAGTAGTTCAGGTAGAGAATAATCGGATAGCTGTATGCTGTGGTTGTACATCTCATAGAGACCCTCGCTGCGTAAAAGTCCCTTCTGTCGTAGCTCCAAATCACCGAAGAATCGTATCTCTTGAACCTCGTGGCTTAACACCTGATCAAACACACCGATAGATTCTATCGCCGCTTGAATGAGGTGCTGTAAAATATTTAAAAATTCGTCAAATCATCGAAGGAGAAAATTTATAAATAGAGTATAACCGTATGATTCTACCTTTAACTGAAAATTGAAAAACAACAAAAGTCTCAGAGATTTTACTGGTTTGTCCGTGTAAAAATAAGCTTCAAACTTCAACGAATCCTTCTGTCCGTCGCCGTTTACATCGTTCTCTCGTACCTGCAAACAAATCTAATAATTAGACATAAATATATAAATAGTATATCTAAAACAAATAATATTAATATATGTAATTAATGCTGTAATTTTAAAAATGGAGATTATATATAACGTTGCTTCCGATTTTCGTATCAGAATCAAAAATTCAGAATTAAATAATCGGATTTAATTCTAAATGCTGAGAGGGGCTAGAGGCTGACTAAAATATTTATATTAATGGCACAGAGGGAATAATCAAGTCTTGTATTTCTAGCGTTGTTTACCCAATAAAAAATATACATTGAAAAAACGTCTCTTAGATATCTATTAGATGTCTATAGCCGTTTTTTTGATCTGTCATTTCTTACTGGGTATCTAACTTAATAGTAAAGATACGACCTTGATTAGTGTACAATGATCTTTGATGTCGTTCTCTTTGTACGTCGTAAAGGTGGAACACACGATGGGCTCTTCGTAAGGATCCACCTCCGCGAGCAGCAGATACTTGTACTCGAAATGCACGTCCGGCGTTTCCGCATGCATCCGATTTCTTATCCAGATGCCTGAAGATTTGATATATCAAAGATTATTATCGCGCGCCGTTTTCCAAAGTGGAGATGTAAAAGTTAGGTTTTTACCCCCAGCATTATAGATTATAAAAAGCGGCGAAAGTAAGGATAGCACGATGAACACAAAGACGGCGATTGAGGCGCAGGAATATATCCTGCTTTTGTATTTGTAAGTGACAGAGCTCGAAAATATTTCAATCGCTGCCATTATGATGCCACGCTCGTCGCCGCGACAACGTCCACAGGTGCGAAAACGTATAGACGCAGGTGAACGACAGCTGACGGTACGTGCGGTGATATATCCTCACCGATGCATTACCCCTTCTAAAGAACGCGGCTTAAAAAGAGAAAGTATTATCTTACAAAAATGCAATATTTTCTTACGTATTTTTTTAAATTACCCGTTTAAATTTTAATATAATGATTATTGTTATAATTAAAGTATTGAGAGAATGATATGACAACCCATGTAATAAAATTTTTTAGTTAAAATTCTATGAGTGCAAATCTTTACAAGTTTTGCAAAATTGGATCAAATTATTTTCAAAAATGTTTTATTTCTTGCGAATCGCCGGTAAATTAATCGTTCTTCCCAGAGAAAAGGAAATGAAAGCGTCTATGTAACTTTTCTATAGATACATAACACACCTCCGAGTCCGCGTTTGCGCGCCGACGTCTAATAGTAATTCTCCATCTGACCGCTTTATTTAATTGTAAATCACGATCTTTCGAATCCTCCGCTAATTCCGAGGATTTCTCCTCAACGGATTCTTGAATATATGTCAACGACTTGCCGTCCACGCCGAAATTCCCGACGACATTTTTCGGTTTAGCAAGATCGAGGGAACCTCGTCTTACTCGAAACGGTGATATTATGTATTTCCGATTTCGTCCAAGAACGAATTTTCCTCGATCTTTATCGATATCCTCCTTCGCTTGTGATTTGTCATTTCTCTCGCTCTTAAAAACAGATCCGTGACGAGCAGAATCGTTCCGGGTTGGAACATCGTCCTGAACGGTGATGGAGGACGTCGAGGTCCTGGAGGAAACGTCGGTCCTCGTGTTGGACGGCACAGAAATATCCTCCGCGAATGACAGTTTGCTTCGCGGAAAATTCGACAGATTCTTGGACGGCCTCTCGAATTCCTTCAAGTCCGAATGTAGAGCACTGAATCTATTCAGAATCCCCTGTTTCCAGATCAAGGACTTTGCTTGACCATCCAAGCTAAAAACAATATTTCATAAGATCTCATAAGATATCTCTGTGTATTCTACTCAAATAAGTTTTTTCATTTTATATAATATATTTTTTTTTTTAATAATTAAAATAATATCGAATAAAAATATTTTTTTTTATAATTTATAATAATTTAAATAAATTAGTTTGTGTATGAGTGTTATCCTGTCAGAATAAATTAATAAAATTTTGATTTAAACTTATATCCAAGTTAGATGATCCATATATTAAGAATATAATTATTAGGAATAATTATTATTATATTTTAAAAATAATTAATAGAGAGATAGAGAAATATATATACACATCAGCCATATATATATATATTAAAATCTATATAGCATTTTATATGCTGCTTATTATGCAGAATAAGATGTGATACCCCGAAAATTAAAAATTCGAATTATCGCGAAATGATTCAATTTTTTCCAACCTTAAATCTTGATCTTTATTTGTGTCAGAGCGCAAAGATTTATTCGCCGCGGAATCATATACAGGTCTGTCCATCCTCGTCGAGGGATACGTTCCTCGGGCGATGGTATTTGCGCTAATATTATTCCCGCCAAACGCAGATAAGGACGACGATTGCGAAATGTCATCCGACGTCGCATCATCGGGTTTGCGTCGGTCCGCAAGATCAGTTGAGATCGCGAAAAGCGCGAGCGGCACGCGCTTCACGACGAGCTTCTCGACGATGTAATCGTACTCGTCGGGATCGTATCTGACGATCTCCCTCGCGTTTGATTTGCGTCTGAAGCAGCAGAATAGTGCCTTGAAATACTTCGCTATTCTACTCGGCTTGACATCGCGATTTATTCGTTCCTCCTCCTCTTCGATGGTAGAGTAGGATTTATCGGACATTTTCAAAACGCTTTTAAACTTTCGCGCGGTTATTAACCACCAATTTTATTCCAGCTACCGGAAACTCATTTTGTGCACAAGTGGCTTTCGTGTCCGTGCGTTTGTTCGAAAAATTAACGATTCTTTTTTTTTTTTTTTTTTTTTTTTTAATTTATCGACTTTATTTTGATTTTTATATCGAGGTTTATTTATATTATAAAGATATGGATCTCGGATCTCGCATTTAGAGACTTGACGTTTTGCAGTTAAAAAGATGGGAATTTTTACTCTAATGGCGAATTTACAATGCGCGATAATTGTTGGGCTGCCTCGAGTTTCCGAACTAGATTATGTATCGTTTATGTAAGTCGACGCCATCATCTCGTGTCTCGTATCACGTTATCTTTATTCGTTGTACGTCCAGGTTCATCCGTACGAGGCGTTGCGGCATGTCGAGTGCTATCATTATTTTTTAGCAATTATTGACACGCCGAGATTTTAACGAATTGTATATCTAAAATTTAACAAACCAGGAACTTCTTGGTCAAGGTGAGCAACATAACATTTCCAATGATGCTGAATGATTCCGATTCGTCTCGACGAGAGGATAACAATGGCTGCAATAGATGCCTGAAACTGTTGCGTGTTATCGCGTTTAATGTGTGTCGGAGAAAGTTTCGAAAGCTCATGTATCAAAGATTTAAGACTAAAGTCGCAATTTATATCATTGAGTTAAACGAAATCACGTATCTTGAAATTATTTCTTACTTATGGCCTTAAGCTTATTCTTGTATTGAATCCTTTAATTTTCACTTATAAATGAAGCATTTCAAATCCCTAATTTTTATCATATGACATATGACAAATATCGTAGTAAATCATAAATTTATATTTGATAGGACTTTGAAGCAAGTACTAGTAATGGAATCAGAATCCAGACGCAAGGGCCCTAGGAGCCCAAGCGCTGATTCAGACGACTCCTCTCATGCCAGAAGAAGAAGGAAGTATGATCGATCGCCGTCTCCGAGACGAAGCAGATATCGCAGGTCGCGATCTAGAGACAGAAGATCTCGTTCGAGTTCCAGAGATAGAAGACGGAAGGAGCCCAGTAGATCGCAAGACAATTGGAAACAACCTCCTTCATCTCAATCCCAGAGTTCTGTACCGAATCCAAACAATTCTACCGGTTATGTTTCAGCAGTACATAATCAATACCAGGTATAAATAGTTTTACAGATTGCTGAACTTGTATATGAATAGCAGTGAGAGATATGAAACTATATATTTTGTTAATATATTTGTATTGATTGATTTTATATTGTACATCTTGTAATTTATTGTTTCATATTCTTTTTACAGGCACCTCCACCAAACACGAGTCAGCCACCACCACCTATATCTGCTTACAATCAGGGATATAACAACTATGGTTACAACTATGGCACGGGTTATGACTACAGTTATCAGCAACCTACTAGCTATCGAAGTGTAAGTTCTATATGAAAAAAGATTAATCGGTGTCCTAATTTTATATAGAAGAGGGAAGAAGGATTAATTATATATGATGTTGAAATAATATGAACATCGGAGAACTATGCATATGCAAATATTCAAGCAAAGCATATCTTCTTGAGAATTCTAAAAATTATGCACACATTTGCAAAGCATTCCGAAAATAATCGCGCCGATTATAATTTATATTTGGTAATGTTCTTATTTGTTTTGAACATTACAATTATATTTCTTTGAACCACGACTGTGGATTCCTTAGTAAGTATAACATCCGCGTTACTTATTTTATTTATATCAACATTGGAAACCTATAATATTGACCAGATCGTTACATCTCTTCAAGACTTCATGTATTAGCCAAAGTCCTCATTTGAGTACCACCCAATAAAGGTAAGGGTCAATAAGAATGTCATTGAACGACTCGAGATTGGTTGCTCGTATTTATTCTGTTAGGATTATCCACCACCCAACTGGCAGGGAAGTCAAGTGTCGTATAACAATCAGCAAGCACCACCGCCTCCATCATTGACACCTCAACAAGAATCGTCAAGGCCGATTGACAGTGGTTCTTCCAGTTTAGTGACATCTTTAACAAGACCTGAGGATGTCAAAAAAGAAGGTGTGCAACATTGTTTTTATTTTATAAATATCCAAATTAATGTTAATACGCTCATTTAATGAACATACTAATCTTCTCATGTTTGATAATGAAAAAGTCTATATTTTTTTACGCAATCTTTAAACTTTCTTTAAATTGAATATTTAGCAGCAATCGCAGCTGAAGTAAAACAACAGAAAGCGACATTGGCTAAGCAACGAGAGGAATATGTTCTAAAATCTGCTACGCTGCAACGTGAATTGGAAATTCTGCGTCAACAGTGCGACGAGATAGGCAAGGAGGGTGGACGCGAAAATAATCGAATTATAAAAGAAAATCAGAAATTGCAGGTAAATACTATATATGATCTTGATGGTGCATTTTTGTGGCTAACATTAATCTTTGAATTAAATGTACAGGTCGAGATACAAAATAAAATGAAATCTATTCACAATGTCATCGATATGCTCACTGGTATCATTGGTGACGAAGTTACTGTGGATGACCTGAAGAGCAAGTTTAAGTTAGAATTAAGTAAGCGTTCGAGAAGCCCGAAAGAAGATTTTCCGAAAGGAAAGTCTCCTTCGCCTGATAGATCATCGGCTTCCGATACAGATAAGGAATCCAAAGCGGAAAGAGATATTAGGGAGAGAAGATCATCAGAAGATAAGCCAATGTACAATTTTGTTCACTACGATCCCGAAATGCATTGGTGTAAAGTCTGCGATATCTTTCCTAAGACAGCAAAGGAATATTTAAATCATCTACATAGCAATGAGCACAAAGAGGCTTGTTTAGTAAGTAGTATTTTTTCGTAATAACAATCGCATAACATAAAACAATACATTCTTGAAATAATTGAATGTTGGAGAAAATAAATTTAGAGGTTCTTTTATGAATAATACTTGTTACTAGAACAGGTAAAAGAAAAAATATATACATATTTCTTTTTATATAATGAAAGAACAAAAATGGATTTAATTAAAGCTGTGTATATATTTGTAGTTCAAACTATATTTATAACTGGATGATATATTACACAGTAATGATCACAACAAGCAGGTACTTGGTACATACTGTAATTTTTTATGTACCACATATATATCAATATTTATAAAAGAAAAGAACCAGTACCGAGTTTCTTGCATCAAGATATCAAGCCCGTTTTTACTATTTATATTCTATTCTATATAATAGGAACGCAAGATTGTTGATATGCCATGGCATGAGCGAAATGGTGAAGGAACAGAGAAAGAAGTACCCTATTATCCTGGACTGCCGACGAAAAGAACACCTATCAAAGGTAAGATCAATTACAGTGGACAATTACTAATAGAATATAATTCCGTAGCTTGTGCACAGAATAACTGTGGTGTTCGGTATGTATTGAAGAAATCAACACAATTATGAGTTGTTTGAAAATTTGTTTGCTCTAAGTAAATTAGAACTTTCGCGATATCGTCGAACATGTGATGTTGGCGAAAACATTAAAGCTAATAATTTTAATTTATGTTATACAATATGTGTGAAAAACATATTGTATAAAAGTCTATCAACCGTTTTGTCAGCAGCAAATTTTCTAGCAACATCGCAAACACCACAGCGATGCATTGGATTTTAGTTGGATTCAAGAAGCACACTTTCCAAGCGACTTTTAGTCAATGTCACTTTATTGTGTCACTACATGTTTCTAATTTTATTTTTTACAACTATATTACACAATTTAGGTATGTTCGCAACTATCTTCAGAATTAAATCTATATATATGAAGATCTTATAGTGGAGTGCATTACTCAGGAAAAAGTAATGACATATAAGATAATATATATAAAGTATTTTGTGTTGTTGCTTATATAACTGAGATATATGTACATGTATGTGTAAGTTTTGGTGAAGTTATGCGAAGAAAAATCTATCACTATGATTTATATCAGAAAGATGTGTATTATCTTTTTTCAATATTATATTAATTTATTTATGCAACAAATTGTATCAATTGTTTGTAAAATATACTGCAAGTGATCTTTTAGACATAAACTATGTCAATACAGTTATTATATAGTAGAAAAAAAATTATTTAACAGTAAACGAACACTTTAAATCTTGGGAATCAGATTGAAAACAATTATTGCAGTATATTCATATGAAAATATAATGTGCATTAATTTATTTAGCTATATCTACTTATATGCATTATTATTTGTATAATGTAGATAATATTTTTGTGAGAGAAATAAAACTGATTTTTTTCTTCCTTCCTTCTGTTTTTCCACAGATCATCGTGGGACTAAAGAAATTTAATATAATCTGTACCTTTTATCGAACACATCTTTTAATATATTATTTTTGTTTTCAGTGACATGAATGTTTCGTGGCAGAATATAAGGTCATTCTTTATGAACTTACAATGCTTACCTGCTTCAAAGCTTAAATAATGCTAACTGCTGGAATATTTGATTATAGGGCTACAATTCTTCAGTGCATCAACAGCTTGGTATTGCAAACTCTGCGAATCCTGGATAGGAGATCTTCATTGTGCCAGTCTACACCTGAAGTCTAAACGTCATTCTGAAAACTTTTCCGTAAGTGATCTAAACATATGATAAACATATTTAAACAATACAATATTAAAGGTTGCTAAAAGATCATCATATTAATAAAATAAAATTTAAATAAAATTATAATTATAAATTATTCTTGAAATAATTTCTCTTAATCAAGGTAATCATCTAAAAGAGTTAATAATTTAAAATTTAATAAGAAGTTGAGAAATAAATCTTGCACCAACACGACATATTTGATACAAATAATTTATTTAAATAATATACTGTTTAGCGTTTCGTGGAGCAAAATCCGCATTGGGAAACTGATTGGATGGCCGATCGAGAGAAGGCATTTTCTGAAGAAAAACATAAGCAAATACAATTGGAATTGCAAAAACAGAAAGACGATGATCCACCGGCAAAATCGAAGAAGTCTAAAAAGAACAAGAAAAAGTCGAAGAAGGCCAAAAAACGTAGAAACAGAAGCAGTGCTAGTGATACATCTAGCGAGTCAGAAAACTCAGATACTGAATCCGATCAAGATACCACCAAAAGTATACGCGTGGCGATGCGAAACAAGATGAAGGCTTCGACACAGGCAATCCTTAATGAGGAAATAGATTATCAGCGTTTAAAATTAAAGGGGCACAATTGGTCGAAGGCACCGCAGATGAATCAATCACCGCTGCCCGAGCAACATCCGTCAGATGCGGATGACAGGCAGCTTCTGAATTCAATCAGGGATAAACTGAAAGCCAAGCAGGAAGAAGAGATGAAGAGTCGCAAAGTAAATCAAGAGAAAACGATAGAGGAAGAGGAAGATTTACAGCAAGAGAGCTATTCGAAGAAATCTGAGGACTTGGAGGCTTGGGGACCGAAGGAACCGCCTAAACCATTCTGGATAAAGAAGGAAGAAGAAAAGCAATCGCAGCAATCAATCACAAATAAGCCAATCGAGCTGCCGAAACCGGAGGAGATGCCGAAGCCACATATGGGATTCTGGACGAAGCAACAAGTAAATATGACGGTAAAGCCGCCTGAAAGTAAATCAGTGGACAAAGAAGATGAGAGGGATCGCGACAGAGATCGCTACAAGGACGATCGTGATCGCAAGTATAGCAACAGATACGAGAGAAGAAGCCGACGGGACAGAGATCGTGACAGGGATAGAGAAAGAGATCGGGATCGCGATTACTATGACGATCGTCGAAAGAGAGACAGGGATAGGGATAGCAACGATTCTCCGAGACGTGATAGAAATTGGCGCGACAATAGCCCGAAGAGGAATTATGACAAGTACAGCAAGGACAGACGTGGAGATGACAATTCATCGAATGACGAATCCAAGTTTGAAAAGAAATCGAGCGAGTCCAAATCGAAAAAAGGCAACATTCTGAGCAAGAAATCTGCGCCGCAAGTGGCGGCCAAGGGCAAGTTACCTTTCATCGGCAGATTACCCCTGTTCAAGAAGAAGGCCGAGGAGCCCAAGTTACCGGAGAAAGACATTACTCCGTTGCCCTATCAACAAAGCAAGTTTGAAGATACGCCAAAGGTACCCAACGAAATCATCAATCCGCCAGGTGTTGTGCATATCACCAAGCTAGCCACTCCGCTGAATTTGAATAATAACGGTAGCGCGTCGATTTCATTGACAAACAAGACTATTAACCAGCCTATGAAAATCTTAGTGGCACCTCCACCGCCCGTGTTAAATGAGAGCAAACCTACGCCACAAGTGGTGGACATGGAGATAGATGATCAGTCCGAGGAGACAGTTATAGAGGAACAACCGATAGTGGAGCAACAAAAACAACAACAGCAAACGTCGAGTGTGTCGAAACTGCCGCTACCCCCACATCCACCACCGCCATTGAATAGACCACCGCCCAGCTTCACGCCAAATCAACAACAACAACAACCAGTCGTACACAATAGACCGCCGACGACACCGGTGCAAAGTACACCACCACAATTTACACCGAATCGCCCGCCCCCGCCGTTCATGTCAAATCCACCGCCGTTTGTTCAGGCGCCACCGAGGTTTCCTCCTCGTCAGGCTGTACCGCCGCCTGCTGCTTTCATGACTACTCAGCCGCCACCGATACCGAACGCCGCGGGTTTCGTGCAAAACCATCCGCAGAATCCACCTCCACCGCCGCCGCCATTACCATCGACAATGGACTCGAGCGTAACGGTTGCGCCGCCGCACTCTGATGTATCTGATATACCGGAGCCATCAGAGAAGCGTCCGGCGGATCCGACCATTCCGCTGCCGGATGATCTGCAGGAGGCTCTAAACATAATTTTCCCTAAAGAGGAAACAGCGGAGAGCAAACAGCAGCAGCAGAATCAGCAGGAGTCTAGTCTTATGTATTCATCGATGTACAGTATGTTGGGTTGCGTTGGATATGGACCTGAATACATGGATCAACCACCACCCGAAATTATGCAGGAGGCGGAAACGGAGGCAGATACTCAACCCGGGCCTGATGATCTTCGCATGTTGGGCATCGACGAAGGAGATACGATCCTATAAATCACTCGCAAAGATTTTCACACTGGTGGTAGAAAAGATTGATCCACGAGATTTGTATTAATGAAAAGACTCTCTTGCTAATAATTTACACGCATGAAGATTTCCTATTCTGCATTAGAAAGAATAGGTCTGTTATGGTTGATCCGTCATTTCTTGTTCATCTCGACATGTGTGATAAGTACTTCATCAGTAACTATCAATTACGTAACTATCTTAAAAAATAGATATGTGATAAAAAAGTAAAGAAAGAAAAATAACCACAAAAAAATGGTCCTGAAATACTGTAAGTACAAGTGATACGCACGGTCTGTAAAGATTACTTAACGATATGCAGCAAAACAGATATTGCCCATTAGATAGTAATATTTGTTATCTCGTTAGTATCTCATGATTTTTTTCCGTCTTGTAACATGTTCCGTGTATTTTTTTCTTTTTTTTTTTTTTTATATTCATAATACATTATGACATTTAATTAATGTTAATATCAGCAAACATTAACAATAATTAATATATAATTGCCATCTTAAGTTTCAATTGTATATTAACAAAGTGTATTACAAAAAATTTACCAAAAATATTCGTTGAAAATCTGCAAGTAATCTGGACAATCTAGCGTTATCGGATATTATCAATATGTTATGTACATCAAAGGACGAAAAGTGTAATATTAATAAAAAGAACACACAATGTCATCATGTATCAATATGTATTAAATATTATTCTTTAATATTTGCAAATTGGTAATTTTCAAGTTTGCGCCATATATATATATATAATACAAGTCCAAACATAAAACAAACCTTGTTGACACGTCAATTGCGATTTTTATATCAAAACTCATAAACGAATTGGCCGCACTACACCACATTAAAGACTATTACATTTGAAGTTACCTTATGAAAATATAAATTAAATATAAAAAGATAATATAAAAATTTTGAATAATTAAAATTCAATAATATAATAATATAATTGTTACACTCGCAATTACTAAAATATACATAATTTTATTATGTTTATATTACGCCATTGAATCTATTTCAAATATAGTAGCTTTTAGTATGCACTAGTGCGAATTAAATTCGATAATAGAGACTCTTGAATATTGGAATGTAAAGTTATTGGTAGTACATACATTTTTTGAAATTAAATTTTTTTTATAAATAATTACTTCCAATCTCTTCATTATGCTCTTTAGACTTTCTTTTAAAATTCTTACTTTAATCTTACAATCGGTTCCTTAAGATAATATCACATTGCCTTCGTCTTTTTTAAAATCACAATATATCATACCTAAGAATCTTTATTGCGTAATTGTTGAAACTATCGAAATACATGTCACATGCCACTAAATTATTAAATATTTATTTCTATCCCGAAAATTTTTAGTACTTTTAAAAATTTCAACAATGATCGTTTTATTAATTGTATTTTTATGAAAACATTTAATCTACCACAATGTACTACAATTAGCTTATATAATTGTGTACAATACTGGAATATATATCAACTTCTTTTGATTAAAATTAGTTTACAAATGCGAGAGTAACGATGTAATGTTCATAGTCATTGATATTAGTACCAAAATCGCTGTTAATTGTAATAGGCAGAGTATCATAGTACGATAAAATGCACATACAAGTGCGTAGAATTATTTAATTTTATGTAATATAAATAGTGCTTTACATCCTTCAATAATGTGTAACAAGTTATATGTGTGTCCAGTCTCTAATTTCCAGTCGTGTGGAATGTAAAAACTAGTGTGGAATAAGCGTCAATCGTTTGCACGATTTTCGCATGCTACAAACGTGAGCAAAGGTCTACTTTAAGATTTTGATTAGCGTATTTACATATACGCGATGGGGGAGGAGGAATATGATTCGTAATATAGTATACTTAAACGATCATGTTATACCCGATGAATCTGTATTTCAGATTTGAAGTACTAGGCCTGCGCTGGAAATATTGTCCCCGCCACCAGCCGTCTGACTAGCTTCTGTGCAAACCAATACAGGTGCGACGCACACCTGAATAGAAATATTCTCCTGTTCCGTTTTCAATATTTCGTCCCAACAAGATACTGGTTTGTCGATGTTCAATAATATTCGCGTACCGTCAACAATAGACGTCGAGAAACTATCGTCCATGATCAGCGTCGCTTTCTTCACATCGATCTGTATCGAGAGAGAGAGAGAGAGAGAGATGAAAGTATTTTAAAACCATCTGACATAGGATAATCTTGATATAAACGTAACATACTTTAACATGCTTTAAGTATAAATGCTATAAATGCCTAACAACACGACTTCTAATCTTTTTCGAAAGAGAAAGTTACGAATTTGGTAACTATAACTTTATAATCTAGATGAACATTAAATATTTACAAATAGTTTCTATAAATCATATTTCGCTTCATATTTATGTAAATTCTGAATAATACTTACGTTACTTGATGCGCATACATGTCTATGTGCAGTCAGCGATGCCTTGGCCGCAGCGGCCATTGTATTTTTCCAAATGGAATTCTTGACGGTGAATATAGCTTGGTACGCCAGCGTGTGCACGTGAATCCTTGTGAGCTCCCTAGCGTCCGTGATCGACTTACCTCTTAAGCGTACGAGCTTAAATAATGTTCTCATCTGATCCAACACTGTCGCGACTCGCGGAGTCGAATCGGCGACTAGTGAAATGTTGCCGTAATACATAGTATTATACAAATTCGCTATTTCTTGCTCGTTCATTCCCAAACTGTCGGCGAACGGAACCACTAAATCGCATAGTTCGAAGAGCAATTTATCCTCGGCGAATGAAGCCATTTCAAAGTGGATTTTGGTAGAACTCGACTGTTCCAACATTTGTTTCTTCACTTTCAGCAGCAGATTCTTCCGTTTATCTGTAAAGTATGCAATTTCGTATGAAACTTGTTGATTTAATAGAGACTCGTGGACAGAAAAGAAATTTTAACGATAGAGAAATTACCTTCCTGAAACGGATAATTGTCCATCATTTGGAGACCACTGACTACTAGTAAATCGGGATCATAGGTCCTCAGGACTTTGTCAAAGGCATCGAATGAGCTGATCATTGGATTATTCATATCATTGTGGATAATATATCTAAGAAAAAGCACATAAAAAATAAATTGCATTATTCTGTATAATTTACTCAATTGTATATATTTCATCCATCAGTACATACCTGTTTGCTCTAGCGCTAGAATAAGGACCCCACACCTCGCCATGCTTATATTCTAAGATGAGATGAATGTCGTCACGTTTTACCTCGCCACCTATGACATTTATCACTTGTGGAATCATCTGATGTAAAGACTTGGTCAGCTTAGCCGCAAGAGTCACGTCGCATCCCTCTCGCGCGAATCGCATCGCCATAACTGCAGCATTTCCTCCAATTGTTGAATAAGATGAAGAAAACGAACGTGCCTTTGACACCAGTTCATCGAATAGAGTTCTGTTCGCCATGTAACGCCTGGAAAAAAGTTTTCTTCGTCTTTAGCAAGATATCAAGAAATATAATAGCATGCAATGTATAATATAATGATTTATGACTAACGCAAAAAAAACCTCTCTTTTGAAGCAATTGTCTTCTGATTTTAAATAATTGAGAACACATATATATGGTTGCCCAAAAACTAAACTTTACATTTACACACTTATTTAACGAAATGAATTTAAAATAAGCTTATTGTTAGATTGATTCCATTCAATCAACAACTGCCCTATAGCAATTATATTTTTTTCTCCGATTAATTACAATTAATTCCTATCTATAAGTATATATTTTATTGATATACTTTAAATAATATCGAGACATATTTTAATAATTAATATACTCAATTGTTAAATATGTGATTTTAATATATATATTTTTTATATGTAGAACATGTGGCACTGTAAAAATGACACTGGAACTCTCGGGACAGAACTTACTCGGCCGCGGCTCCATGGCGAAAGTAATAGGCGAAGCTTTTGAGCAATTCGAGCTCGGTGTTGATCTCGTCAAAGTGTTCAGGCCGTCCGACCTCGTTCGAATATTTTAGCAGATGTTTCGCGTCGACGAAGACGTCAGTGCACACGCCATAACCTATAGCGACTTTTGGCTTCCTAGTGATAACGTGTTTGTTCTCCAGTTTCTCGAGGCCGTGCAACAGGGTCAACAATCGTTTCTGCAGGACATTCTCGTTGTTACGATAATAAATCGCCGCGAACACAATCAGCACGGTGAAAAAAGTTCCGAATCTTAACCCCCTCTTGTACCCCATACTGCATACAAAACTTATTATTGTACACTAACAACTGACATATAGGCAAATCCTGTATAGAAGCTTAATCAGTCATACAGAAAAAGAAGAAGAAAACTTATTGTTATACGCGTGCAACTACAGACGGAGAGAAGTCTCTCTGCTACAGATCACGCATAACCATCACGCACAACTGACGAACAGAGCTGCCAGCTGACAGCTGACGAACTGACCACGCACGATTGGTCATTGACAGCGATGTATATGCGTACGTATACGCGCAATACGCGACAGATAATGAGGACATATAGAGATATCTGATTATTTGATAATGGCTTTGCGACGAGGTCAATTCGCATATTCATTATTCATTGCACAATAGCCATTAATATACATTCAATTTAAGATAAATTTTCTTAATTTCCTGAACATATGTCAATTATATTTGTCGTATCAAAAAATTTTGTTCACCTTCCATCAAGTTTGCTCTCACCAGATAAGCATTCTATTTTTAAATTAATCTATTTATATATAGAATATTATACCAAAACTACTTAAAAAATTCATCAAAATTCGCAATGGCTATTTGTAGATCATTTAGTGAGCAATAAGAAAGAAAGAATATTTATATTGTGATAATATTAACTTAAATCTCTTTCTCTCTCTCTCTCTCTGTCTCAAATTTTTTTTAGTGTAATGATAGAATAATGTAATATTTTTTTATTATAGTTTTATTTTAAAAAATGATATATTTATATTATATATTGCATATAATTAATCTTTCTATTAAATATTTTTATATTTGCTAAGTACATACATGTATAGTGTATAAAAAAGTCTATATTGTAAAAATTTGCTTATATATAGGAAATATTTTCATATTAGACACACACACAAAACACACACACACACACACACACACACATCTTTCTTCAAAGATATTTTATAACTACATACATATAAATTTCATAGCTTATATATCACCAAGTATTATAAAATCTAAAATATAGATATCAGTCATTATTTTAAAAAATGTAATAAAAAATAAACTATCGGAACAAAAGAGAAAATATTATACAATTATATATCGCGCAATCACACATAATACATATAAAAAAACGTTTAGAAAATATGCCATCATATTAGCTAAAATATATACCATAAGAAGTGTATAAACAAAATTATAAATGTAATTAGCAATAATATAATTATAAAAATAATTAGAACAATATTAAAATATCAGTTAGAATACAGATGATCTTTTACAACAATTGCAATAACATTCTATAAAAGAATAAAACATATAGTATTTTTTAATTTATCCATAGCAAACATCTCTCATTACTTCAATCTTCTCAATAACTTGTGAGATCTCGTTATTTTCTTTGAGGAACTTGTATAGAATCAATAATTTGGCGAAATTTACTCAATAAAGTTAATATTTGATATTAATATTTGTAAATGTATTATTTATTTAAAAGATATAGATTAACTCAGAAAAGAAATTCGATACCTTATGATAATCTCATTTGTGTGAATTTTTTTTTCGTTAGCTTTCTACAATCTACGTTCCAGTCTCTCGAGAGAAGAGATTAATTTGATTCTCCAAAAATTCTTCACGTTTCTCTCATTCCTTGTTCTTTGTATGGAGACGCATGTGTTTCTTCAGGTTGTCCAGTCGATTACATCGACGGTCGCAGTAGTCGCACTTGTAAGGCATCAGATTGCTGTGCACGACTACGTGGCCATTCAGATGACTGATCTGTTTGAAACGCTTGCCACAAATGGTGCAGGCGTACGGGCGCTCGTTCATGTGCGCGGATGAGATGTGCGTCTGCAAATTCGTTTTCCTGACGAACGTGGCCTTGCACACATCGCACTCGAACGGTCTTACATTCGCATGGATCGCTAGATGCGACTTGAGCACGTTCTTGTGCTTGAAATTCTTCTCGCACAAATGACACTGAAACGGCCGTTCATCGTTGTGCACCTTCTTGTGCACCGACAGATGCGCTAGCTGCTTGAACATCTTAGCGCAAATCTCGCACTGATAAGTACGACCGTCCTCATGCGCGGCGCTCACGTGACGGCGCAGAGTGTCTGCCAGAGTATACCGTTTGCCACAAATCTTGCAGCAATACGGACGCTCGTTGGTATGCGTCAACAGATGACCATTGAGATTGCGTTTCTCCAGGAAACGCGCGCCGCATACGTCGCATTGATACGGCTTCTCACCGTTATGCACGTACATATGCTTCTTCAACGAGTTTGATAAGCTGAAGCGCTTTGAGCATATGGTGCACTGGAAGCGGCGCTCGCCTGTGTGGACCAACATGTGCGATTTTACGTGGCCAGCTTGCTTGAAACGTTTGCCGCATACCTTGCAGTCGTACTGGCGCTCCTGCGTATGCGTGAATATATGCCGCTCCAGCACGCTCTTCGTCGTGAACACCTTCTTGCAGTTGTCGCATTCAAACAGACGATATACGTCGCGAATCTTAGACATCGTCGTCGTCGTTGTTGTCGCGTTACTTTTATGCAAATGCGCGTGTTGTTTCAGCGAGTCCAGTGAGTCGAATTTTACACCGCACATCGTGCACTGAAACGAGCGATAATCGTGATGCGTCAGCGAGTGCTGGCTAAGATGACCCAGCTGCTTGAAACTCTTGTTGCACACGTCGCATACATATGGCCGTTCGTTTGTGTGCGATCGCACGTGCCTCTCCAGCACACTAGGAAAACTAAACTTTTGCTCGCAATATGTACACTGTAAGGTGGATTGCGTTTTCGACACGCCCCGACTCTCCGCAGACACTTTTCGTCTACCGGTATGACTCGAGATCTTGGCAGTCTTGCTATTAGAATTTTTTGTATTGTCCAGCAATACGTCGCAATTTTCATTTTTTGTCTTAGCATCAGATAATTTGTTATGTGCCGCTCGAGTCTCGGATCTTTCCTCATTGGATACAGTCGTTACCGCGTCAGCGGCGTTGCTTCTGGTACTTCTTCTAACTGGTATCTCCTCTTCCTCGTCAGCTAATTTACCTTGCCCATGCGACTGTTTCATGTGCTTCGCATATAATCTTGGAACACTGAATGTTTTACTGCACAGCTTACATCGGAGAACCCGTTGCGTTTTATGAGTTCTCATGTGATTCTTCAAATGTCCCAGTTTCATGTATTGCTTTTGGCAGTATTTGCACTTGAGAAATTGCATATTCTCGTTTTTCAATTCATTTTTTCCTACTTCTATTTCACTTATACTCGTTGAATTTGTTACGTGCATATTGCTCGTGAGAGATTCATTCTTTATATTGACAAAACTAAAGCCATTTACATCGTCGTTTCTCGAAAATGCCTTTTGACTGCATGTATCTTCGTTGTCATTTTCTTCACAATACTGAAACATTCAAAATAATAACTAATCAGAATATAATGTTATAATGGTAATAATACAATACTATTCAGCAATTATTACATTGGTACTGTTCGATATTTTCTGCGTGTCTTTTGTTGTTGCAATTATATCTTTATTTTTTCTACGTGACAAACGTTCGATCCATTCTTCCTCTGTCCATAGACTTTCTGTATCTTTTTCTGTACCAAAGTTTTGAAAGTTTTCGCATACATCTCGTCCAAATAATACGTCGCATGGAACTTTACCGTTCTGACTGTGGTATGTCGAATTGTGAAGAATCTGTATGAAGTTCAGTCCTTCACACCAGGTTTTGGTAGGATTCTTTCTCATCCAGGATTCGAGCAAGCTCTTAAAATCCCTACAGCTAACTTCACATTTAGGTATATCTCCATGTAATATAAGGGAATCGTTCCACATTGAACGTAACTCATGTACAACTTGTTCAGCAAACTTACGTCCATTACCACTCTGTAACACTTGTGGTGCCCCTATGATCGCCAATACATCTAACAAATTCTTTGCTACTTCTTCAGCCGTATTGTTGCAGAGAGCTCTTAGTACAACAAACTTGGATGGCTGATTTTCATAAACAAAGAAATATTTATAGCGAAATGTTGGTTCTACTGTCATTTCTATTATATCAATGCGACCTCTATTATACAATCTATCAGAACCCTCAGTCAATTTTTTGGGCAATTGATTTAATGAGCCTGCTTGACAAGACTGGAAACAAATAGTATAATTTAACTATTTACATATTAGAGATATTATGCACACACATATAAAGATTAAAACTTACCAATAAATGGCTACTTTCTTGTTTAATTTCCTTATCCTTCTCTTTAGATGAAACTTGCAAATGCACAACTGTATTTTGTACAGATTGTGAGTTCAATGTGCTTTCAAAGAATTCTGCTTCTTGTTTTACAAATACAAAACTACGTTGATTTCGTTCACCTGGCAGCAAATGATCCAAAGAATTTTGCACGTATGCATTTTGTGGCATCCATTCTACACTTAACGGCATTTCTTTATTCATTCTTATTTTTGTCATGTGTCGTGTCGAATATTGTTTTCCTTTTTGCTACTCAATGCTACTATTTCCTACAATCATTTATGCAATTTATTGAACAAGCCGATTTCATTTTTAAAAACCGGCAATTTATAAAGTTTAATCACAGAAAATGTATTTTTTATTGTAAAATATATGGGTTTAATTCAACAATGTTCACTCTTTTGCATATTATCTCCATATTTTCGGCACGTCAAGACTTTCTTAATTAGAAAGATTAGCAAGCCGGTATAATAGAAATGTTAATTGATTCTCGAGTGAATCATTAACCTG
Source organism: Polyergus mexicanus (assembly GCF_030449975.1). Classification (NCBI taxonomy): domain Eukaryota; kingdom Metazoa; phylum Arthropoda; class Insecta; order Hymenoptera; family Formicidae; genus Polyergus; species Polyergus mexicanus. The sequence continues at coordinate 1,146,165 of NW_027223336.1, forward strand.
TAATATGACACAATTCCAATTTACATCAATTCCTAAAATCACATTCGTCTAATAAAATTACACAAATGAATAGCCTGTATTCTCTCGCATTTATTCTACTTTATTTCGACAAATAAATCATGATACGTCCGATTTTGTGCTTAAAGCTCAGATTATGTCAATTTTTTAGCGGTTGTTGGCATAGTATGAAATTCATTATCTATATTGTTCTACAGTCTACAGTTTACATGCTACATGTCTATATCTCAAGGCAAGTCTTCATGACATTCCGTCATGAAAGTTGATTAGCTAGAGAGGTAACTGCAATATTACTCCGTTTGACATTTGACAGCTGATAGCACTTTCGTGTTGTATATATTTTTCTTTCCCCCTCTCCTTTCATGTATTTAGATACTGTTGCATTATAATTGTTGATTAAAAAATCCAAAATTATTTTGGTGTTGGTTGATTTCGAGTAATTTAGATTTCATACCTTTATATATGTTATATTATTATATATGATTTTTTTAATTTTACGTTTTGATATTTTATTCTATTGTATTCTTATATGTTTATAATTTTATAATCCATGCGAGTGAAGTTTAAAATTCTGTGAAATTTTGTGTGCTTAAAGCAACGAAGTAATTTCATCGTCGATTGGGTTTGAATTCTGAATTTTTCTAATCTTAACGCCATTCTACATTGCTAAAATGACACAAACATTAGATGATGCACTACTTGCTGCTAGCAGAGCCGTACAATCTGACAAAAATGGCCAATATAAACAAGCCTTATATTATTATGATATTGCTATAAAACTTCTTACTAAATTGGAATTGGATGACATGTATAAAGAAAAGCTTTCAGATTACCGTGATAGAATCTCATCGATACAACAACTTAGTAAGTTTGATGAAAATATAGAAATTTATTGTAAGCTTGAATCATACAAATTCAATTATATACATAAAAATATATACATAATGATATATATATCAAATATATATATAACAATAATTTGTAATACTTTTAGTTCACGAAGAGGAACAAAATAGACATAAGGCAGAACCTTTGCATCAGTGTGAGTTACAGAGATGTAAATTTCTCATGAATCAAGCATTGGATGCGGATGAAGCAGGTTTAAAAGATATTGCAATAAAGTTATACACTGATGCTGCTGGACTTGGTCTTAGTGCAGTAAATATAACTTTTGATTAATAACTATTATATAAAATTGTTAAATTGATTCCGGCATATGTATATTATTTAATGATGTATCTCACAATCAGTCTATAATATATTGCAGAAAACTGTTGATACAGATGTAAAAGCAAAGTTAACAAATCTTGTTAGAGTTGCTGTTGAGCGGGCAGAGTCATTGAAAGGAATAAAAACTACCAATGATAATAATGTTATGAAAAGTCTTGCTGAACTACCATCTGTGCCAGAAACTAATTTTCCTAATACTGAACAGTCAATACAACTCGAACAATCAGTAAATGTCCCATCAGTTGCTCCAGGTAATATAAATAATATATTATAGAGGCAAAAGGCATACATGGGAGATCAATATATCTATTATTTGAATAAATTTTAGCAAGAAATATTAAACCCTCGCTTCATCGGGAAAGCAGTGCTCATCTTAAAGTAACTGGTGGTAATACTAATTATACTGAAGAGGAGAAAAGAGTATTGCTTCACAGTTCTCACATAAATGATCATGAATTTGTACCATTTATGAATATCGATCTTGCTGAAAAGTTCCAATATCATATTCCTTTCACCGACAAGGATGGATTATTGGAATTAGCACCAAAGCAAAAGCCTGACTTTGCTGGATGGCGTCGACCAGAAGAATTATATTCTGATCCTAAAATGGTCATTGGTCATCATGTTGACTACTTCAGCATAAAACAGACTGTTAGTATGATCATTAATAATAATGATGTATAATAGTATAATATATCAATGCATAGAGAGTATGTGTGCACACTTATTAAACATATATTTTTACAATATTAGTTTCAAACTTAAGAAAACTGCAATGAAAATATTTTTTTTTGATATGTATTTGGGTTAATATTTAATTGTCTCTTATTGTGTTTTAGGTAGTTTCTGATTGTTCATTTGTTGCTTCGCTCGCTGTAAGTGCTCAATATGAGAAAAAATTTGGGCGAAGACTTATAACATCCATTATTTATCCCAAGAATAAACACAAGGAGCCTATATATAATCCGTTCGGTAATCATTCTCAGTTTATTAATTTTAAATGATTTGTTGAATGATAAAACATAAGAGTATTATTAATTGTGTGTGTTCCATTAAGCTTAAAATGCTTATATTAAACTACATGGAGAAGGTACATACATATGTACAAGCATTTCACATATTTCTATTATATTTTTGTTCATGGCTTATTTTTTATACGAACACAATTTTAAATCTGTACACTAACAATAATATTATCTTTTTTTACATTGAATTTATACAACTAAAAGATGCTTTTAAGGAGCGTATAATTCATTCTTCATATGAGAATTTGTTCAGTGTATAAATAAAAAAAAATGCATGTATTTTATTAGATTTTATTATAAAGTATATTAGAAATGATAAACACACACATATAATATCAGGAAAATACATGGTGAAACTACACATCAATGGCATTCCACGTAAAGTAATAATAGATGACCTTCTGCCTGTAAGCCGATACAACCAATTACTCTGTTCCTACTCTAATAATCGTGGGGAGCTATGGATTTCTTTGCTTGAAAAGGCTTATATGAAAGTAATGGGCGGTTACGATTTTCCTGGATCAAACAGTGTAAGTTTCTTTACAACATTCAATTATTAATCGTTCTATAATTCTATTTTATTAATTTGTTTTATTTACTTTTTATTAATATACTATATACATTTGTTTCTATATAGAATATAGATTTACACGCCTTAACTGGCTGGATACCTGAAAGGTGGGCCATAAAACCAAATGAAGCAGATTTTAATAAGGATAATCTCTTTGATACATTACTATTACGACTTCATAAGGGAGATGTACTTGTCACTGTAGCCACAGGACAGTTATCGGACTTGGATACAGACCGTACGGGCCTTGTACCGAGTCACGCATATGCGGTCCTTGACGTGAAAAAGATTAATGTAAGTAAAATAAAAAAGAAAACAATTATTCGCTTAATATCTGCTTTTTAAAAGTGTTTCCTGACATAATGTAGACATACAATACAAATAACATTTCTGTTTTTCTTAACGTGTTATGCATTTGTAATTAATTTAGAAAAATAAAGCATTTGATTCAAATTGTATTAATACATATAGAGAGAAAGATTATTACAATTAAAAAATCCATGGTCTCATTTGCGATGGAAGGGCAATTATTCGGAACTCGATATAAAACACTGGACTGAAGATTTGAAGAAAAAATTGAATTATGACCCAGAATCTGCTTCAGAATTTGATAACGGCATTTTTTGGATTGACTATGACAGTATATGTCGATTCTTCGATGTATTTTATTTAAATTGGAACCCAGGACTGTTTAATTATACTTATTGCATACATCAGTACGTTATTTTTTTATTTTATCTGTATTATATACAACCGTAACCACTTTCTTCTCATATAGAACAGTGATGGTGATGTATTCAGAGAATAATTCTATTTTATTACAGAATGTGGAAAGCTGGTATCGGACCTGTGAAAGATGTATATAATATTGGCGACAATCCACAATTTTCATTGGATGTACAAAGCAGAGGAGCTGGCGCTATTTGGATACTTCTTACAAGGCATATTACAGATATAGCAGATTTTCGACAAAATCAGGAATATATTACAGTTTTAATTTATCGTAATGACGGAAAAAGAGTATATTATCCGTGTAAGCATATATTTGATTTTTTCTTTTTAAATTTTATATTGTTAGCTACCAGTGATAAATATATGATAAATTATATTTAGATGATCCGCCGCCGTACATTGATGGTGTGAAAATAAACAGCCCGCATTATTTGTGCAAAATTAAATTTGGAGAGCAAAGTGATACAAAATATACTTTGGTCATATCTCAGTATGAAAAAACAAATACAATCTACTATACACTTCGTGCATATGGAACATGTCCATTCATATTGCGAAAAATACCTCAATTGTATAAATATGAAGAGGAGGTACGCCTTTCTTTTTTTGCTCTAATATTTTTCTAAAATATTCTAAAATATTTTTCTAAATGAGTTTTTCTACATTATATATATATTAATATGATCTTTTATAGGTAACAGGTCAATGGAAAGGCATTACAGCAGGAGGATGTGGCAACCATTCTACATATATGAATAATCCGCGATATCAAATAGTACTTGAAAACGCTAATAATAATAATTATTTATTAATTATTTTAAAAGGACCTAAACAATATCAAATAGGTTTTGACATTAATACCGTTGTATTAAATGACGTAAATGCAGCGACTGCATTTAAAACAAAAAATTCTGGACCATTTAGGTTCGTTCTTCTTTTTTAATATTTTGCACACATATATATCTATAAAAAATATTTTTCGTTCATATTTTATAACAAAAACTTGTGATCCATTTTTATTTCTACTTACAGATCTGGATTTGTGTATTTGGAATTAGAAGATGTACCAGCAGGAACATATCATATCGTTCCCTCAACATACATACCTGGTCAGGAGGGACCATTCTTTTTAATCTGTAAATCTTCATGTAATTTGCAGCTTCTACTTCTTTAGCAAATTAAATAAATTCTTGAAGGATAACTTTATGTTGCGTCTATTAGCTATTCTCATTTTGTCTATACGTTTTTGCTCATTTTTACTCAATTTTAATAGTGTTTTATCTTTAATGAAAATTTAATTATCAACGTTAGAGATATTTTGTTACATTTCTATTGAAATAACTGAACTTAAAATTTTTCTAAGAAAAGTTTGCTACTTAAAGAATATTTTTGTTGTTGTGCATTATTACATTTAATAATATTGATTCTTTCTGTTTATAGATAGATAATTATTTCCATGAGAAGAAAGATATGCTTAAAAAGATATTTGGTAACATTAATTATTTTAAATAATGATATTTGTAATATAATTATTTTATAATTATAAGAGAAACAATTCGGGAAAGATAATTTAAAGAAAATTGTTTTACAACAATTTTATTTTATATTCCAAAAGTATAAAAACGAGACTAGAGATCTATAATAATATTATCATCAAGATTTTTGTAAATCTAATTATTTCTGTATTTGTTTATATGTCATTAATGCTTTTGAAAGCAAAATTACAGCATGTAATTTAGATATTTTATTTCATGTTCAACACAATTGCGCTTATGTGGGGAGAATATGTACAAGGCACTACAGTCTAAAATTTCGACTGATATAAATATATCTAAAATAATAAATTTTAATAAAGTTTATTTATTATTTGTTTTTAATCGACACGCACAATATACTGAGCAAGTTTTGGAAAAATATTTCAATATAATGTATTATTGCAGTTATAAAGACATTGATATATAACATATATATTCAATTAAAGATACTTTCATTTGCATACATGCAAAAAATGGACAGTTATGACCCGCATTTCACATTTGCAGATAAGTGTACAATTATTTAAAGTTAAATAATAAGAAAACCTATAACATATCATTTTTGACATGCATTTGTATCAAATTCTCTCTCTTTCTTTCTCTCTCATTACATATATGTAATACTTATATATGTAATTGTCTTTATTTTTTGCCTACTGTATTAGAAATTTGTTTTTATGTGCTCACATTTTGCACTTTCTTATGAAATTAGCTTATTTTATTTTGATAAATTGATAAATTTAATTGGCTTATATTGTTTGATTCAGAATGTTATCTACATAAAATATTGACTTCTTTATATAATGTAAATTATAGAGATTCCATGTGTGTACATGCGCGCGCGCACATACGTTTACGCATATATATTGCAAAATGTAAAATAAACCAGGAAAAGTATAATTTACACGATAATATTGTTTTCTAATATGTACATGTTTTATGATATATATTAATGACGTTTTAATTTTTTTTTCTTCTTTCTCATATATATTATAATGTTATATTCTGAATAATTTTAATTTATATATTTGCCAAATTAGAGACTTATTGTATATTGACATAAAGATAGATTTATAGTTTTTTCATTTTTCTTTTGTTCTCTCATGCACTGTAAAAAGAATACAAATCAATTAATTAATATAAAATTTTGCAAATAAATGAAATGGAAAGAAAAAATTGCTGTATCCATTCATGTACATAATTAATTTGAAATCAATTAAAGATAATTTCTATTCTTTTGACCATGCATGAAAGATTACAGATCGCTAGCCTTCCAATAATGTGTGTATAATACCAGTTCTTTGTATTATTATAAAAATAGATTGTATGAAACGGTGTATGTATATATATATAATACATGTGATGAGGTATTATATATTGTTAAAAAGTTCAGTAAGTATATCAAACAGAAAAAAGTTTGTGTGAACATTTGTGAAGTTAATTAGAAAGCTAAAACTTCATATAGAGATATGTTAGTACATTTGTCTTGTTAACTGCATAAAAATTGAATAATCTATGAAACATCTACATTATCTCCAAAGAATAGTCATACACAAAATACACATATTTTGATCAATATGCATATTTTGGAAAAAATGTGAAACATTTTTTGTTACATATTACGTTTCCAGAATATTGGAATTGTTTATCTGTTTCATCTTATAAAAAAGGGACTAAAACATACTTCTATGATTTCTATACAGTTTTTTGATTCATTTCGAGTACAACCATATTTTTTCTATTCAAAACAAGTCAGCTATATATAATAGCTTGCCTTAAACTGCCAATATTGAAAAATGTATTTCTTGTGCTTTTAAATAGCTTCTGTATGATTAATCTTTGCGGGTGGATTAAGTTTCACATTTTATTACACAAATGAGATCCAGTTTTTACCATATCAATTGTTAATGATAATGATTTCTTGATGAATTTAACGCACAGCATGAATTTTATACGAAGCTATCAATTGTCGCATTTTTTATTTTCATAATCTTCATAATTAAGTTTATCGTCGGACTTACATTATATAAAGAATTTATTTTCAAAGTCGCTCAAGTTTACCATTTTGACAGTTGATGTGATAATAGTTACATAAATATTTAGTATATTAAAATTTATTTAATTTGTGTATATTTTGTTTAAATTGCGTGCATACTTTTTATATCATCATATCTATATATAAACTTCTTATTCATTATTTATGTAATTGTACTTGAATTTGAGGTGTAAATATATTAATTTATGCATTAATATTATTCTTCTTTTTGTTGATCTCACATTGTCTTCTTAACATATCTTTTTCTCCTCTCTAATGTCGAAAATGATAAAGTTTTAATATATAAATAATACGCGTGCGTAAAAAATGTTCGAAAAAAAGAAAAATCGACCTTTAATCTAAAGAAAGTCAATGTGTGTAGAAATATATCCCGATATTTCCATAATATAATAGCAGCTTTTGTTGTGTTGACTAATAAAGCATATATACATAAACTTCCATTTAATAATGGTATATAAAATTTAATTATATGTATATATTAAATTATTTTAAATAAAACTGAAAATTCGTTATCTAAAGCATTTAAAATTGCATTGAAATTATACGTTGTACCTTACAATTTTTGTTATATAACTCAATCTAATTATTTTCATTACAAATTCGATATATAATACATTGCCTTTTCGACGCTTTCTATGTACATCGAGTCACATGTAGAAAGAAATGTATATATATATATATATATATTTTTTTTTTTTAAATTATTATAAAATATAATATATACTATATACTCACTATTATAAATATAATATATACTCACGCGGGCAAAAGCAAAAAAATATGATCACATTTTGTACGATACAATGTTTTGTGTGAAGAAATGGAATCAATCGCACATTAGAATACTAAATCGACCGTTTGCGTACGATAAGATAAAAGAAATAGCAATTTTTAGTACAACATTGAATGAGAACTGGACGTCAGTATTATGTATAAATGAGATATATAGTTTACACAATATAAATGTCTGTTTTACTACTTTGTTTTATGCTATATTAAATATATATTATATATTTATTGTCAAAGTATAAAACTACCTTCTAATGACATGATGCTTGATGCAAGATGCAAGAGAAGAAATGGCTATAATTACAACATGCTGTTCATTTCAAATTCTTATTTTCACCTACTGAATTCTGGAAGTGGCTTAGCTATCCCTTCGCTATAGGCTTTATGGACTGCTTCGCATACAAATCTATATTGACTCTGAAAAGAGAGATATCACATTCAAATAGAGACAAAAGTAATATTTTATGTTATTTAGATATATATATAAGCTCTGAAATAAAAAACAATGCAACTTGAGATCATCAACTTACAGCATTCTGTATCATCATTGCTCTCTGATCTCTCATAGAGCGTACAATATCTAATGGATATACTGGTTGATTAGCTTCAATTAAACACAGTGCAGTTTCCATTAAAACTAATACACCGGTTCGTCCTATTCCAGCAGAACAATGCACAACCGCAGGTTCGACTATTCCAGTACGAGCTGCTCTAACGCGCTCTGTAAACGTGGTAAATTGTCGCCAATCACTCGGTACTCCATGATCAGGCCAACTGCAATACTGCATATGTGTTATATCCCTTTCTTCTCCAGTCTGCAAAAATACATACATACATACATATATACATACACACACACACACACACACACACATATATATATATATATATATATATATATATATATATAAGCAAATTAATGTATTAAAATCACAAAATATAAATATATGTATATAAAATAATTTTACGCAATAATACGAAACTTTACTCACATTAACATCACGAAGAATAAATTCTCTAAAAATAAATGTATCTTCGACATTTTCTGCAGTAGATGTAAGTGTGAGATTTCTTAATGTAAGTGTCTCGTTATATGCCGGCCAATATTGATGACACTTTGCCCGACCACGTTCAACTAAAGTTGTCAGCATAACGACAAGCGTGCTACCGGCTTCTAAAACCATTTGCCAAAAGTCGGCAACGGTGGAAGACAGAGGACCTTGCGTAGCGATATACCTATTAATAATGCCTGAACCAGGTATTTCCATGTTCACGTAATTAGCATTAATGTAATCTCCATTTGCAGATCCCATCAAAATCACTCGAGTAACGTCATCTAAAAAAATACATGTATCGTATTATTATTATGCACTGACTATTCCGAAATATTGTCATTTTGCTGCTTCTCTATATGCAGATTTTTGACCAACTTAACAATATAATCAAAATAAAAATTTTTATTTACACGGCGATATATCCCGATATCGATTTTTCGATTGGTTTTCCGGCTTTTTCGATTCGAGTGACGTAAGTTCTGGATTTTTCCTATATAATTGTTCATATTGCGCGATAAGAGCACCGCTCGCCAGACCGTCTGCAAGCAGTAACATAGATTGCGCCAGCGCATCGGATCCAATAGCTGCATGAGGTGCATCAGGCACATATCTTGCAAACAAAACATATTCGTTATATTATACAGATTAGATTTAGCATGAATTATGTTCAATATGAAAACATTTATAACTTGAGATTTTATACCTATAAGGCGGCTCTTCTTCGGAGGTTTCGTCGGTACCAGCTAGTGCATTATATAGAGCGTTTGGTCTGACAGTTAATGTAAGTTCGCCGGATCCGCGATCACGTGATTGCCGTATTAAATTCACTACGCGTTCGTGCAGTAAACCGCTCACGTCAATTCCGTTGATGTAAACAACCTGTATAGAGAAGCATTTTGTTTCATGATACATAAAAAGATATTACATTTATCAAAATCGCACAAAATCTAATACTACTAATAATTTGAGATACATATTAAATTAATAAGTACTTGATCTCCTTCATTCAATTTTGGATAACAACGATCAGCGGGTGTATTCGGAGCTACTCGTGATACTAAAATCGGCATATCTAAATCTAATCCACCTTTTACATTGAAACCAAAACGACCTTGTTCGTCTGGCGTTAGAGATATTGTTACTAAACCATCTTCCAATATCTAAAACAATAACAAATTTATAAAATATTTTTGTCTTTATTTATTATTGTCTGAGTATTTGGATCAAATATATTTACTTGCGGAGCTGGCGAACTAGTAGGTTCACTATAATCTGGCAGATCATAAATATTTCTTTCAGCAATTGTGTCGTCATCCGCATAACTGAATACTCGAGATCCTAATGCTGGAGAAAACGCTCCACCTTGCGTATAACTTCCTGTTATTTCTTCCCTCAAAGATAAAAAACCACCTTCACTATAAGAGGAGATAAATGAAACTAAGGATACTAAATAAGATTAATGTGTATTAATTGCATATTGTTCTTACTGCTGATGTAATTTGTTTTATGAAAATGACGTGTTATACAATTTATAATGTAAAAAATTACACTGTATGTTTTCCAGAACAATTGTCCTCTCTTCCTTCTACAGATTTTGATTCGTAAATTTGATCTCCCACCTGTTAATTATTTATGTACAGTTAAGAAAAGAGTGACAATAGTTCTGGAATACATTTATGTAATTGTAATTATTGTATATAACTAACTCGTCACTTGGATTTCCTTCACCCCATGCTTGACGAGGTTCACGAGCACCGAGAGATTGAACTTTATTGTCATAAGATCGTGACGATTTTCCAGGAGGTATTGTTATTTTTCCTTTGTCATCGATAACAGCTGCCGTTGTAATAGCATGAGCTATTTTCTTGCTAGGTGATCTATATATAAATATTAAATAATCTTTATAAAAAAAGAATATCCCTACAAGATATAGAATTGATTATATTTAGGTATTAATTGTTATAATTACCGTATAAATGTCCTTTCCATCCGTGCTCTGTGCTTCCCATCTTCAACTGTCTGAAATTCTGTACGTCCTGAATATGTAAATCTACTACTCAAAGTAAGGGGAAACCGTTTTGGTCGCATTTTTGGACTATGAAGTCTAAAGAAGGTATGATGTTCGACGCAAGCTTTCCATAGATTTTTAGAACTACGATAAGTTTGCATGTTAAAACCCAGTAATGTATCATAGTTTTCAGACTGCAACAAAGTTATTAATTTACATCTCCTAAAATTCACGAAAAAAATTGCACATGTCGAATTAACAAATAACCTGACTCACCTGTTCCCGTCGAAGCTGTATAAAAAACTGTTTTCTTTTAAAAGAAATTTTAACTATTTTTGACCATGAAAACACATTAATTTTTATGCTATTTTGAAACACAACAAGACCAATTGATGTAACACCTAACTGTATTTCCTTATTTGTTGAATCCTAAAAAATAAATAAGTATCTATATACATATTGCGCATGCTTTACATGCTTTGCATGTTTTAGAAAAAAATACTTTTCAATCTGATATGTATTATGTACCCTGGCTTTATGTAATTCCACTCCATACATATCTAAACGCTTTGCATGATCTAGGAAGTTAAATTCTGCATCAGCTGGCAACTGTCCTCTATAAATAAAACAACGTATACTTTTACTGATATTAAAGTAAACAAGATTTATAAGAACATACTGACAGTTACAGAATTACAAGATATACGAACTTGTGTAACTTATGTAGCTCTGATATCTTCTTTTCCATTTCTTCTGTTTGTCCAGGTATCAATTGCAATTGCGAAAGGTAGCCTGGTCCATGTTCTTCTGGATGATAATCTCCTAATTCCGCTATATATACATCAAATAAAAAGATCCAATGTATTAACATATTCTATTTATGTATTGTATTCTAAAAGAAAATATATAATTAATATATTATATATTTAATATGTTCTCTTACATTGAACTGTATAACTTGCAATTAAACAAGCTGTACTGGTTGGCAACTGAAGTTTCCCTTGAAGAATATCTCGTCTTATTTGTAAATAAAATTGATATCTGGTATATTCCTCTTGTAATTTACTAGGATCAGATACATAAAACTTTACTGCGAAAAAGAAATGTCCACCTGAAAAGAACAAATATATATTGTATATTTTTAGTGATGTGAAATGTAAAAAGAGATATTACATAGATATGAAAAATATATAGTTTCCATATATAATTTGAAGACATTTTGTTTTAAGAAATACGATCTTTACCCTTACTTCTTATCTGCTTTTTCACTGGCTTAGAAGGATCCAACCATCTCTGAAAATTTTTATATATTATAGATTAATAAATTATATTTTCTTGTTAATATTATTTTTTTAGCTTGCTAAAAATATTACTATATTGCTAAAATATTACTATACGTTCGAGATATACAATTTATATATTAAATAATATTGAAAAAAAAATAGAATAGCTAATTTTCTATTACATACAATTGTGACTTTTAGAATATGTTACCATTGTATCCGATGTAGGGATAGTTGTACTAACTCCATTTTCAGAGTATTGTAAACCAAAATAATCTTTTTCAATAAGTTCTAGATGTTGAAACACCAAGTCCAATAGAATTTGTCCTTTTGCTCGTTTCTGCGCAAACATAAACACATTTATTATATTTGAATATGATTTCATTATTAAATCTATAAGAAAATATTGTATTTACATCTAATTGAAATGTATGCTGGGTATCATCAAGAAAGGTAACGACAGCTGATAAAGATTTTAATCTGCGATTCCTTGCTAGTTCAGCACCACGAACGTGGTAGCTCCCACTGGAGCCACTCAACGCCCTGCGTGATACACTTTCAATCATCTCAAATAGATGAAGGCGTGTCAACCACCTTCTCGACACCACCTCTCCGCTATGCTGACCACCTAGTATTGAGAATTAAAAATAGATTAGACAGTATACCAATCACATCAATAAAATATTTAAACATGTAATTATTTAATGACACTTGTATTCCTATCTACAATACATAAAACTTGTGAAGAACTTCTTGATTGATCCATTTTCTAAAATTCGATATGATATCTATATGTTTTATAAATATGTTTAAAAAATAAAAAATTATATTAGGACATTATACAATCAAGATACACTCAAAAATAATACAAAAAATCAATTGGGTACTAATGATTGAAAATAATTAGTTTAAAATAGATAAAACATACAACACGCAGTAATCTTACATAGATACATGCACATACACATTGCACAAAAATATATATATTTTAACAATATACTTTTAAATATATTACTGTTTTATCAATATGTTTTAATATACTTATAAATAATGTTACTGTTTTATAGTAATATGAAAAAATAAATTAACTTTTTAATTATTAATAATAATAATATTTATGATATTTCTTTCTTCCATTCATATTATTTTAAAAAATGGTTTTTTTTGTAATATATAAGTGAAAAAATAAAAGGTTTATATTAAAATAATGTTATTATCATACAAAAGGTCTGTGATTTTAGTTGCACTTTTGGAAATTTTTTACATGTATCTTTTTATTTAATTCCTTTGTAGATACATAAATTTGAATTATACATACATGTACTAGTTTAAATGTAAGAAAGTGCAACTGAAAAGAAGACTTTCTTGCAAGTTAAAACAAGTTTATGCTATTTAACACTTCAAATAAAAAATAGATAGAAAAATATAATTACATTCCAAAGTTGTCATCAAAAATAAGTTTATCAAGATTTTTAGGTCAATAATTCAAGATGAGTTATATAATCAAATTACCATCTACCGTATGCCAGAATAATGTAGAGAGAATGGGAATATTCTGAAAATAGTTTATATATGTATATGTGAAAGAAGATTACGGACTGCCTTTTATACCATACAACCGATGCATTGTATTCTTTCCACAACTAGCAAATTAATATTCAAAAGACATATATATCAATTATATATATATATATATATATGTATAATTATAAAAAAATTATATAATTAACATAATAAATAATGATATCATAGAAGAATGATATTGTACCCTCAGCATGCTGTCATTCACAGATTTTGCCAGATATAATAAAAATCATATTAAAAGATACATCTGGGAATGATTTAATTCGAGATACGAATGAATTATTGACAAATATACTCACATTCATGATACAGGAGCCGCGCGTTTTACTTGCAACTGCTGTAAGATCCTATACGCAGGATTCGATAAACCATTTCAGACATACTCCACGAGTCGTTTTCTCCTCAGAATAGGACTGGACTCACGGGTGAAGTATATGCTCGAGCTTCTTTTCATAATTGTGTAAATCTAAGCACAGTCCCCAGTCAAAGTGGATACATATATCATTTTGATGTTGCGGCAACTATCGCGTATTTAATCGCACAACACTCGTTTGATACTAACAATTTCTAATCTTTCACTTTCTTTCATGCAGCTCCGCTTCTGTCACACTTCCCGAACGATAAGGCAACGTCGAAAAACTAATCGGCCAGGACACAAATAGCGATAGTTCAATCAATCACTGGAATAGAAGCAATTCCGCAATTTCGCGACCGAGCTTACAAAAATATACGCGATCTATTCGGATGCAGCATATGTATCTATGTATGTACAACACACATATACGCATACGTAGATAAGACGAAAATTAAATGGTGCACATTAAGCTGCCGTGTTTTGCGAGTTTTATTGCGAAACGAGAGCCCTAATCGGCTCTAACATCCCGATTACCCGAGAGACGTTTGACGCCTAGTAGAAAACGCGGTGATGTAGGTTATACATGTGTATGTGAGATATATATATATATATATATATGTGTAGTTGGTTTGTGAACGCATTATATATCTATACCTGATTTATATATACCTGAAGTATATGCACACCGCGCATATATATATATATATGTGTGTGCTTGTCACAGATCGGGCTTACAGTAAAAATGCTAGTTCAAGATAGAAGGTAGAGTCGTATATTATGACCAAATATATTATGCCAGCCAATTACGAAAAGGGTGGTTGGATGTTGGATTGGCGCCTCTCTCTCCTAGAGGCTCTCTAGTGCTTTTCATTTAGTGACTCAAGTTGACACAAGTCTAGTGAAATCATCACCAGTGCTTCTTTCAATACCAGTGAACAACAAAGATAGAATGATCTGTGTCGACTCTGCTTTTCGAAAATAATAAAGCTCTCATTGGATATCGTGCGTCGTGTCATCGCACTGGTCTGCGAGAGCCATTACACGACGAAGGCACGCGCAGGCGCAGATGGTTTTATAATATCGTAGCCTAATAATTAACTACCAAACATTGTAATTAAACTATCAATCAACACCGAACGATTGTCTTTCAATTAACATCAATTTGAACAAAATTGCTTGGTAAATAATATATTTATTCGGCTAACTTTACAGCTTCCAGTTAGCCATCCCCATCTACCTAATCGCACATGGTTTTTTTTACTTTTTGGATAAATTATGGACCACCAAACGTTGTAAATAAAGGATTTGTGACCACCTAACGATTCTGCATCGAATAAGCCCTGATTTAATCGATTAGACTAAAAATTGAAAATATCCGGCTAACTTTACAACAATATTTTAATTATTTAATTAAAAAAAAACGATTGACCACCAAACGTTTTAATTAGGCTACCAATCATCACCAAACGACCACCAAACGATTAGATAATTTTAATTATTAAAAAGTTAAAGTAATCCGGCTAACTTTACGGAGCTGCGTTTGTCTATCGCAAAATGCTCAGTCCATTCTATATATCTATGCTCCTCACCTACTTCATGGTCAAACGGAGCGCGCCTATATCGGTGGTCGACGCCATCTTGGTGGTAGCGCTACCAACAATAAAAATCCGTTCAACAGAAACCGTAAACCGTAAACTGTTCAAAACTGTTGCGAGCGCAGCGCAAGTAACAGTCACTGATTAATCATGGCAAACGTTTCTCTTGACAAAGATATGTTTTTTCGACGCATGAAGCGTCTGTACGCCGCGTGGAAGGTAAGCGTGCTCTGTGTATGTGTGCGCGGGAGATGCACGTGTTTCCCGGTGTTTTTAGTATCCCGGCGAGCCAAGCTTTGTATTTATTTCGAAATATTTTATTCTCAACAGGATGGGGAAGTCGGTACGGATGACAGTTTCGGTAAAATGGACTGTCTCGTCTCCGCTGTCGGCTCCGACGAAGACATCGTCTACAGCAAGTCCATAGCATTGCAAGTATGTATATTTCAGAGAGTTTACATATAAATTTTAGCTACAGATCTCCTGTACTTGTTAGTAATCTATTACAAGGATATGCTGATATTTTTTAAGAGTAAACATTGATTGCTCTTTATGCAATATATTTATTTAGATTATAGAGTTATCTGTCAGGTATATCGTACAGTTGTATCAATGATTGGAAAATAAATAAACTTGAACATGCTTATTATCGAGATAAATTGTGTTCTTCATCGAGTAGAAAATAACTAATTTAATATAATTGTATAAATTTTTCAGACATGGCTACTCAGCTATGAACTTACGGACACAATAATGATTCTGGCAGAGGAGTCTATTAATTTCTTGGCCAGTAAAAAGAAGATTGAATTTCTGAGGAAAGTGGAAAATCATAAAATTGAAGATACAGAAGTACCACCTGTAAAGTTATTTGTGAGAGACAGAGTATGTATATTGTATAATTTATATAAGAAATTTTGTTATCAAAATTATATCAGTGGCATTAAGCAATATTTGGACATTTTAAAGAGTGATGAAGACAAAGCAAACTTTGGAAAACTCATCGAAGTGATGAAACAAAGCAAAAAAGGCAAAACTTTGGGAGTGTTTTTGAAGGAGAATTATCCCGGTGCTTTTATGGATGCCTGGAGAGCTGCTTTAAAAAATGAATCTTTTGATACAGTAAGCATATAAAATATTCGCCGGACGAAAAGATAATATATAAGTATATATAAATTTAAAAATCAAAATATTTATCTCTTTCTCTTTTCTCTATGTAAATTTAGATTGATGTAAGTGCTGCGGCTGCTTACGTTATGTGTCCAAAAGAAGACAGCGAAATATTTACTGTAAAAAAAGCTTGTCTCGTCTCGGTAGATGTTTTTACAAAATATCTGAAAGATCAGATAATGGAGATTATAGATTCAGATAAGGTATATTTTCTCACTAATTGTATATGAGATTATAATTGAATTGCAAAAGGTAAGAATATAAAAAAGATAAATGTATTTATATTTATTTCAGAAAGTTAAACATTCAAAATTGGCAGAAGGTGTAGATACAGCCATCACAAATAAGAAATACGTATCTGGCGTAGATATTACGCAAGTTGATATGTGTTACCCTGCTATTATACAAAGTGGTGGAAATTATTCACTTAAGTTTAGTGCTGTTAGTGACAAAAATACTACTCTTCACTTTGGTGTTATTGTTTGTTCATTGGGAGCACGTTATAAATCCTATTGTTCAAATATAGTAAGAACTTTATTGGTTAATCCCACAAAGACCATTGAGGTATGTAGGAAACGAAAATGATATATAAAATTAATTATATAATACATGTGTGAGCTCTTATATTATGTAAAATACAATTTATAGAAATTCACTGTTATAATTTATAATACATTTTTATAGGAAAATTACAATTTTTTGCTACAACTTGAAGAGGAGATTTTGAAAAAGTTAGTTGCAGGAACAAAAATAAGTGAAGTATACGAGGCTGGTATTAAATTTGTAAAAGAAGAAAAATCAGAAATGTTAAATCATTTGACCAAGAATTTTGGATTTGCTATGGGCATTGAATTTAAAGAAAGTTCTTTACTCTTAGGCCCAAAAACTAATGCAATAGCTAAAAAGGGCATGGTATTTAATGTTAATGTTGGTCTTGCAAACCTTACTAATCCAGATGCAACAGACAAGGAAGGGAAAATATATGCTCTTTTCATAGGTGATACAGTTATGGTGAATGAAGGACAGCCTGCTACTAATTTAACTCCATCAAAAAAGAAAGTGAAAAATATAGGTATATATGTGAAAGATGATGAAGATGAAGAAGAAGAAGGAAGTGGAAAAGAAAACGAGCGAAAACCAGAAATCCTGGGACGTGGAAAAAGAACAGCTGTAATAGAATCTAAATTAAGAACAGAACATAGTTCGGAAGAGAAGAGGAAACAACATCAGAAAGAGTTAGCTCAGCAATTGAACGAAGTTGCTAAGGCTCGATTAGCCCAGCAATCTGGCGGCAAAGAACAAGAAAAAATACGTAAATCCACAGTATCATACAAAAGTTTGAGCCACATGCCACGTGAACCAGAAGTTAAGGAGTTAAAATTATATGTGGATAAGAAGTATGAAACTGTGATTTTACCTATTTCTGGTATTCCAGTACCCTTCCACATATCGACAATTAAAAACATTTCACAGTCGGTAGAGGGAGATTATACATACCTTAGAATAAATTTTTTTCATCCCGGTGCAACAATGGGACGAAACGAAGGTGGATCTTATCCTCAACCCGATGCGACGTTTGTTAAAGAAGTAACATATCGAAGCACAAATACCAAAGAGCCTGGTGAGATCTCCGCTCCATCGTCAAATTTAAATACAGCCTTTAGGCTAATTAAAGAAGTTCAAAAGAAGTTCAAAAATCGAGAAGCGGAAGAAAGAGAGAAGGAGGATCTCGTAAAACAGGATACCTTAGTATTGTCGCAGAATAAAGGTAATCCAAAATTAAAAGATCTGTACATTCGACCAAATATTGTCACAAAGAGAATGACAGGTGGTTTAGAAGCGCACACAAATGGATTTCGGTACACTTCGGTCCGCGGTGATAAAGTGGACATTCTTTATAATAATATTAAGAACGCCTTCTTCCAGCCATGTGATGGTGAAATGATTATACTGCTTCATTTCCACTTAAAAGTATGTATTAAAAATTAATGTCTAACAGAATCTTTTAATTGTCACTTTGTGTACAAAAGCAATATTAATTTCTATTTTAATATAATCTATAAATTTCCTGCATCTGTATAGTACATAACTATACAAATGTTTATTATATTTTCAGCATGCTATTATGTTTGGTAAAAAGAAACATGTAGATGTACAATTTTATACCGAAGTTGGAGAAATTACCACAGATTTAGGTAAACATCAACACATGCATGACCGCGACGATCTTGCTGCTGAACAGTCGGAACGAGAATTGAGACATAAATTAAAAACTGCTTTTAGGAGTTTTTGTGAAAAGGTGTGTGTATAAAATTGCAGATTATTGGGCTTACATTTAATTATACTAACGATGTATCTATATGTTGTACAAAGGTTGAAGGAATGACAAAGCAAGAAATTGAATTTGATACTCCATTTCGGGACTTGGGCTTTCCTGGTGCACCATATAGAAGCACTGTTTTGCTTCAACCAACTAGCGGATGCTTGGTTAATCTCACAGAATGGGTAATGTACATATTGTGATGAAACAAAATCAATATATTAAAACAAAGTAAATGATACATTGTATACAACATTGAATTTTAGCCTCCATTTGTCATTACATTAGAAGATGTTGAATTGGTTCATTTTGAAAGAGTACAGTTCCATTTGAAGAATTTTGACATGATTTTTGTCTTCAAAGATTATCACAGAAAGGTAGCGATGGTAAATGCCATTCCTATGAATATGTTGGATCATGTCAAGGAATGGTTAAAGTAAGTGATGATATATATCTTCGAAGAAGATATATTATTTAACATAAAATTAACAATTGTCTACATTGGAGAAGATATATAACATATGCATACACGATATGTATTATAATTATTATATTTATAAAACTTTTTTTTTTTAGTTCATGTGATATTCGATATTCGGAAGGTGTTCAATCTTTAAATTGGACCAAGATTATGAAGACTATAACAGACGATCCTGAAGGATTCTTTGATAGTGGAGGCTGGACCTTCTTAGATCCTGAAAGTGATGTAGAAAATGAAGAAGTTGAAGATGAAGAGGAGGAAGAAGACGATGCATACGAGGTGTGAAATCTTTTATGAATTTTCTAAAAACACAGAAACAATATATATAAATACATTTTTTGTTTGTTTGTTTTTCCTGCTCTATTTGTATTTAATCTATTTGTAGCCATCTGATATGGAGAGCGAGGAAGAATCTGATGATGATACTGAATATTCTGAAGCTTCCGAAGATATTGACAGTGAAGGTACTGCTGTCCTAAATTATATTTTATTAATTTGTTCTTTTACTTTTTAACTCACTTTATATTTTTTGTTTGGGATATTTTTTTAGAGGAAGAATTAGGCAGTTCTGAGGAATCTGGTAAAGATTGGTCAGATTTGGAACGAGAAGCGGCCGAAGAGGACAAGGAGAGAGGAGATGATCGTTACCGTGATGATTATAGTTCCAGCAAGAAGAAGAAATCAAATCGAAGACAATCTCCATCTCCTTCAAAAGACAGGTATCATGCACACAAATATATTTGATATTTTAGTACCTATTGAATATTGTGAATACATATATTTTTTTGTTTTGTTTATAAGGCATAAACACAAGAGTTCCACGAATTCAAAGAGCAAAAGTTCATCCAGCAGTAAGGATAAACGATCACCAGACAAACACAGGTAATATAATATAGATTTACTGTAGCTTAAAAATAATATATTCCTATGTAAAGTGCAAGTTTTTTTTTCTTTTTTGCGAAATTGTATTGAGTCTTGTGCTTCGATAATTAAAGAACGGATCGATCACGGAGTGGGGGCTCGCACAAGAAAGGATCTCCTTCCAAATCATCCAAACACAGGTGATTACTGTTAAGTTTTATTTCTTTAATGTCATTATAATTTGAAAATTTATTTGTTTAGCTCCAAGAAGAATGACAAACATGATAAGCGCGATAAAAGTAAGTCGTCGCATTCTTCGTCCAACAGTAAAAAACGTTCCCGCGAAGACAGTTCGGAAAGAAATGATAGGGCGTCTAAGAAATCTAGGTAAATAATTATTAATACATTCATGATTATAAATATTTATCATTTTTAATTCATTTACTCATTTTTAATTACTAAATATTTATAGAAAGTAAATGCAGCAAAGGATCCGCGCACTGAAAAGGAAGCATACAGAAAATCACAACAAATACCATGCTGATTCTAAGTAAATCTCTTACTTAAGATATAGCAATTAGCTGATCCATAAAAATAGTACATTTTCTTGCATTAAATGAGCAGGAGCGAATTAATTATGTATGGTTATTTATGGCGTTGTATGATTTTCTTTTCCAAATTCTCGAGTATTTCATTCTCGAATATTTAACTTTTCGTATATATTTAGTTTGCTTTAATATTCAATAAATTCATACATCAATCTTAACAGTGATGGATATATACATTAATATCCTGCAATCACGTTTTAAATGTATATATAAAACAAATTTTATATGAAAATATGTTGGAATGCATATATATCAGATTTCAGTCTTGTTTAGTATTTCTCCAAAAAAGTACCGAAAAGAGAAATTGACTACTTTTTCCTTTTTTTATTGTATAATTTTTGTGTTTTCGGTAATTAATATAGTTTTTAAGATTAAGTTTATATATCTCATTCCATTCCTCATTTGATAATGTAAGGATCACTCTATAAAAATATACATCCGTTTTAATAAGTTTTCAACAACGCATATAGTGTATATAGATAATAAATTAACGGAATAAATTAAAAGTATCTCCCTTTTCCAAGAGGCATTATCTTAAAATCTTATCCTTTATCTCGTAATATTTTTGAATCAATGAAAGATATAGCCAAATTTCGTATTTATATTTGTAAGAAACATGATGTAACATAAAGCAGCACTAACACAAGCTTTTCTAACATGCAGATTGCGAGCTATATAAAGAAAATAATGATAGAAATGCAAGACAATGTACTAAACAGGCAAATGTACTAAACATGGCAAATACGCGCGCGATTCATCATATAATGTTGGCCCCGATAGCAAATTTTTCTTGGTTATTTTATTTATCTGTTTTGATTATTTAAAGAGTTGGAAATATACTTGCAATTTCTCTCATCATGCATTATGTGTATGCTGAAAAAACGAAAGGCTTATTGATTCATAAGATGAAGAAATGAATTGTATGTTATCCAAAACTCATTTGCGCGCCTAGTTCTCAGAGATTTGTACATTTAACGTCTGAAATAACATTGCCCTTAAGTTATTTATCATTAATGTACAAATGTCATTTGTGGTTTTTATATTCCAAAATGTATGTAATGTTGATACATGAAAATGATTGTTTTTATTAAAATGCCCTACTTACTCGAGAGAAATTCATTACTATATTATATAATAGTATTATTATATAGACTATTAGATATATATACATGATTTTTTAGTACAATGTATGTGTGAGAGATTACAGAGAAAATGAGACAGGACATCATCTCTAAGGTAACTATTTTTTTATTCAACTTTTGTAACACATCGTAAGGTGATCGGAACTGTATATTGTTATATAACGACTTCTCTGATAGATTTACCTCATTCACACGCACGAACGGCTGTATATATAAAAGAAAGTGAAAGTTCTACAAAAATAAATATAAATCGGCACCTTCCGTTCGGTATGGATATGTAATATAATAAGAGACAATAAAATTAGCACAAAACAAAAAATACGATCTCATAATCCTGTCGTGCCTTGATTAGGTTGAAATTCCTATGACATATGCAACAAACAGCAGAATAGAAGAGCTATTCAGTGAGTATGACGAATACAAGAAGTGAAAGTACGCTTCTTTAACGAGTACTGCAACTTTCTCTACGACATATATCGTTAGTGTAGCTATACATAATTCAAACTAAGCGATCTTTACGAGAATACGTGATTATTTTAGCGATGTGCAAACTGTGCATTTCGAGATATCTCAATTCCAATGCAAAATAGGATTTTAAAATTTTTATCTGTATATTAATGACATTGTAAAGAGAGAGAGAGAAAGAGAAAGTACGCGCGCAAATTATATTTTGTTGTAAAATACATTTTAGTATTTATATTTTTCTCTCCACGCGCGCATTATTAATGCCATCAATAAGTTATTTTCTATTCATGAACTGGCGTAATCGCGGCAGGTGATGTCAGATACCATTAAGAGCTGTTTTCCTCATATATTTATTTACGAAAAGTAAAAAATCCTACATATCAAAAGAAAATTTTACGACATACAAAAGCAAGGTACAAAAGCAATATCGTATGTCCATAAATATTTTTACAAGTACGAAGAATAGGAGACAGAACATGATTATTTTTTACACGACGATGACGGTGACGATGATTATAAGAATCTAATTTCGACCTATTTGATCGATCTGGGTCTGAAGATTATTCACCACTTCGGGTGGCACATGTTCGCCCAAGATCTCGAAGAGATTGATCTTTTGATCGCCGGGGATTGATTCGTAAGCGGCCAATTCGATGCCTTCTTGGACCTTCTGTATAGTCGCATCTTTAGGGATGAGATAGGTATTCTGAGCTTGTCGTATCGCCTCATTGCTGAAGATTTGTCCATCTTTCTGCGGATACGCCAGGATCACGTCCGCCAGAAATAACACTGCCAGTATTATAATGTAATACTTCATCTGAAGACAAATAAGAAAACAGATTGTCGAACTCACGTCATTCAAAGGAGCTCGAATATCTTAGAAACTTAAAGTTTAAAAAGATATTAAAATATTTAAATAATCGGAAGCGATGAAAACTCTGGATCAAATATGTAATAATTGAAAGATTTCGCAATCTATCACGTAATAATATCCGTAATTGTCACGTTACACAGAAAATATTTTTTTTTACGCAGCGATTGTATGACATATCTTGAAAAATCTCGCATGAATATAAACTTGCATCGCATAAAATGTAAGATAACAGAGAGAATGCCGATCACTGGAACAAGAGTTTCGTTGGCATCGAAATCGATGCTGAGTGATGGTCCGATCCTTAATAGGCTCGAGATTATCGAATTGATAGAATATTTAAGAAAAACTTTGTCGCGTCGTAGCATACAATACAGAGTGTAAGCAAAAAAAAAAAAATTTTAATTAGATAACCTGTGATAAAAATGATATTTTTATAGATATTTTTATAAATTAATATTTCTGACAGGTAACTATTGTCACAAAAATATCAAAATTTGCATGAAAATGCGATGTGTTAATACTTATCTTTAAAACATATGTATATATACCTTGCATAGTAGTGATAAAAAAAGTGCACACACAAGAATTTATAATTAATAAGAAGAATTTGTAATTGAATAGCAACGAGATACACGTATGTGCAAATTTTCTTGAAAAACAAGATTCGTTTTCCCGGGCAAGATTTTTTCTGCCACATGATACTCACGTTGAAAGCGTTGCTTCGCAATCGGTTACTTCGGAATGAAACTGAGCGCGCGGCAACGGAGGTTGCTTTTATACCGTAGATGCATGGTAGCAGAGCGGTGAGTGGTCATTCCCATCCTCCTGGAGGAAGATTCACCATTGCGTTTGTAACTAACTATAGGATAAAATATACGAACGAAATATACATATAATCCTCCTGTTATATATTTAAAAAAATGGAAAAAATCCTAAAAATTATATATGATATAAAATATATATAAATTTATATATAATATAAAATTATATATATATATATATATGGATTATGAGATATATAAAGAAAAAGAAAAAAAAAGATATTATGGAGAAAACATTTTGATTTATGTCACATTAAATCACATTCAACAGCGGTATTAAAATGTTTTCTCTTACCTTTAATATATTTTACTTATACCTTAAAAATTTGCGAAATTATTGTCTCATGTCGTAGAGATTACTTATATATATCGCAATTTTTTGAATATTATATACAGAGTGCAAATTGAGCGTTGAAAAATAAACGTCAAAGAACAATAGTGGTAAAATATCGGCATTACAAACTGAAACATTTCACTTTATACATTCTCGAGGAACGTCATGCGACTTGTTGTGAATATTGGTGCCCCATTGACCAATATATAGCAGAGACAAGATTTGCTGTTGCCCATATCGGCGCTGAAAAGTTTCACTTTTATATATATGAATATGTTTCTCTCTCGAATTTTGAAACTGTTTCACAATATCGACATCAGATATTCCTAATACTGGACGAGCAACAGTATTTCTATATATAAATATTAATCTTCTGCGTTTAGGAAGAGTCTTCAAAAGACAAACTGCGATTATATTAACGATATAAAGTAAAATTCACGTGGATTTATTTATACACGAAAATTTTGTCTTCGTAATTTGTTAGATATCTCTCTCTTTTCTTTATTGTGCAAAAATCCATGTTAAAACAGAAATAAGAAAGCGATAAAGACTTGTGAACTATAAAATGAAATAAACTTTACTGCGTTTCTATCTCTTGCAAAATATTTGCATTCAACAATAAATTTCCTACAGGTTTATCGAGAATTTTTCCTTCTCTGAAAATGAATTGTCCCCTAAGGACAGTTGCGATCACTTTTCCAAATAAAATTTTTCCTTGATACGGTGTTAACTGCAAAATTAAATTATGCTTGGAGATTCGTAAAATCTATTAAAGTTTTTATCATACGCTTTTCATTTTTTTTTTTTTTTATCAGTATTAATCGCATTTACACTTACTTTATTTTTATGATAAATATTATTTGTCTCGATCTGAAAAAATAAAACAAATTTTTTTGGTGATACGTCCACGCAGTCTATTCTCTTGAAATATAATGTGTACGATAGAACTGACCTTGATTGTTTCCTCCGGATCCCAGATAACAAAATCCGCATCCATTCCTTCCGACAGATTACCTTTGCGATCGTCGAGACCGCACATTCTTGCAGGCTGACTGCTCAATAGCTTTGAGATTTCGGAAAGTGATATATCTCTCGTTCTTGCGGCTGTCCACGTCAGCGATAATCCTGTAAAATATTTTGTTTTTGTTTTACTTACTTGCCTCTCTCACAGAGTATCACATCTCATACCATTTTCAATGATAAATCATTTCAATATTTATTTTTATATCAACACGCACCAAATTGTAATGAAGAGATTCCAGCCCAAGCAGTCAAAAAATTTCCACGAGTTTTCAATTCCGGCACGCAAGGAGAATGATCCGAGACAATCATATCCAACGTTCCGCTTTTAATAGCTTGCCACAATTGTTCCTAAACACATATATGTACAACGTTAAAACATTTCGAATAATATCAATTACTTTACCTCACCGAATAAGCCTGATTCTGATCTTATGTATTTAAATAAAGTTATACAAATCCATTATATATCTTTTTACATGTTTGACAGATGGATACAAAGCGAATTTTTTCGAAGAAATTTAATTATCAATGAAAGAATATATAATATATTTGTGAGATTGAAATTGTTAGATAGAAAAGATGTATATAAAAATTTATAGATAAGAAATTTTTTGTCTATATAATTACTTGATTACTCTTTCTTCTGATCGGCGGACAACACTTGAATTCAGTAGAACCTTTCGGTATCTCCTCCGCGGAAAGTATTAAATAATGATGGCACGTTTCCACGGATAAAGGTGCACCACGAGCCTTAGCGTCGTTTATTAATGCCAAACACTCCGCACTTGACAAATGTACTATGTGGCATCGATAGCTAGAAAATTTTATTCAGCATTACTTTCACACGAATATTGAAATGAACAATAAATCTCTTACTTATATTTTATACACCAATCGCAGATTAATTTTACAGCATCAAATTCCATTTGGTCAGGTCGAGAATGCAGAAAAGTGTCGTATAAGTTTGGATCGCCTGAAAATACGATACGAAAAAACTGTGTAATCCTACAAAGATAAAAGTGCTATATTTACACGTACCATTTAATGGATTCGTTTTTTCATTCTGTTCGTATTCCGCGTGAAACTGCAAATATTACATTTGCTCGATTAGCGCTCGTAATATAAATAATAGATGTAACGAAAATATTTTAAGTGACATAGCACAAGTACCGCTAGTACAGATTTTGTAGGGAGTAATTCCATTAAAATCTTCTCTACATCGTTCACAGAGACGTGTGGATATCCATCTCCGCTCGGGCATAAGAAGCACTTGAAACCGACTACACCTGCATCTACTAACGATCGTAACTCGTGCTAAAAAAAAATTGCAACAGATAAGAGAGATTAATCGCAACTATTATAAAAAAATAACGTATAGAATGCTCTTTCTCGTTCACAGTATTATTTATTTTCATAATATCCTTTATTATTTATCTGCAAATCTTGACAGACATTCTACTCGTGTCACGCGATATTATTGCTATAGCAAATGGCACTATTAAATAATATATATAATACTATTTAAAACCTTGATGAATCGAAAGTAGTAATCTATCTTTGTAAGAAATAAATATCTTCGCTGCATTAGTGAAAGTAATTGATGTATGGTATTTCTAATGAATAAATTAATTTATTTTAGGTAGCAAATTGGTATATCAAACTTTTTACTTACTTTATAATTTACTTTAAAAGTAAAATTATTTAAAAAATTTTAATTTATTTTCGAACAGACCCAGATGTTTTTGTACTTGTAGAAAAAAAGATTGTGTTTGCAGCGAAAAACAATGGCATGTGTCGCTTGTATCGTAATTTTTAAACAGAGAATATGAGAGATGCACGGAGTTATATTTACATAGTGATGCTATATAACTGGGACGATGCGCGACTTGTATTTTTATTGCTCCTATTATGCATTAGATCCTTGCAAATTGTGCTATAAAATTACCGAGTTAATCAAAGTTAACTAGCCACTTAGATGCTGGTCGTAGACGCAAGAAGCGATTTAAGACTAACTGCATCTATGTTTATTAAAAGTAACGCACACATTAAAAATGTAAAATTGCAGTTGAACGGCAAGACAGTGCATGATGTTTCGCTCTTGCTCACGTTATTATTACTCGTATAGTGTCTTCACTGCGTCACGCAATATTACTTTGCATATGTGAGTATCATACTGACAAAAATGCGACAAATGCTACTACGAGATACGAGAATGGGAGAATGTCAGTTTGATTTTAAGACAAATATATCATTACGGCGGGGATAGCTATGTATCTTATGTTTTACATATTTGATTCTCGTGACACCTAATAATTTCCGAGCTTAGCAAAGAGTCGACAGTACATGCAGGATGTGTCACTTGTATCACAGCCATCAAGCAAAAAGCTAGGATATGCTAGTACATGTTCTGCGAGAATACAATGCCAATAAAATATTTTTGTCGCGCTTAGGCCTCTGGCCGTTCCAAAGTAAGCTCGTGAGAAATTTGTTGCCGATCTTTTACCTCGTACTTGAGATTAGTTACTACCCGTTCGAGGTAATCATTCAAGATGCGCTTAGACAATTTTAGCATATCAATATAATTGTTCTATTATATGTGTTACGGTTCAACGATTGATGTTTGCGTAGATATTAATGGTACACGATCATCAGGACGACGCGCAAATGGTTTTCGAAGGTTGCTATCAATTAGTGATAACAACTGCTTTTCTAGTACGATTATGGAATGAGATTTGGAATCGCAATAAGGTAAATGTTTCAAAGCAACGAGATGCGTCGCTTATATTTTCTCAATCATTATCTCTGGGTAGAAAGGTTATCTCTCTTTGATATAGACATTATTGTTACGAACAGTTTCGATGTTTATACGAGACTATGAACGATCATTGGAATATATTCACGAATGATTTAGAAGTTCGAATTTTGAAAAATTATTCCAACGTATCACAAAAGTTTACGATATTTTATTCAAGTGAGTACATTTTATATTACGTAAATCTCTTTGACGAAATTACAACGATGATTTTTAGAAACCACAATTTTTATTAAATTATTAATGTACGGGAAGTATATGTATTTTTTCACGATATTTTGCAGTTATGATGTACCTTTTGAGTTCGATGTTTATAATGATCCCGTTAACACCGGTGCTCTTAGATATCGTGTTGCCTCTTAACGAATCGCGTCCACGAATCTTGGCGATCGATGTCGAATTTAGAGTAGATACGGACGAGTATTTTTTGCCGCTTTTTTGTTACACTACTGCTATAATTGTGGTGGGTATAAGCATTATGGTGGGTGCTGACACAATGCATTTCACATGCACCACTCATGCGTGCAGTTTGTTCGCAATTATCGGGTAAGTGTATACGATATTTGAAACTTTTCGGGGAGCGTATCGTTAAAATTATGTGTATATATTTCATAGTGAAGAAATCGAAAACATGACATTGAAACTAGATGTGGAAAAACGCGAATGTTGTATGTGTAAGGAGCTTAAATCGCCGGACGAGCAAGCGATATATCAGGAGTACATTACATGTTTAAAAAAATATCAACTTGCGTTAAAGTAAGGCACTTCGAATCATTTTTCAATTTTGCATATATGATGCATTAAATTAATACAAGGTTATTGTTGTTGTTACGATTGCGACTCTTAGTTTTGTCGATATACTGAATTCGACGCATCAAACAGTTGCAGTGTTCTTTTTATTATTGATTGGTGCAACCTTAAGTCTGATTGGAATTCGAGTAAGTATTATTTATTATAAATATTTATTTCTCAATAAGATTCATTGTAGAAAGCAAAAATAAATAGCAGATATAAGATATAACTTTTTTAAATAAATTTCTCAGAGACAAAACAAAATCTTTCTCGCGACAATACATATTTGCCATATTATATTGACTTAGATTTTGTAAAAAAATATATTAGATACGAAAATAATTAAATTTTAATTTTGCTTTTAAAAATAATTAATTCTATATATAACAATGAAATTCGTATGAAAAATTTATATTATTATATAAATTTTGTAAGTAATATTTTTTTATATCAATATATTATAGATCGTCTATGTATTAGACCAAATGGAAGAAATGATTAGATTTACATTTATAATCATGGGAGCATTACTACAATTGATGATAATGTGTTATTCTGGTCAAAAGTTAATAGACGAAAGTCAGAACATATTCTATCGAGCGTAATATAATTATTTTATACTCAAATATATTTATATACGGCTTCAAAATAATAGTTTCGATAAAACAATATTTCAGATAATATCTTCAATTTTAAATCACACTTAAAAAATGTTGATTTTTTTTTTCACTCGTAAATCGGAAAAGACGGAATAATTTTAGATAAGATTCGCAAGGATCTTATCAATGTCAATGTTTATCT
This sequence comes from Polyergus mexicanus, assembly GCF_030449975.1. Lineage (NCBI taxonomy): Eukaryota > Metazoa > Arthropoda > Insecta > Hymenoptera > Formicidae > Polyergus > Polyergus mexicanus. The sequence continues at coordinate 1,176,502 of NW_027223336.1, forward strand.
TTTGCAGATACGCGGCAAAATGGTATATGTACTCACCGAGACTAAAATCGCTGTTAATTATAACATTTCATCGGAGTAGCGTACCGTGCAGTTTAACTGCAGGTAAATTAGTTCCGTTGTCGATGACGACTTATGCCGCGGTAAGTACAATATAATTACAAAACCTCGTAAATTTATTACAATGTATGAAAAACAACGTATAAAATGCGCATTCGCGGTTTAAGGTAATTCGAGCGGGCATGTCTTATTTCACGGCATTCCTATCGATCAAAGATTAATTAATCTCGAACGACTCGACTGATCTCTCGCGACACCTGTTCCCGCCTTATTCTTCGAAGATAATTTTTTTTTCGTACGTAATACATAATGTATATTTCATGTGTTGTGTTCAAATATGCAAAAATTTTATCTAAAAATTATCTCCCTTGTGTAATGTACCTGATTTCCCGGTATTGCACCGCCCCAGAACGCAACGTCTACAAATATTTTTGAATACGCTTCCCTCGCCTTCACTTTGAGATTGTCTAAGGTGGTAGTAAACGGAAGAGAATTCCTGTAATATGAAATTAATAATGTAAGTTTAAAAGTAATTTTTTAGCTCTCACAAACACACGATGGACGGAGAAGAATAAAGATTATTACAGAGGCATATCCACGACCGTGGTAATGCCACCGGCCGCGGCCGCTCGTGTAGCAGTGTTAAATCCTTCCCACTCGGTTTTACCGGGTTCGTTTATATGTACGTGGGAGTCTATTATTCCGGGCATTAGCACCAACGAGCCGTAATCATGAAATTGAATTCCGAGATATTTCTAAAAAGTCGATTCACTTTATTTAATATGCACTTTATTTAATTAGTAATTCACGCCCGAAACTTACCTTTGATAAATATCGTGCAACATCCTCACCGATATCATACACTACTTCCCGTATTTTTTCATTACTTACAACTAACGTGGCCGGTCGTACGCTATTTGCAAAGACCGTTCTTTGAGATACGAAAGCACAGATCTTGGACGAATTTTCTTGAGAGCACATCTCGAAGTGCGCTTGGTTGCACAATAAATGTGACTCTGCGACGCGCGACTCGCGTCTATAAATAGTTTCAAGATTGAATGTCCTATCAAAAGAGAAATATGATAACCTTTGTAGGAATATATGATTGTACAATGTGATTGGCCATATTACGAAGACGTCATATTGATAAGAATAAATAAGTAGACAGATATATTATCTCTCTCCTCGAGAGCGTATAAATTATATACGCACACGATGAACATAACGTACTAAAACGTACTTGCATTCATCAATTTTTAAAGAGAGAGAAAATGTAACAAGATAGGAGAGAAATTTTTTGATAAATTCAAGATAAAACATAGCACTCGCCTGCTCTTTATTATTTTCATATCCTCGCCAGCTACTGAGTCACGTGAAATCAACAAATGTCATTCTGAAAAGACATGTAAGAAATTGCAATTCAGAGCCAAGTAGCAATTTAATTTTGACGATACATAAAAGATATATTTGACATCCCATAATTTTACAATTCTTCCGACACCTCTATAATTTTACGATTCTTCAGTCGTGTAAAGATCGATTGACACGCGCACGTGGTCATTTCTTTCGTAACACACAAGCAGAAGAGAATCATGCTGGTGAATATACTTCGAGAGTACAAAATCAATAGAATGTTTTTGTCATGGCTAGGTCTTTGGCCATTCCAACATAAGCTCGCGAGACATTCATTACCAATGTTTTGCTTTGTACTCGAGTTAAGTTATTTGCCGTTTGAGGTAATAATCGATTGAATTTCTGGATGTTCGATTAGTCTTTAAAAATTTCTATCCACACATATGCCAAATTATTTTTGCTATATTATATATATTTTCTTTTCAAATTACAATTGAATCGCAGATAATAACATTGTACATACATAGAGATAATAAACAAATGATTTTTGAATGTCTGTATCAAATGGTTGTAACGTTGGCTTTCCTTGTAAAATTATTAAATCAGCTTTGGTACCGCAGCAAGGTAAATATTCGTCCATGTACATCGCTAATTTTATGTTTAAGTTTTATTTAAATGAAATTTACTCATCTCTCTCTCTCTCTCTCTCTCTCTGTATTATTTTAACAATTATACATATTACATATAATTGTTTTTGCATATTTGCCTTTTGTGATTAGTTTCAGCGTTTATATGAAACTATGGAAAATCATTGGAATATATTTACGAATGAATTCGAAGTTCGAATTATGAAAACTTATTCTGGTACATCGCAAAAATTTACAGTATCTTACTCCAGTGAGTGATCTGTTACTTCGTAAAAAAAAAATCATGTATATGTATATACATATACATACGTATAATGATCAATACACTCTTTATGTATAAAAATATGTTTAAAACATTATGTATATATAAACATGATAAATTTTTGCAGTGTTGATATATGTTATGATGTCAATGTTTATCATAATACCTACATTAGGACCGATGCTTCTCGATATCGTGCTACCTCTTAACGAGTCGCGTTCGCGACACTTTGCAGTGTACGCCGAATATGGGATAGATCAAAATAAGTACTTTGTAGAAATATTTTTGTACACCACTATTATGATCACGGTGGGTATGGCCATTATGGTGTCCGTTGATACTATGCATATTGCGTGCACCGCGCACGCATGTAGCTTATTTCAAGTTGTCGGGTAAGTACGATATAAGGATGTGTGTGGGTAAAGAAAAATGAATGATTCGAAATACATCTTTTCACGAAATATCGCGAGAATCGTATTGCAGTCAACAAATTGAGAACGTAGTATCACATGTGCATGAAGTCAACGAAACTGGACATCGCGCGAATACGGAGTACGAATTGTTCAACGAGAAAATAATATATCAAAAATACATTGTATGTTTGAAGAAACATCAACTTGCTTTAGAGTAAGCGCGAGTTCTGTCGCGCTCGATCTTTCGATCGATCTTTCGTAAAAAATCACCAAAGATGCTCTAGATGTAATAAAAGAATGTCAATTAAAATTATTGTTATTTTGCAGGTATGTCGATATATTAAACGACACGCATAAGATTGTGGGAATTAGCTTTTCATTATTGCTTGGCACGCTTGTCAGTTTGATTGGAGTTCGCGTAAGTGTTAATTATTCATACGTATTGCGTAGGATACATTTTCAAATGGCCAACTTTCCCATAATCGGCATCGTTATATATTATTACGTAAAAATTTCGTGAGATTATAATTATATTTCAAACAAGACGTAGATATATATAATACAATATAATATATATAATATATATAATATTTGATATATAGTATACATTATAGATTGTCTATGTATTAGACCAAATGGAAGAAATGATTAGATTTACGTTTATAATCATGGGAGCGTTATTACAATTGATGATCGCGTGTTATTCCGGCCAGAAATTAATGGACGAAAGTCAGAATATATTCCACCGAGCGTAATAATAATTTTATATTTTTACATATATATATTTACACTTAAATAAGTTCCGCAGAATTCGGCTTATCAAAAATATCTCAAAATTAATTTATAAATTTTGATCATGTTCTAAATTTCGATATGCTTCGAAACTTGCAAATCAATGTAGGAGTTTCTCTTATTGTTAGAATAGAGTGGCAATTCAAATTTCTTTTGGCTGTAATATTCTATCCAGGGATACATAAAATATTTAAAATATCGCAAAATTTTAAGAAAGTTTCTTTACGATATTTCCTAATTTGCGTCAGTTCGCGATTCTGATAAAATTCTTATATAAAATAGTTTAAAAAAATATTTTTTTCTCACAGATATGCAGCGGAATGGTATAAATTCTCGCCAAGATTAAGATCATTGTTAATTATAACTCTTTATAGAAGTGTTGTTCCATGCAAATTGACAGCAGGTAATTTGTTTCCGTTGTCGATGTCACTCTTCGCCGCGGTAAGTATGAGAAAGAATCTGCAAAAATTATTTTACAATATATACGGGAAATGACTTGTGCGTTCCTATTCGATTTAAGGTGGTGCGAGCAAGTGTATCTTATTTCACGACATTCTTATCGTTGAAAGATTAATTAATTCTGAAATGGTATGACTTTTTGTCACTGATACGTCTTCAACTCGAGCGTCAACAAACTACAGGTAAAAATTCAAAAATTTGTATGAAGTTTTTTTGAAGTATTTATTTAAAAGAGAGAAGCCTATAAATAAATATAAATTCGCTAAATTTGCTAAATTTTTATTTGTCAAAAAAAATCTAGATAAGAAAGCGGACTTAAATTTCTCAAAATAATTGATTATGTTTAGAGCAATGGGATTAATTCTACAACGATGATAATGGCAATAATTTCATTCATCGGCAGACTTCGTTAATTTGTAGAGGCATACGATTTTGATTGCGTGATGTACTTGCAACACAAAAAAAAATCATTGTTAGATATCACATAATTATAATTATTAATTAACAACAAAAGAAGCAAGGAAATAAGAAGCAAGTATTGTTAATAGAGTGAAGCAAAAATTAACCGGTGTGGTAATAGTTAAACATCGCATTACTCTAAACTGCGTGGTTTGTGGCACAACTATTTATGCGTCCGGGTCTCTTTGAGCGACATGAAGTATCAAATTCCCGCTTTGGTATTGCTTGTCTGTTTACATGTACGTGGGAATCTATTATTCCGGGCATTAGCATCAACGAGCCGTAAACGTGAAATTAAATTTTAGATACTTCTAAAAAGCACGTCGATTCGCACTTTATTTAATTAGTAATTTACTGCCGAAACTTTCCTCCGATAAATATCGTGTAACATCCTCACCGGTGTCATATAATACTTCCTGTATTTTTTCATTACTTATAACTAACGTGGCCGGACGTACGCTATTTGCGAAGACCGTTCTTTGAGATACGAAAGCACAGATCTTGAGCGAATTTTCTTGAGAGCACATCTCGAAGTGCGCTTGGTTGCACAATAAATGTGACTGCGACGCGCGACTCGCGTCTATAAATAGTTTAAAGATTGAATGTCTTATCAAGAAAGAAATACGACAGCCTTTAGAGTATATGATCGTACAATATGATTGACTATATTACGAAGATGCATGTAAAAAGAGAGATTATTAAATATTGATAAGAATAAGTAAATAGGCAGATATTATCATCTCTCTCTTCGAACGCGTATATATTATATACACGCATGACGAACATTAAAAAATGATCATACCTGAATTTATCAATATTTAAAGAGAGAGAAAAAAAAACATAGCAGAATAGGAGAGAAATTTCTTGATAAATACAAGGTGAAACAGAGCGCTCTCTTGCTCTTTATTATTCTCATATCCTCGCCAGCTACTGTGTCACGTAACATCGACAAATATCATTCTGAAAAGACATGTAAGAAATTGCAATTCAGAGCCAAGTAGCAATTTAATTTTGACGATACATAAGAGATATATTTGACATACCATAATTTTACAATTCTTCCGACACCTCTATAATTTTACGATTCTTCAGATGTGTAAAGATCGATTGACACGCGCACGTGGTCATTTCTTTCGTAACACACAAGCAGAAGAGAATCATGCTGGTGAATATACTTCGAGAGTACAATATCAATAGAATGTTTTTGTCATGGCTAGGTCTTTGGCCATTCCAACATAAGCTCGCGAGACATTCATTACCAATGTTTTGTTTTGTACTCGAGTTAAGTTATTTGCCGTTTGAGGTAATAATCGATTGAATTTCTGGATGTTCGATTAGTCTTTAAAAATTTCTATCCACACATATGCCAAATTATTTTTGCTATATTATATATATTTTCTTTTCAAATTACAATTGAATCGCAGATAATAACATTGTACATACATAGAGATAGTGGACAAATGATTTTTGAATGTCTGTATCAAATGGTTATAACGTTGGCTTTCCTTGTAAAATTATTGAATCAGCTTTGGTACCGCAGCAAGGTAAATATTCGTCAATGTACATCGCTAATTTTATCTTTAAGTTTTATTTAAATGAAATTTACTCATCTCTCTCTCTCTCTCTCTCTCTCTCTCTGTATTATTTTAACAATTATACATATTACATATAATTGTTTTTGCATATTTGCCTTTTGTGATTAGTTTCAGCGTTTATATGAAACTATGGAAAATCATTGGAATATATTTACGAATGAATTCGAAGTTCAAATTATGAAAACTTATTCTGGTATATCGCAAAGATTTACAGTATCTTACTCCAGTGAGTGATCTGTTACTTCGTAAAAAAAAAATTATGTATATGTATTATATATATATATATATACATACGTATAATGATCAATACACTCTTTATGTATAAAAATATATTTAAAACATTATGTATATATAAAATTGATAAATTTGCAGTGTTGATATATGTTATGATGTCAATGTTTATTACAATACCTTCATTAGGACCGATATTTCTCGATATCGTGCTACCTCTTAACGAATCGCGTCCGCGACACTTTGCAGTGTACGCCGAATATGGGATAGATCAAAACAAGTACTTTGTAGAAATATTTTTATACACCACTATCATGATCACGGTGGGTATGACCATCATGGTGTCCGTTGATACTATGCACATTGCGTGCACCGCGCACGCATGTAGCTTATTCCAAGTTGTCGGGTAAGTACGATATGAGAATGGGAGTGAAAAAAAAAATCGTTTGAAATACATTCTTTCGCGAAATATCGCGAGAATTGTATTGCAGTCAACAAATTGAAAACGTAGCAGCGCATGAAGTCTACGAGACTGGAAATGACGCGAATAAGGAGTATGAATTATTCAACGAGAAAATGATATATCAAAAATACATTGTGTGTTTGAAGAAACATCAACTTGCTTTAGAGTAAGTGCGAGTTTCATCTCGTTCGATCTTTGGCAAAAAATTGCTAAAGATGATCTAGATGTAATAAATAAATGTAATTCATTAAAATCATTGTTATCTTGCAGGTATGTCGATATATTAAATGACACGCATAAAATTGTGGGAATTAGCTTCTCATTATTGATTGGCGCAGTTTTTAGTCTGCTTGGAGTTCGCGTAAGTGTTAAGTAATTATTCATACGTATCGCGTAGGATACATTTTTAAATGGCCAATCTTCCCATGATTGGCCTCGTTATATATTATGATGAAAAAATAAAGTGAAATTATAACTATTATTTTAGACAGGACAGATGGATATATATAATATTTTTGATATTTTATATATATTATAGATTGTCTATGTGTTAGATCAAGTAGGAGAAATGATTAGATTTACGTTTATCATCATGGGAGCGTTACTACAATTGATGATCCTGTGTTATTCCGGCCAGAAATTAATGAACGAAAGTCAGAATATATTCCACCGAGTGTAATAATAATTTTTTACATTTTTACATATACATATATTTATATTTATATTATAAATAGTTCCGCGAAATCCGGCTTATCAAAAATATGTCAAAATTAATTTATAAATTTCGATCATGTTCTAAATGCTATGTTCTTTATATGCTTCAAAACTTGCAAATCGATTTTGGAGCAATTAAAAAAAAATTTCTTTGACTGTAATATTATATACCCAGAGATATATAAAATATTTAAGATATTAAAAATTATAAGTTCAACTTCGATTTAAGAAAGTCTTTTACGATATTTCCTAATTTACGTCACATTGCGATTCTGAAAATTTTATATAAAATAGTTTTAAAAAATATTTTTTTTCTCGCAGATATGCAGCGAAATGGTATAAATTCTCGCCAAGATTAAGATCATTGTTAATTATAACTCTTTACAGAAGTGTTGTTCCGTGCAAATTGACAGCAGGTAATTTGTTTCCGTTGTCGATGCCACTCTTCGCCGCGGTAAGTATGAGAAAGAATCTGCAAAAATTATTTTACAATATATACAAGAAGTGACTTGTGCATTCCTGTTTGATTTAAGGTGGTGCGAACTGGTGTTTCTTATTTCACGGCATTCTTATCGTTGAAAAATTAATTAATTCTGAAATATAAATGCTTAGTGAGTACTTGTGATCAATACATCTTCAATTCAAGCGGCAACAAACTATAGATAAAAATTCAAAAATTTGCATGGAGTTTTTTTGAAGTATGATTAAAAGGGAGAAGCCTGTAAAAAGGTATACTTTTATATTTAACAACATCACATTTATTATTAAATATATAGCAATAATAATTATACAAAGCCGATACGACTATAATTGATATCACAGCATTTTGCAGGTAGACATTCGTAATGTCAGTCTCTTAACAAATAACTTAATGAAAATTACTAATTATTGTAGTAACGATACGCGATCAATGACATGTGTTCTCGGACAAAACTAGATTTTTTTTTTTAATTTTCGCGTAGTTCGATTTACTCAATAATACGTTTTTTTAAAAAAAAACATATATTAAATCCTACAATGCTGTTAAGTCAAACCATATTCCAAATTGTTAGCATACTACATCTAACAGGACATGATTATAAAGCTGCATAGTATCGTTATCGCGTCAACTATTCTATTTCCTTAATTAACATCTCTAACGTTAGAATATAACGTTTATATATAAATAGACTGTATTCCTAGAATGCAAATATTTTAATAACAATATGTAATTTAATTTTCCCTGCTTTCCTCCTTTTTCTGAAACACAAAATAAGTTAATTAAATATGCAATATATAAATGTAAATAAATGTAGATTATTACCATCTCTAAGATTTTGTTTCGAGATTTCAAAATCAATATTATACATAGCGCTAAATATTCTTATTTGTCAAAAAACAATCTAGACAAAGAAATGGATTACAAATATTATCCATTGGTAAAAATAATCGATTGCTATCACAATTATGGTTTGATTACAGCCTACATATATATACTTTTGTATATAAAACACTATTGAAAATATATTAGGATGTTAACCAATATGTATGTAAATTATTTTGAATGCAAGATATCATTAGCATATAACCTTTTTGAAATATAAATTACTAATTTAATAGATCCTAGAAAAAATTGTATGTGAAAAAAAGTTTCTCAAAATAATTCATTATATGTTTACAGCAATGAGATTAATTCTATAACAATAATAATGGCAATAATTTCACTCGTCGGCAGACTTCGTTAATTTGTTGAGGCAATCATATGATTTTGATTGCATGATGTATCTACAACATAGAAAAAAATCATTATTAGATGTCATATAATTATAATTATTAATTAACGATGAAAGAAACAAGAAAGCAACAAGCAAGTAAAGATTGTCCAGTGGGACACGATTGTTAATAGAACAAAGCAAAAACTAACCGGTGTGTTAATATTTACCGGTGTGTTAATTTTAAACATTGCATTACTCTAAACTGCATGATTTGTGACACAACCGTTTATGCGTCGGGTCTCTTCGAGCGACGTGAAGTATCAAGTTCCCGGCTTTGGTGTTCTTAAACATGTGCAACGCCTTGGCGTGCGTTAGTCCGTCTAACGAGGAACCGTTAACGGCTAGAATTTCGTCCCCCGCTCTGAGAGTACCTTTAATAACATTACAGGCAAACAAATATGGGAACTGTTTTCTCCTCTTTATATTATTTTTATCTTTCTTTATTATCCCTTCCTGTATATCTTTATTTTCATTTTATTTGATCTTATACATATTTTAAGATAAACCGCACACTAATATCTCGAAAATATATAGAATAGAAAAAATACGATACCTTCCTCCGCAGCTTGTCCATCGGGCATAATATCTTTCACGAAGATACCCATTCGTCCTTTATTGCTATCCACACCGCCGACGATAGAGAAGCCCAATTTCTTCGGCGCGCCTTTTATTAATACAACCGTCAGCAGATCCATAGCTAAACTGGAACCTCGTTGAACGACGGGAGCTTCGGCGCTTCGCTTCCTCACGATCTGGAACTTCTTCATTCCCGTTATTTTCCGGATAGTGGTAGTCGTCTCGTCAACGGCAAGAGATGTGCCGGCGTTCGTCGAAGATGATGCACGGCAAGCTGGCTGAAATTCGGTTTTCTGGCTCTTCGAGATCCACGCATTAGGATCGCTTCGAGTTCGTGTCAAGACGTCGCCCCAGGTGTCGCCGATTTTCTTCGGCTCCCTCGCTACTTGCAGCTCGACCGTGCCGACGCAGCTTCGTAAGGCATTTCGCGCCTCCGCCATCGACATACCGCGTATCCTACGTCCGCAGACTCGGACGATCTCGTCACCGATACAAAACTGCCTCGATCTGGCTGCTTCACCGTCCGGATCCATCCTGGTGATTACATAAAACGGCCTGGCCGCCTCGTGTCGCTCCACCGAAATACCAAGACCCGCTGGAGTCTCGCTATAGTTCACCGTGAGTTTCATCGTTTTTAATTCACGTCGTACTAAGGTTTTATTGACAGTCTTGGAAACTGTAGAAAGAGCGGCCTCGCAAGCGTTCACCGTCAACAATCTCTTTGCCGCGTTCCTTGTCACGTCCGTTATATCGAGTTCCAGAGTGGAGCGTGATCTCTTCGGGCTATAATATCGTAGCGGGTTAGTCATCGTCTCAGATAGAGAAGAGACTTTGTTAGCCGGTGGACTGTCGTTACATGGAGACGCGGCATGATCTAAAAGATGTAACACACTCGGACTGGAGCACTTGCGATTTCTATATTTTTTGTCTTTCAGTAAATTCTGAAATCTGATCATCTGAGATGCATGATTTGTTGACGTTACACAAGATTTTCTCTCTCTGAAATCGACTTTTGTTTTGGCATCATCGATGTCACGTGTATCAGCATCGTCAGAAGTGCTATATTGTGTCGGAGTAACGTCGGGATAATTACTCTCCGTCATTTTGAGTTTCGTTAAATCCTCGCCAAGCAGAGCGGGAGTCGCGGAAGATGCTGCTTTCATTAGATCCTCGTGACACTGCGGAAAGAAATCCGCTTCCCTCTTAGAATATGTTCTCGTTAAATCTGATTGATATTCCATAAGATCGGCGAAAGTATCATCGTCGCAGCTATCCGTATCATCTTCCGACATTAAGATGGTAGTTTGCGTTGTAGCCGAATCATTGAAGGAAGTACTGTTTGTCGCAGCGTCGACTTTCTCGACATCTGTCGAAGTGTAGGTTCCGGATGACTCTGACTCGATCACTGCATCTTTCTTTCGAGAGACATCGCTGCGGAATAGTAGCGGCAAACCGTGATAATCGTCGGACGTTAACGAGAAACTACGCGGTTTCAACGACGAAGGCACTGCCAATTTTTCACTATCCGGCGAATCCGCGCCGGCTCGTGTACTATCTGAATCGTAGCCACTTTCATCGCAACCTATGCGCAAATTGTTCAGTAGATCTTCCAAACCGGTCAACGCGGCGGAAGGTCCATGAGGATGACAAACGTTTTCCTTAATTTCATTGGCATTAACGGTAGCAGATTGATTATCAGACATTCGCGTCGAAACGCTCTTTGTTTCTTCCGTAGACGCGCAATCGGAATTGGAGATTTCCTTCGAATTCGTAGCAACGTTCTCCAGTGTTTCTCTCGCGAACGCATCGCCCCGTTGCGTCTTCAGGATCTCGTGATTCTTGAGTATATAATCCAAGACTCGTCGCTGCTCTTGAAGATCCTGAATGCTACGACTAAGCTGTAACTTCTTTTGACGAAGGAATGTTTCTCGATCGATTTCAGCGAATTCGCGATCGTCGATATTCTCGGAGCAGATACCTCGAAACGGAATTTTCTTGATTGCTCCTTCGCTCAAAGTCTTCTCCATCGGGCAGTGTCTGATTTCGACAATGTCCTCCTCCTGTATCGTCGCGTTTTTCGCATCATTCTTGGAGTTGAAAGAAAGATCGCCGCCAGTCCTAAAGAAGTTTCTCAACGATTCTACCCTGGGAATTCTCTTTGGCCTCAGGAACTCGCTATTACCCTGAAAGTGTCGATTATTCAGAATAACACTTTCCGCGCCATGAGAAATTTATTCGGTCAATATCTTATTATTAGCTGAAGTAACGCTGCGCGTATAAAGCGTTAAGATGTTATTATATTTTACGTTTTCTTTCTCGTTCGTTGTTTCATCGTAGCTGCTTTTCCGATGCGGGCTCCATCGTCGTCGCCGTCGCGATACCGAAAGCAATTCGGAACTGTCTGACCTTTTCATTTGATCCCATCTCCGACCCATCTTTCGTCCCCAAGTTGAAATTCCTTTCAAAGTACGAGCAGGGATGCATGATTCAATTTTATAATGCCAATCAAAATTAATTTTCACTATTATTGCTTATTATAAATTAAAGTAATATATATTGATACGGATGTTGAAGTGCACACACCCCGTGTTGTAAAATATCGTAAATATTACAAGTAACTTATCATATTCCTACCTTTACGAGTTAGAAGAGAGGAATCCACCGGTTCCTTTTGCGTGTCGATATTTTCTTTAATTGGAAGATTATTTTCCAATCTGTCGTCTGTTTTTGATTTCTTCTCCGATGTCTCAGGCGTATTACTTTCGACAGTAGCGGCAATATCTTGGGAGATAGATACAGCCGAAACAAGCTGCGGGCTCGTATCGGCTGTATAACGTTTGAAAAGACGCATAGTTAAAGTGTGTGCTGCAAGTAAAATTATTTACTCATGTTAACATAAATCATGATAAAATCGTGGAATGTATTCAATTAAGCAGGCAAAAGCATAAATAGCGAATTATGTCATTAATATATTTTTAACAATTGCGGAATTTGTTTGATTTTTTTTTAATGTATTTAATTCGTTGTAAACAATACTTGTAATATTGAAAATTACATATTGAATAAGAAAGGTTTTTCAAATTTAAAAATCCTACGGTATCGTCTACGGTAAATTCTACGGAACACCCTGTACGTATGAGAGCAAAGAAAAGCAAAGAAAAAGGAGAGAAACGTGGAAGGGAGACTTCGCGAGACAGCCTCGGACTTCCTTGAAAGGTTTGTCGTCGGATGACGTCAGCTCTCGTCCACGAAACGGTCGCCATCGCGTATGTATGTACATCTGTCGCACGCCCGTATGTCTGTTTCACGTTTTTGAATAAAAAAAAAAAAGCAAAATGGACCGCGAGAGGAGCACCGCAGGTAGGTGATCGAACAACGAACCCGCCTATACCTTCTTTTCCTCTATTCCTTATTTTTACATATCGCGTTATACCGCGATTCTTCTCTCTCAAGCTCTATTGTTTTATCAAACGTTATCTTTCACATTTCCTCGTTACACTCGACGAATAATAATTCTATTTTAATATTATTTAAAAAAAAAATATTTTAGAAAATAAATAAAAGAATATCGATAATAATAGCATTCAACAATTAACAAAATTTATAACGACAAATTCCAGCTAAAGAGAAAGAAAGAATTATTGTACGTGCTATCGTCTAAGAGAAAATACATCTGCATAAACTGGGACTTAAATTGAAAGCATTGGTCAAGAGTACATCTAGAAGAGAACAAGGTAACGGTTGATATCTTCGATGTAATCTAAGCGATTGCAAATTCGAATGGAGAAAGCAAGGATCTGTCTGGCTTTTCAATTGGAATGACAGGACCGAGTAAATTTCATATACATATTAGCAAAATAAATATATCTTTAACTGTGTTCAATTGTAGAAATATTCGGCCGACTTTCCGTCATTAAATTGCACAAAAGAATAAGCACAATTATTTTTAGCCAAAATTTCGTTTTATAATACTTACAAGAGTAAAATAATTTTATATACGTTCAAGTTTTATATAGAACTCTTGTGTCGGTGACAAAAGTTGTGATAAACAGTGAACTGAAACTGTTAACACACTGGCGAAGCCAGAGCCAAGTCCTAATTTGGAACTTGTTACGACACAGCCTCTTTATTTTTCGTTCAATTCGACGAGGCTACCAATGAATAAAATTAATATCCATATAGATATTCTTCGCTAAAAATTTGATTTTTGCTTCGACAACAAAATAAACTTCAATAACAAATTATATTAAATTATATTAAATATTATAAAAATAAATACATTTTAAAATTCTAATTTTTAAATTAAACGATACGCCCGATCGTAGCTTAAAAATTATATTGCTCGAATAATATTTATAAAGTTAATTATATATATATACAAATATAAATAAATAAAGAAAAAGAAAGAACTGCTCTCTTTGTAAGGTTCGCGTTAGCCCTCGCGCTCTAACTGTTAGACACACCTGACTCTTCAGCCATGGGAACCTGCCGTGCCTTTCGGGAAGCACTATACGTACCAGTGAGCAGATGTCCATTGTCCTTGCGAACAAGGGACAGCAGCTACCCATCACTCTCATCATCGATCAGACATATAGTTTCAAGTAATAACGAGACCGTTTGTGCGCGTGCGTTATAGTTTCTTCTGTACAATCAGATCTGGTCCCAAAATTCGAGGCCTCGATGACACGACTTCGAAAAATATAAGCGCGATTCCTTCGACGAATCGGTTAAAGGAAATCGGTGTCACTCATCGACGTGAAATACGGTATATATCTCGGTCACCCGCGCGGATGGATCTCTTTCTCTCTCTCTCTCTTTGCTCTCCTCCTTAATTCCCGGCATACATCTTTTCCATATTTTTTTACTCTTGACCGAACGGCATCCCGTAGAAAGTAAAACTATCGGCCCGGAGGCTGCGTGTCCTCGAAAGCCGCACATTCACTACACGAGTAACGTCCTAGGTCATTTTCTAAAGATTTCGGGAATTTGGTAAAGAAAGAGTTGCGAGTTAATTGATAATTGACACAGAATAAAGAGCCCAGATTCTCTCGAATTACATTATTAATAGAAGCAGATCAATTTATAATTCAACCGTATTTTAAGAATCTTTATATTAAAAATGCATTTTTATATATTTTCTTTTTTAATCCTACTTAAACTATTTAAGCGAGGGATAATTCGTGCGCATAGTTCAACTTTCCCTCGTGAGGCGTAAAAATGATGAGGCCGATATAAGTACACGTAATAATGAGTGCCGTATGGAGGGTAAAAATGTGTGCACCTGCGGACCCTTGCGTTTTAATACGAGGGACAGAAAATTCATTTAGAGATTAGATATTTTTTCTGACAATAAAATTTTATAAAATAATATCTTTATTATAAATGATGTGCGTGAAATTTCTACACATTTCTACCATACTCATCGATCGCGCTCGACAATTAAAACGTAAAGATTCATAAAAATACATACAATTATTAATATCATATTTCTCGGCTGTCCGTCAGAGTGTTAAAAGGGGCGTGTTTAATTTTACAGAATAAAGCGCGCGTACTGCATAACAGTAATGCATCTCGCGCATCGCTTATGATCTTATACCGTTATCTTGAAATAGGTGAGTTCGCGGTACGTAGTGCATACATTGTGCATAGTGTATATCTGCTGGTTAATCACGTTATTTATAATATTAACCGCCAACAGGATCGTACAAAATGGATTGCGCATGACTTACGACAATAAAGCTCTCGGCGGACCGTGCAGCTACAATATTTGCGAAATATTTCTAAATTTTACCGCAGTTGAAATGTGTCATCACATCCGTGCACTTTAGTCATGATGCGATAGTCGTATCGATTTGGTGAATATTTATCGTTTACACACGTAGTTCGAAAGCGCGATATGCAATACATTACGTGCAATAAGTAATGGGTATAATATTATTATGTAATGCAATTCATTCCATAAAATGTATCTATAAGAATACATGCCTTTCGCATGTATATTCCTATAGATACATATTTAAAATATATAATAATATATATATATAATATAATATAATATAATATAATATAATATAATATAATAATAATAATAATATATATATATAATATAATAATATAATAATATATTGCCACTTCTTAATTACGGATAATTGTCACGGTAAAAGAGTTAATGTTTTTTCAAGTGTATTAATTTATATGTCGTGGAAAAAATATGATTCGCACTGTTAATGACCTTAGAAATATCAGCCTTGATATTTCGATATTAACGCAATTATATGGTCTTATCTATAAAGGATACGCGTAAACATATATAATATCTTTAGATTTATGGCTTGTATGTCTAATCGTAGCAATCTAATATATATTTCTTTCTTATACCGATATGTTTTAAAGATAATTAATATTTATTTCTCTTTCTGCAAAATCGAATGGAAAAATATTTGCTTTTGTTGCGCTAAAAAACCAATAAAATAACATAAATAATAAATTACTTATTGTTAGCGAAGATCGTCAATTGACTTTAATTCGTTTCTATTTTTCGAAGATATATTCTTCAAAGTAATTAGGCTCAGTACGAAGATAAAAATTTAAGATAATCTCTCATAATGACTTTCAGAATATATTCCGTTATGAGAAATAAAAATTGAGATGATGAAGATTTTTATATCATTTAGTTTTTTTCTTGCACGCAATTTTTTTTTCAATTATATGCAGAATCACTAGAATAGAATCGTTCCACAAAAATTCCTTTATGAAAATACCGTTTTGCTTAAGAGAAGAAACTTAATAATTTAGGACAAAATTTAATAATTTTTATTTCTAGAAAGAAAGGCATTTTTTTGCCTTTATTATTTATTAATAGCAGAAATCTGATCAAGAATTGATAATCTCTAGTAATATTGAAAATTTGGAATTAAATTTCACAATGTGTGCGTACACGACGTTTGTTTACATCAATGTCCTCTGTCAGAAATATGTGTTGATATCCAGTAACAATTAAAGTACGATTGAGAACATAAAACTGTAAGAAGTGATGAGCATACAAAATCATCGATATTATACAGTTTTATCAACAAGTAATTAACTTTTCTAATTATCCTCTAAGTACGTAAAAAAATGAAATAGACTTTTCATATCATCCATGATCTATTTAAATTTATCGCGAAACGCGATATCGAGGATACAGCCTGTGCGATTATTAATGGCAAATGAATGGAGGATAAAATAGTAGGCATATACACGGTGACCGAAGACTTACCTTCGATCAAAGAACGTTATTGCTCGTCGAGGGCGCGAACATAGTCTTGCGGTTGAAACGATACGTTACATCGGTGATTTAATTCTCGGATCTTATCACGCGTCCGTGAATGCGGAAACACACTGATAAATAAAACGCTCGACGACGCGAGGAAGGACGATACCGATATCTGCCACCGATCGACGAGGAGGGAAGAAGCCCCGGCTCGCCTTCGACCTGTTCACCGGCAAGACTTGCTCGAAACTGCCGGCATCACACAGTCGATAGTCGTACCGATTACGCGTGGCGCTACCTGCACAGGAACACAATCCTTTTATCCCTCCTACTCTTCATTCGCCCCTGTATTTTTTCCTTTTAACAATAATGGCTAATATTTTTGTGTGTGTGCGTCTCTCTCTCTCTCTCTCTCTCTCTCTCTCTCTCGATCCGCAACGATAATGATATTTACTCTTCTTCTCTTTCTCCCTTTCTATTTTTCCTTAATCTTCGTTAACTTATAGTGTCGATGAAATCTTTTTTAACAACTTCATAAGCACTTCATATCTCATAGAAATAAAAAAAAAAGAATTTGCTTTCAAAAATTTTTACGAAGCAATAACGAGTATGATGCATGAAAAATTTACCAAATGCGGATGCAATAAAAGAACGTTGAATGTTATTTTCAATAAAATTATCGTTCAAATTGAAATGCGAAGAAGTCGGGCAAGTGTGAGATGAAGATGCGGGGAGAAACAGGTTCTAGATTCATTCACATCTCTCAGGTCTTGAGGCCTTGAGCCGAGCAAAAAGCGATTCCTACACCATAGACTCATCTTGTAATTCAACATGGCTACTGGCGAGAACGAGCACGGAACGGTGCTTGATACAGTCAGCTTGATACGAAAGATCTGCTCTTCTTCTTCTTACCGAGGAAAAAAAAAAAAAAAAAAAACCCTGCTCTATACCTACGAATCAGACATCCCGTATATACTAGCGTTATTCGAAGACACTAATTTAAAACGCGGCAATATGCGTGGGTACGAAACATCGGCGTGTAAGAAACACTTCGTGGCCTACGCTATTCTCACTAATCTCACATGTCATCAAACGGGCGATAAATTAATACCAGAAGCACGGACAGGGGGGAGGGGAGGGGGGGGGGGAAAGGGGAAGGACGTGTTACGATATGGAGCGTTGATTTATGACACCGCCATAAAAGTATCGATCTTATGACATAATAAAATGCCTTAGTGACTTCATAAAAACATGAAAATCGAGAGTCTTCGTTTTCGTTTTCTTCCCAGTAGACGCACATTGTGTTTCCTCACCGGAAAAGCGTATGCGTATAATCGGATCCTACGAGCGATACTCCCGTGCGCAATTAACAATAGTCCAGACTCTCCAGACAGGTCGTGCAGGTCGTGGGCAACCTTCTTGAATAAATTAAAATCGATTACAAAAAAAAAAAAAAAAAAAATCCACGCCGACATCGACTTATTTAGCAATCGGCGAATGATAGGCAGTGTAAAACCAGTATCTCTATAAAAGCAGCCATTCCTCCTTGCTGTAATATCCAGCCGCAATCATTACGTCCCGCTGTTACGCGTATTTGTTGTTTTCATCGACTCAATCACAAAGCTAATTAAATGTACCGTCGTTGCGCTGTGCAATTAAGAAAATAATTAAAACTAACAACGACGTTGATCGTTCGTGAAATGATCATAAATAATTCGTAAAAGCTCTACACATAATTAACTTGAATAAGTATTTCTTAAATGAGAAAGTATCTCTTAATGATCGCGTTGCATCTTGTTAATAGAAATGTAAAAAAGTATATACGCTATCATTTATATCGAGTTTATATTTAATTTGACGCTATTCCTCGGTTTTTTTCTACATTGTATTATGATTTTTAACAATTTCACATCTTAAAGAATTTATTTTGTAAAATTTTAAAAGAAAAATATAATATATATTTTTATAATATATTTATAAAACTTTTAAACTTATAAATTTTTTAAATACATTTATACATATGACCAGTGGTAGTAATATACTTGAATGTATATATATTGTACATATAAATATATTCATGAATCGAATATATCTATGTATAGAGAATAACGTGTTAAAGTCGATAGAAATTCTCGCGTAATATTTATTTTAATCGCTTGAAAGTGACGGCGTTTCAAAATTGCGAATGATACATGCTACCGCTTCAATGTTTCCCGAGTTCTCGAACAAATGATTACTTCGAGGAATATAATTGTAACGAACTTTTGTTAACCCTTGACTGTGGGCCGTCCCCAACGAACTTCCTTTCGCTCTCGACGATACCCACGATGCTAGTCATTTTACGGATCAGTGACTTCTCGAATTATTCAACCGACGACGATCTCGATGGTCCCAATGTAAATAATCGATTAACCGTCTGACGTTCGCTAGATAAGTTTTGCTTTATTTAAAATAACTATATAAATGTAAATGTTTTTATGTGGAGTATGTGTATCGTAGAAGTAGATCGAGAACGCGAAAATAATATGAAATCTTTATTTTTGTCCCTGTCTTATTTTCCATCTCGTATATTTCATTGATTCAATATTTCCTCTAATGTCCTGAAACAATATTGGACTTTTTTTTTTTTTTTAAGCACAAGAAATTGATGTACGTACGACACGTGCTCTCGCGAGTTAATTGGCAGCTTCATTTGATGCCACGCGTCACGTGCCTTCGAGGGATGCCTTCGAGCACCCTCGCAGTCTCACGGGAAAATAGATTCACGCACCGTGAAAAATTAATGTTCTTGACGGGGGAGAAAAGCAGTAGCGTATTGTTAGTACAGTATCGTGCAGCGCCTTCCAACCGTTTCACGCAAAGTACACATGGGAAGAATGGACGAAGAGTTAAAATGAAAAAACTGTAGATTGTATAGAGCGAAAGTTCTTGACGGCATGACATTCTGATACACCAACCGATGTTAACAGTCTGGTATACGCATGCGGATGTCTACGCGCCGATCTCTCGCTCTAATGATTCCACCTGGGTTCGGATGGGACGTATCCATGGGTGGTCTTCGTCATGCGCTTAAGAAGTTACGCCAGGTGTAGATTGAAGGAAGAAAAGAATCGAATCTACTCTGCCCGGTGGCACAATATCGTCCGCAAAACTCTTATTTTCTGAAATTAGTTTCCGCAATCCATAATTTCTTTGCGCCATTGAAATTAATAATCTATTTTTTTCAGGCACAAGAAAATTAGAAACGTCTCTCAAAACTTGAAGTTTTCTCAAAGCTGTAAAAATATTTTCTCTATCGGTCGAAATTATTAATTTTTTTTTTTTCAAACGCAAGGAAATTAGAAATATTTCTCTAAAGTTTTCAAAGTCGCAAAAATATTTTCAAAGAATTAAAACGTAATCGAATTGATTGGCGAATAGTCGGGCAAGAGTGGGCAGAAATGGCAGGAACAATCCCCTGCATTCGCAGTAAATTTGATTGTTCGGAGGCAGGACGGCCCACGCTGTCCGGTCCGTGAAACGTTGCATTCTTATCGTTCGAGAAACTAGCATAGCATATCTACAGGCGTCGTGTGTATGTGTATCGGCTAGTTGTCTCTTCTAACAATACAATAACGATGGAAGGCGTCGCTTGCGGGCAAGTCCGCCTAGTACAGTTTCTCAGGTACATAACTATCGACGTGTTGTGGCGGTAAAATATTGCGCTTACACGAGACTCGTGCGAAATATCCTTTCGCAAGATATTACTTCCGGGTATCTTCGATATGACGTTTCTAAGGTCGATCCGTAAACGCGCCCTTCGGGATGTACAGCATTATAATAAATTGTATAAGACCGTAAATATGAGATATTTTTAATCGTTTTTTGCATTCGTATCTTTTCTTTCTCCATCTCTCTTTCTCCCCAAAATGTGTATGCTACATTTGATCTTTCATTCTTAGAAAATTGATTTTATAATAACAAAAAATGCTTCTAATTTTTATATTTATCTTTCTATTACAACTTCTCGTATATTAAAACATCCGGTATTTTTACGCATCAGATGTAAAAATACTGACTACATTTATTGCACGCTAAAACAGCATTAATTGATATTTCTATTTTTTTTCTCGAATATATCAGCTTAATTTTTACTCTCGCTATTATCCGCGGAATATGGCAAGAACCGCGCAAACGACGCACTTAACTGTCGTAGAAGGGATCCATCCACACCTTATAATTGAGAGAAAGATGGGAGTAGGAGAAACAAGTTGCTATTCCCACGCTGCGCCTGCTTAAGATGCTACAAACACTTTCGCTATCTAATCTCATCGGTGCATTGCGAAACGTAACAGGTTCATGATTGCATTTTTTGCTTCGGCAGCTCGAAGATTCACGCTGAAATTTCTTCTCAAAGTACATAGGTAAATGTGCAAATGCATAAAATGATGAAGTAACTATCGTAAACAAGAATTACTTTAGCTGATCGTAAAAAGGACGGTGAAAAATTAAATTAAATTTTATTTAATTTAATTATGATTAATTTAATTAATCGTATTACTTGTTAATTACATATCATATGCTTTGCTCAAAATATTCTGACGAGAAAATCATCTTTTACAAAGAGATACGAAACGCTATATTTCGATCTTTTTTTCATTCTCATATCGTATTAATCATCTCGGGTAAGATCCTTTTTGACATTTTAGTCTTGTTTGACGCAAATAAAGAATGATTCCGTTAATTTGACTCAGCTTTCTCGTAAACGTTGTCATGTCCCACTCTTTCGTCACAGTGCACCTGAATATCGCAGCTCTCCAGCACCTGTTTCTACCTTGACGTTTGACAAACTCTTCTCGCGCTCGCATGGGGATTCGAGAACACATCGCTTGTCCACGCGACGCGGTCGACGCGGTCGATGCCGACGACCAGATGGCTGTCAATGCGTTATGCCTTATAAACGGTATAAATGCAAGATATAAGGCAATCCCGTTTGTGGTCTCAGTTCGATCATTCGTTCGCTTACGCTACACGTTACATTCTAATGCTATTTATAGTCATACATCGAAATTATATAGTGAACGTATTTTTTTTTTTTCATGATATAATCAAAATATAATCAAAATTTTTTCAAAATATAATATAAAAGATTTTCCAATTTCATGTATCTATATTTTCATTAAGAATAGGAAATAATCTAATCTATTCCCCTAATAAATTTGATGAAAATTCTGATAAAGCTTTCTCGCAATGCGCCAGGCGATCGGCAACCGTACGTACGTGGTCGCTCATCGATATATACACTCTTCTATATCTCTTGAAAACTGACGACCAATGATGAATTTCCATATTTAAACGCAGTTATTAAGACAAGGTCTTTGCAAAAGAAAAGTAACATTGCCTTTATTTCGTAAACTAATCTTAGGAAACCCTGATCGTTACAGTAGGGGATTACTTGGGAAATCTAGAGCTACATTCTATGGTTACTTACAAGCAATCTTTTATCAAGATATTGATGCACAAATATAAAAAACTCGAACAATTAATGATGATGTTTCATTCACATTGCGACTGCTTTCAACGAATCCAATAAAATTATATGGAACCTAAAAGACAGAATAGTATTACTGCATTCGTAATACTGTATAGATAAATAATATAATAAAAGAGAAATATATATAGTGTGAAGAAATATTCTTTTAAAGATATAGTATAAATAATAACAGAGTAGTTTAAAAATCAAAAGTATCTGTTGCAAACGAAAAAAAGAAACGAGATATTGTTTAAAATTCAGATCGATTATAATGACGGACTCTCACCCCCAATGCATTCCGGACTATTACAAGGCGATTTAATTTTAGTCGCCGCGCCGGCGTACGTTGTGTAACAACTTACATCGCATCTGTAGCGTAAGATGGGATTGCCGCATCCGGAGCAGTCAGGCTGTATATTTAAAAAAATATTACGATTGTATATTGTGTTTTAATATACGCAGGATGTTTCAGATTCGATACGATACGTCTACCTGCACTTCCTTAATGCCGCCTGTTTGGATGCAGAGCCATTGATTTTGCGCGCATCCGCCTGCAGCTCCGAATCCTACACCGTACGTGATCTGTGGTACCAACGAAATTTGAGGTATTATAGGAATCGATGGGAAGCGAGGTGCTACAGGTGCTACAGGTGCTGTAAATTAAAGACGAGCCTGAATCGACTGATTTTATCGAGACGCATCCTATCATCTTAAATCGCATTTACAAGAATTAAATCCTATATTAATTAAAGATCTTGACTCACGACAGCAGTATCCTGGTTTATCCGTTATTCCATTCTCACCGTTATCTCCATTATCGCCATTTTCATGATTACCTCCGACTATATCGGGCCTACCAGGCCTATCAGGCCTACCAGGCCTAACAGTCGTACTAGGAGTAATAGATGTATCAAGTGCACCGTTTTTAGTAGCGTTGCTAAAAGTATTAATGATATTATTGATGTCGATATTCGTTGTTATATTGGTAGTCCTTAGACCGTCATTGGCCGGACCGCAATTTCCCGATACGCATTCCGTCTCGTACTCCGTAATGATCTGATGCCTGTGCTTGGTTCTTTTCGTGCAATAACTGCATTTCTTCTCGCACTCGTCATGTTCCGAATGGTGGTCGCATTTTTTTAGACACCCTTCCAAACAATGAGTAGGATCTGCGAAATTTTATTGTCGTTTACAACCATAATATGTTTCATACGCGGATAAAATAACATAATTTACATAGATAATTGAAGAATAATTAATCATATAAGGATAAAGATCGTCGCGAAATACTTCTTGTATTCGTCCGTTGAACAAGAGTCGCGTTAATCAAGCATATTGCGCAATTACATGTGTGTTATGTTATAAGAGATCCAGTAATTTAAATTTAATTCGATCGTCTATCCGTCTAAATGATCGTGTATAACAGATGTAGTTGCGTAATACGTTTGAACGTAGACTTCCAAGCAGACACGCGAATTCCTGTGTGTTTATCTCGATTGTTATAACGTTTGAATCTACCATTTTCCGACAGCTCGTCTCCGTGGCCGTTATGATGATGCCTCTTCGGCCTCATTAAACACTTGAGATATTTCTTGTAATCCGGATTCCGACATTCGTCATGCACCTTCTGGTGATTCTCGGTGATGCCTTCTTGTTCGGTGACCCCAGCTTCGACGTTTCCGTGCGATGCATGCGCGCTTAGAGCAGCGAGAAGATACACGACGAGCAAATGCGTCACTTCCATAGCGTCGAGATTTCTCAACAAAAGTAATCGGACGGGATGAGCGACGCAACCCTTTATACCTTAAACCGCTTACCGGGGCGGCAGGGTTAATGACCATCGAAGAGTTTGCGCTGTCAAAGTCTTAGTTGGAGGCGTGTTTGCGTCGCATGCACTCTCGTAAAGATACGTCGTCGCATGTACGGCTAATATATTAACGCGTAAATTGTTATCTATCTCCTGACAACGTTGGAGTGCAACGTCAAATTTGCACTGCTTATCGGCGTCCTCCGCCATGGAGCTTCTTCGAAACCCGCGATCATACGCGCACTTGTATGCAGCGGGCTGTACTCGCGGCGTAACGAAGACAGAGAATGCAAAATGTCAGCACATCTTCTTATAATGATAATTAATCAGCCGCTCAACCTCTCCAGATTTACGATATTATATATTCGCGATATGATCGAAGATGCACGCAATCGAATTAAACGTTTAACGATACAAAGAAAATTATGTAATACGAGAATGATATTTGATATCGATTTGATGCTTAAGGATAAATTATCTTTTAACGCTTCTCCTCTATTTTTAGCAACTCATTTGTTAAAACATCTCAAGTTTACTACTTGTAGCTTTCTTTCTTGTAATATACATGGAGTGTTATCTCTCGTTTGTTCCGCAAACACATTTATTCAAAAAAGTGTCATTATCGCATCCTGCGTATGCATACTACCGCGTGAATTTTTTTCTCGTTACACGCTGAGAGAAATTACATTGGCTAGTTGGATATGAACAAGTCTCGTTGTTCGCGATAAATTATTCATTTTATGAACGAAGCTAAATATCTTGAAAATGTAGCATCAATCGGGATACTTGAAGCTTTTAATTTAATATTTTAAATTCGAGACAATCGATTTTTCTCTCTTCTTATAAACTGAATGATAAAATCATTATTTTCATTAAGTCAGTGACACTAGTTCTTATCGCGATCTTCTGGGTTATAGATCAGGAAATGCGCTATCATTTCCTTTATTTGCGCTAATCATCGATAACATAGTTGTTCAGATATAAATACACTTTTATAAAATTTCGATTTATCTCTATTCTCTATAGAAAGCAATTTTTATTATTACTTACAGTTAATTGCATTATTAATTAGATCTTTTTTCAGATAGTCGATCCGTTTTTTCGTTCTACTATTTAGTACTGTTATTTACTGGTAACTCCCCTTCCCCTTCCCGTGGCAATCATCACGAATCGCTTTAATAGGTCAGACAATTATAAAATCTTTCACGCTTGTGTCCACGTACGTTCGCGATTTATAAAGTTTCTTCCGGTCATGGCGATTTCCATTCAAGGGAGAGTACCGCTATCAGTCTACTTAAATATAATCGTTCCCGAAAGGGATAACATCAAAGGGTGGCGTCAAAATACGAATTAGAGAGAGAGAGAGAGAGAGAGAGAGAGAGAGAGAGAGAGAGATCTTTAATACTTGAATCTTTAATTATATTGTGGATCTTTTATGATATTATTAAATGACGCAGATGTACAGTGTCGTTTATAACTTTCACTTTTGCAAAGAAATGGCGTTGCTTATACGAACACATGGTATATTTTGAGGAGAAATTCCGTTTATAATATGATGATTACAAGCAAACCAAAGTAGGTAGGTAAAGCCGATGCGGACTTTCTAAACGCCCTGTATACAAGCGATTTCTCGATGGTAGGGGTACCACCGGT